>NC_047120.1:52031333-52354099 GCF_902500255.1 Thalassophryne amazonica | reverse complement strand
AGCTACCTAAACTCTGTAAGGGAGTTAGAGTATCTCGTCAATAGTTTTACATCCTCATTGAAGACAACTTTGGATGCTGTAGCTCCTCTGAAAAAGAGAGCTTTAAATCAGAAGTGTCTGACTCCGTGGTATAACTCACAAACTCGTAGCTTAAAGCAGATAACCCGTAAGTTGGAGAGGAAATGGCGTCTCACTAATTTAGAAGATCTTCACTTAGCCTGGAAAAAGAGTTTGTTGCTCTATAAGAAAGCCCTCCGTGAAGCTAGGACATCTTTCTACTCATCACTAATTGAAGAAAATAAGAACAACCCCAGGTTTCTTTTCAGCACTGTAGCCAGGCTGACAAAGAGTCAGAGCTCTATTGAGCTGAGTATTCCATTAACTTTAACTAGTAATGACTTCATGACTTTCTTTGCTAACAAAATTTTGACTATTAGAGAAAAAATTACTCATAACCATCCCAAAGATGTATCGTTATCTTTGGCTGCTTTCAGTGATGCCTCAAGGAAGTCCTACCATTATTTAATGCTTCAATCTTAAATATGATCAATCTATCTTTTGTCGCGGCTCGTCTTTAGTCTTCTCAGGATGTCGTCTTTTAGATAACACAAACTAATTGCAAGTGATATGCTAGAAAATGACACAACACTTTAGAATAATTCAGCCTTAAGCAAGATAAAATGCACAGAGTTTTTAAGTTTATTTAAGCCTTCGACACAAAGCTTAGACAAACTGAGTCCTCTAGAGAGACTGAATATGACAACCGCGCTCGTCTATTTATTGGAGACCCGCGGGCATCGCTCCTCCTTCGACTTTTTTATTTATTTCATTCCCAAGACATGGTTTTCTATTGGAAGCGTCCTCTAGTGAACCCTAAGCAGGTGTTAGGCCATTATTTCAATGTGACAAACGCTCCCATTAAAACATGAAGGATTTACAACTGATTTTTTTAAAAGACCTTCAGCCACAGGTGCAGCTGGCCTGAGGCCCCCTCCGCACATGGCCTCAGCCACACGTGCAGCTGGCCTGAGGCCCCTGCACGCGGCCTGCGGGAAAGCACCTAAGAGGCCTTGGAAAGCCCCTGACAGACTGAATGACTAATAGAGCCCTTTTTTTTGGGTTGAACACCTGCTAGTTCAACCAGAGGACATACAGTTCGGATCAGGACACTTGATAGTTCATCACAGTTCAAATATGGACCTAAAAATTCTTCTACAGTCCCTCCTCTGGGACTCGAAAGAGTCCCATTACATCAACTATACTCTTGGGTTGTTTACTGACAAGACATCCTCATTTGTGCATTGGTGCATTGCAATAAAAAAGAAAAACACAGCACTCGACTTACTGATAACTCTGGTGCGGATATGAATATCAGTGATACTTCACACGGTAAATATATTGCAGTGCAGGTGAACCTACATACTAAGGCACAAGGTGAGCAATTAGCTGGATTATATCAACACAAGGTGACATTCAAACATTGAGTTTTGGTGTAATTCAAGGCACTTAAAATGGCCACATAAAACAAGTTACATCAACCTCTTAATCATGGCAAAGTAAAGGCTTCACATTGACATCAGTGCAACCAATCATCTTCTGGCATCTATTGACTTACTCAACCAGAGGCTCCAACCCATTATACTTGGTTCTACATATTATTTTGTTAAAGCGTCACACATTTATTATTTAAATGCATCAAATAACCCCTACGTTACCACTATTTAGTCAACCAATCAAGTAACTATTCTAAGGTTAGCGCAGCTATGTCTAGTTAAATGATAAACACAATAAATGGTTTCCCTTCATGTCCGTCCTTAAGTCATTTGCCTTAGTCAATCGTATAATGGTTTTCATTATAGGCCATTTCTCAACATTCTCCACTTTGTTTTTCTTCTTTTTCAGCTTGTTTTCTAATGCCCTTTTTGGCCAGACACCAAATTTAGGCAATGCATGTCTCTTGAGGCATGCTATAATTTAAGAAAAAAGGGGTCCCTATGGTGCATCTTTACTACTAAATCTACAAACACGCCGTGTAAGGGTTCCCTTTTTATAACTTTGCAATGTGATATCTATGTGTATGCATTTAGCTTTATCTGTGTTACGCAGATGATGGTAAGGACAGACATTTACCCAACCTTCGTTACTAACATATATCCTTCTTTGTTTTATTTACACTCAGATTTCTGAAACCAGTCCGCAATTCAAACTCAAGAACCAAGATCATAGTCCGTGTTCAGTGCCATTACGTCAGTCCGCGCTCCTCAGCATTTACTCAGCATCTGAAGTTTTGGGAGAAGTTGGGGAACATGGGGAGGTTGGCCTTTCAGGGGTAGTGGGGGAAGGATCAGGAATTCTGGCTTTCAGACAGTCGTGCAGTTCTCTGATGGATCTTTCCAGCTCCTTGTGCTGCTTGGCCAGGTTGTACAGGGCCCCCAGAGAATTCTTGCCCACATTCAGGGTGGTGGTGGCCAGCCCTAGCTGTTCCCTTTCCATATGCTCCATCATGCAGGCTAGCATGTCCATACTAGACTGAAGACCACACAGTTGAGTATGGAGGCCCTCCTGAGCACAAGAGATGTTGGCATTGTCACGGTGTATCCTGAACAGGTATGCAGCTGTCTGACTTAGTTGTGGCATGATTTCCTCAAATAGCTCATGGGGAATGTGATTTGTGAGGGGCAGGAGCTGCTCCAAGGTTTTTGGAACAGACTCTTGTGGAAGACGAAGCTCTCGAGCCAAGATTGCCATGTCCTGTGGGGTGACCATGACCAGATTAAGGTTGTGCAGTCCAGGGGACAGGAAGTACAAGGGGGAAGGCATTTCGTGTGTGAGGGGAGTATTGTTGATGTCGCACAGGCAAGTGGGTGGGACACTCTGGGCATTTAGCAGCCTGTACAAAGCTCCCCTCTGTCCTGGTGGGTGAGTTTGGCTAAGGTCTACCCCTGCTGATCCTCCTCCAGAGGTACTGGGCTGATCAGAATATCTCTCCTGCCTTGGGGGTGGAAAGCTGGGGACAGGTCCTAGCAGTGAATTGGGTCTAGGATGCACTCGGGCGGTTGCTGCATATGGCCGACCTTGGCTGCCTCCCCTGGAGGGTATCGTTGCCACTGGCACATGTGACTGTCTCCATGGCATCTGCGGAAGGGGTGTGTTCCTGAGTCCAAAGGGTCCTTCAGGTGATGGTGGAGTCCTCGGGCCGACTCTTGCTGCAGGCAGATTCTGTGAAGCTGTCATCGCTAGGTGCTGGAACGATGAAGATCCTTCTGTTGCCAACTGGTTTAGCTGCTGGATGGATGGCGGCTGTGGCGACCAATCATGTCTCGACCATCCCTCCTGTATATCCTCTTCTCCAAACAGTTCTGAGAGTCCAATCAGACTTGATAGAGGCAGATCAGGCATAGGTCCCTGATCAGGGGAGTCTGGTCTCTCAGCCATACTCCTGTGTCCTAGTAATATACATATACGTTCATTATTACAGCTCCATGTCATTCTTTCAGATATTGTCTATCCTATCCCTCATTTTTGTGGGTGCATGAGTGTGAATGTAAATGTGCGTGCATGTCTTCTTCCTCGTCTACAATATCACCAAGCACGGTCCATCCCAGTCCTCCCTATCTGGGGTGTACGCCACAATATTAGGGAGCTGGGGGCTGTCGGGGAGGATAATTGGTATTTCATCCATTTCCATATATTCTGGTTCTCTGTCTGTTTCGTTTGTGCTTTCTTCTAGGGCTCGGATGGCTAACAGTGGGAGCTGTCCTACTGTGGATGAAAGCAATTTATTGACCAGAAATTTTATCAAGGGAATACCACAACATATTACCAGCAAGACCGCCACCCCTGTTAGTGCCAAGATTACACCTATCTGGTATAACCAGTCTTTCCATGATATCCACCCTCTCCTTAGAGTCCCAAACAGTGAAAACAGTGGGCCAATATTCATTCCATTCCCTACAATGTATCCAGAATCGTCAGTTTCATTTCTCCCTCCTATGGAGTTACTTAACAGTTCCTGTTGCATCTCTTCAAGTGTGATTAAGAGCTCTGTCAAATTTCCGTCTTCCCCTGTACGCATGGGAATAGCTGTGCAACATTCGGTGGCTTTGATCATAATACAAACTCCTTGTTCATCAGCCATCATCATCTCGATAGCTAATCTATTTTGCATTGTCATTAGCGAGGTGGCGTGCAGTTGTTCGGTTAAGGCTCCTACAGCTGCCAATGTCCAATTCAAATATCTTTGTTGATTATACCACAAGTAATTAATCCACTGCACCTCCTGGAACCTAGAACGGATTTTTGGAGTAACCCCGAACAGAGCCAATGCCCATCCCCATTTATCCGCATCTTCATCTGCTTTAACTCTGCTACTGTCTATGGCTTCTAACTGTCGGGGTATCCCTTCTGGTATCCCGTTTCTTACTGTGATGTTGTAGTCTGTTTTAAACGTCATTATTCCTCTTTTCTTACGAAGTTTCTGTGGCATGGGTTGTATTGAATTTGGCATTTCAATTACTGTTATAGCTCCTGTGAGCATCACAGGAGCACAAAGGCCCTTCCAATTAGGGGACAGCGATGACAGGAGTTTCCTTCTTTGTCCGCATATCCAAAAGATGTCAGCTAAGGGTACCGTTCCCTTAGCTAAATTTGGAGTAGATACCCATGAAGCATGGGTGAGATTCAGTCCAATTACAGACCCCCCTGTGGCCGGTACTATTTGTTCACACTGTATGCCTGCTGCTGGCAGGGTGTGACAGACGGTAATGTTCCATGCTGTTTTGGCCGGTTTGTATTCTTGCTGCTTTTGCATACACTGTATGTGGTGTTTTGGCTGGGTCGTCCCTACCTGCCAATCGCTTATGTATTGTGCTACTAAGCCTTTAGCTATACAGAATGGGTGTATCATCCCGTTCTCTATTTTAATCATAGGTGGAACGGTTCCTTCTGTACTTAGGGGCACTGGACAAAGTTTACTGTCGGCAGCATATTTTTCATCACCTACTGCCATTTTCATAACACATTGTGTATAGCATTCTGCTTGGTTTGAGTTATGTTGGGGACTCCTATAACAGTTGTTGATATCAGGTAGGGGTTTAGCCTGAGGTATCACACCTTTCCGGTGACAGGCTATGCAAGGCTTTTCACTGATCTGCCTAGCCGAAAATTTCAACCATTGGTAAAATAAATTGGTCTTCAACCCTTGTGTGCGGGCTAGGTCTGTACTGGGATCCCATCTCCCTAAGTGACTGCTTGTTTCTAGGCTTCTAATTGTCCTCTTTTTCCTTGGTTTGATTTTTACCCATTTGTGGCTTCATGTACTGTAACAGTTACGTCTTGCTTGGTTTCCCTGCATCCTCTTTTATCACAAATTACCTCTATGTTGAGTGTTCCCTCCTCTTCACATTTGATGCTAATGGCTTCGCCTAATATGTAATCCCCCAGCTTTCCCTGTATTCCTATGTTCTTGTAGGCTTTTGATTTAATGTATACCAAATTATTCATGTTTTTCATGTATTTTTCCAGATTGATTTTTATACCCCTGTCACACTAGAGGCTGAATGAGCCTGAATGCCGCCTGAATAAAAATTTCACGTACATTCGGGCAAAGCCGAGGTGCATTTGAAAATCTCCGACAGCAGTTTGAGTGCAGTTCAAACAGTCAGGCTCAGTTGTGCAGCCAGCCCCAATGTAGAGCACATGCTCTCTACTGTTGAAATGCATTCAAGGTGTCCCAACTGGGTCTCAAGTGTGGTCGGACCACATTGACAATAACGCCTCAGAATAGAAAAGAAGGCGGGATGCTGGTGTACAGACCAGTGTCCGCATTCATGATTGCATAATCCATTTCAGAGAGACAACCAGCTCCCAATTCAGATTAGGGAGACAGACACCCTCTCTACTTTTAAGATTAAGCTTAAAACTTTCCTTTTTGCTAAAGCTTATAGTTAGGGTTGGATCAGGTGACCCTGAACCATCCCTTAGTTATGCTGCTATAGACTTAGACTGCTGGGGGTTTCCCATGATGCACTAAGTATTTCTTTTTATTCACCTCTTTTTGCTCTGTATGCACCACTCTGCATTTACTGTATTTTCTGCACCATAAAGCGCACCGGATTACAAGGCGTGCCCTCAATTAGCGGGTACTTAACCCTTACAAAAGGTGTACCAGATAAGGCATCGCCTCAATTAGCGGGTACTTAACCCTTACAAAAGGTGTACCAGATAAGGCATCGCCTCAATTAGCGGGTACTTAACCCTTACAAAAGGCGCACGCTAAAACATATAGTCTACAAAAAAAAGGTCACGGAAGCAAAACAGTGAGTTTATTTGAACTTTTTAACAACTTTGAACTACCGGTATTTAACAATATGGTATTCACATTATTTTTTATTATGGTTCTATCACAAATCCATTGAAGTCTTCATCTTCTGTGTCTGAAATGAACAGCTGGTCTTCTAGCTGTGGCCACCTCGCTTTGTTTCTGCGGAAACTCCGTTTGGTCTTCTTAACTTGGTGCAGTTCGTTTTCTTGTTTCCTCTTGCAGCTGCTCTATTCCCATTAATAACCGCGTAACTGATAGCCTGCAGTTTGAATTGTGCCTTGTAAGCATGTCTCTTCGCTGGCACCATTTTCGGGGGTCCTTAGACAAACAAATTTTGTTTTGCAGGATACCTGTAGTATACGGTAACTACCGGAGGAGTGGCGGAGGTAAGTGTACGTACCACGGACTCACGGACTCTCCTCTGATTGGTTTATCTATGCCAGGGTACGTACTCTAGGCTGCTAGCGTACGTACTTTACGTATTACGTCCTTGTGTCAGCGGGAAATGGTCCGATATTCCGACGGTCAAAGACAACGTCGGTCGTTTTTACAGATTTTGGAATTCAGTGCGCACATAAGGCGCACCGGATTATAGGGCGCACGGCCGATTTTTGTGAAAATTTAAGGCTTTTAGGTGCTGCACTCTGTAACACTGACAAAAACAGAATTTTAAATTACAAATTATTCAGTGTACTTAGAACTGCTGTGTGGAAAATGTTCCCAAACTTCTTGTTTAAAGTAAATTTCTCCACATTTTTTTCACTTGATATACTTAATTTATTTTTGATTATTTTTATTCTTCATGTTGAGGCAAATCATCAGCAGTTTTGTGTCACACTTGGCCAGATGTTAAAATAGCCACAATTTACACTGTCATAGTCTATTTATCTTTGATTTAATGTTAAATTGTATTTTTATTGACTTGCTAGTGTTATTATGTATCTGTGTGTTGCTGGGTGTTATTTTAATTTTCTCAATTTTAATAGTCATCAAATCTGTGCAGAACAATTTCAAATCACTTGAACCATAAAAAACAAGGTCTGACCAAACATGTATTTTCATTGCCACAATGAACATATACTCAACAAAAATATAAACGCAACACTTTTGGTTTTGCTCCCATTTTATATGAGATGAACTCAAAGATCTAAAACTTTTTCCACATACACAATATCACCATTTCCCTCAAATATTGTTCACAAACCAGTCTAAATCTGTGATAGTGAGCACTTCTCCTTTGCTGAGATAATCCATCCCACCTCACAGGTGTGCCATACCAAGATGCTGATTAGACACCATGATTAGTGCACAGGTGTGCCTTAGACTGCCCACAATAAAAGGCCACTCTGAAAGGTGCAGTTTTATCACACAGCACAATGCCACAGATGTTGCAAGATTTGAGGGAGCGTGCAATTGGCATGCTGTCAGCAGGAATGTCAACCAGAGCTGTTGCTCGTGTATTGAATGTTCATGTCTCTACCATAAGCCGTCTCCAAAGGCGTTTCAGAGAATTTGGCAGTACATCCAACCAGCCTCACAACCGCAGACCACGTGTAACCACACCAGCCCAGGACCTCCACATCCAGCATGTTCACCTCCAAGATCGTCTGAGACCAGCCACTCGGACAGCTGCTGAAACAGTTGGTTTGCATAACCAAAGAATTTCTGCACAAACTGTCAGAAACCATCTCAGGGAAGCTCATCTGCATGCTCGTCGTCCTCATCGGGGTCTCGACCTGACTCCAGTTCGTCGTCGTAACCGACTTGAGTGGGCAAATGCTCACATTTGCTGGCGTTTGGCACGTTGGAGAGGTGTTCTCTTCACGGATGATGCAAAGGAGATGTGTTGCACTGCATGAGGCAAATGGTGGTCACACCAGATACTGACTGGTATCCCCCCCCCCATTTAACAAAACTGCACCTTTCAGAGTGGCCTTTTATTGTGGACAGTCTAAGGCACACCTGTGCACTAATCATGGTGTCTAATCAGCATCTTGGTATGGCACACCTGTGAGGTGGGATGGATTATCAATCAATCAATCAATTTTTTCATATAGCGCCAAATCACAACAAACAGTTGTCCCAAGGCGCTTTATATTGTAAGGCAAGGCCATACAATAATTATGTAAAACCCTAACGGTCAAAACGACCCCCTGTGAGCAAGCACTTGGCTACAGTGGGAAGGAAAAACTCCCTTTTAACAGGAAGAAACCTCCAGCAGAACCAGGCTCAGGGAGGGGCAGTCTTCTGCTGGGACTGGTTGGGGCTGAGGGAGAGAACCAGGAAAAAGACATGCTGTGGAGGGGAGCAGAGATCGATCACTAATGATTAAATGCAGAGTGGTGCATACAGAGCAAAAAGAGAAAGAAACAGTGCATCATGGGAACCCCCCAGCAGTCTACGTCTATAGCAGCATAACTAAGGGATGGTTCAGGGTCACCTGATCCAGCCCTAACTATAAGCTTTAGCAAAAAGGAAAGTTTTAAGCCTAATCTTAAAAGTAGAGAGGGTGTCTGTCTCCCTGATCTGAATTGGGAGCTGGTTCCACAGGAGAGGAGCCTGAAAGCTGAAGGCTCTGCCTCCCATTCTACTCTTACAAACCCTAGGAACTACAAGTAAGCCTGCAGTCTGAGAGCGAAGCGCTCTATTGGGGTGATATGGTACTACGAGGTCCCTAAGATAAGATGGGACCTGATTATTCAAAACCTTATAAGTAAGAAGAAGAATTTTAAATTCTATTCTAGAATTAACAGGAAGCCAATGAAGAGAGGCCAATATGGGTGAGATATGCTCTCTCCTTCTAGTCCCCGTCAGTACTCTAGCTGCAGCATTTTGAATTAACTGAAGGCTTTTTAGGGAACTTTTAGGCCAACCTGATAATAATGAATTACAATAGTCCAGCCTAGAGGAAATAAATGCATGAATTAGTTTTTCAGCATCACTCTGAGACAAGACCTTTCTAATTTTAGAGATATTGCGCAAATGCAAAAAAGCAGTCCTACATATTTGTTTAATATGCACATTGAATGACATATCCTGATCAAAAATGACTCCAAGATTTCTCACAGTATTACTAGAGGTCAGGGTAATGCCATCCAGAGTAAGGATCTGGTTAGACACCATGTTTCTAAGATTTGTGGGGCCAAGTACAATAACTTCAGTTTTATCTGAGTTTAAAAGCAGGAAATTAGAGGTCATCCAGGTCTTTATGTCTGTAAGACAATCCTGCAGTTTAGCTAATTGGTGTGTGTCCTCTGGCTTCATGGATAGATAAAGCTGGGTATCATCTGCATAACAATGAAAATTTAAGCAATACCGTCTAATAATACTGCCTAAGGGAAGCATGTATAAAGTGAATAAAATTGGTCCTAGCACAGAACCTTGTGGAACTCCATAATTAACTTTAGTCTGTGAAGAAGATTCCCCATTTACATGAACAAATTGTAATCTATTAGACAAATATGATTCAAACCACCACAGCGCAGTGCCTTTAATACCTATGGCATGCTCTAATCTCTGTAATAAAATTTTATGGTCAACAGTATCAAAAGCAGCACTGAGGTCTAACAGAACAAGCACAGAGATGAGTCCACTGTCCGAGGCCATAAGAAGATCATTTGTAACCTTCACTAATGCTGTTTCTGTACTATGATGAATTCTAAAACCTGACTGAAACTCTTCAAATAGACCATTCCTCTGCAGATGATCAGTTAGCTGTTTTACAACTACCCTTTCAAGAATTTTTGAGAATTATCTCAGCAAAGGAGAAGTGCTCACTTTGTGCTTTAGACTGGTTTGTGAACAATATTTGAGGGAAATGGTGATATTGTGTATGTGGAAAAAGTTTTAGATCTTTGAGTTCATCTCATACAAAATGGGAGCAAAACCAAAAGTGTTGCGTTTATATTTTTGTTGAGTGTACATGACATGACTCATGGCCGCAGGTGCACTAAATCTTTTCAGGGCTGCTGCTTTTATCGCTTTTTTAATCTGTGCCTCAGTTCTTAATGTTAGCAGCTACATTACATTCAAGCTCACGCTGTGATGCTGCTGATAGTTATGTCACCTGTTGGAAACACACAAATACTCACTAGTACTTTTTTTCTTTTTCTTTTTCAAATGTCTCCATAGCTGTTTGTTACTAACACCGTATACTTTGAAACTGGGCACGGAAGTGCACAAAGTAGTCCCGGTGGATCATCAGATGGTCACTCACAACCGAAATATGAATTATGATTTCAGTGCAACATGTACTTTAAGACGCATTTATTCTCCCTTTTATATGGCTAGCATACAGGCATAGCATAGAACTATGCTTCCTGGCCTTTTAAATTCAGGTTATTAGTAATGGAACAGGTCTTTGCAGAATCACTCGGCCGGAAAAAAAAAACTACACCTAAAGTATATTTCATCAGCATTAAATCAACAGGAAAGCAGAGAAAATACAAAGGTGATTGTCGGCTGCAAGCCCGAAGCTTCACTAACAGACCCAGAATTTAAATAAAGTTGAGGCCGTGACCCGTTCCGTTACTAATAAAATGAATTCAAAAGGATAGGAAACAAAGTACCATACTATGGCAGTATGCTAGCCATATGAGAGGGAGAATAAATGCGTCTTAAGTCTGGACTTTCACAGTCGCAGTGGTGCCCAAAGTATACCCGAAAGGACCAAGAGGGTTCAGGTATTCTTTGCAGCCACTGACTCCAGCAGGTGATTTGACTGATTAACATCACATTGAGCAGATGGGATGAGTTCATCAGTGAAATCACCTGCTGGATCAGTGGCTGCAAAGAAAACCTGAACCCTCTTGGCACTTTCTGGAATACTTTGGACACCACTGCTCTACAGAATCTGACTGTTTTATTGCTGTAGGGAGATCATTGCACAAAATAAGAGCATGACAAGTTTGCCATAGAGTTTACACTAGAGTTTGACATAGAGTTTACTGTAGTCATGTTTACAGCTGTCAAAGTATATACAGTTGTAGTGTTTGTCACTGTTGTGTTTATGGATGCCGTAGTTTTGACTGCTGTCTGAGTGTTGGCTGCTGCTGTAGTACTTTTGGCTACTGTAAAGTTCCACGCCACAGTCATGTTCAAGGCTGCCGTCATTTTCATGGTTGGTGTGGTGTTTGCTGCTTCTGTAGTGTTTCCAGGTGGAGATGGTGAATTGAAACCAGATTGTAGGAAAAATGTGAGTTTCATCATTTACACATAACAATGCACTTTGTGTGAGTCAGAACAAGTACCTTTAATAACACCCATCAAATATGCATGTACCTTCTCATGTTAGGATACACACAAAACAAGAATCTGTCCAAACAAAAAGGAAAATGGTTTCCAAAAAGACATGTAAAACAATGTTTATAAATCACACACTACTTTGCCTCATATCCCACCCTTCACCCACCCAAATTCAACCACAGATGGTCGCTACACAACACCTCATGAATATACAAGTCACACCATAATTTGGATGTGAATAATCATTTCATCACATCCATAACCCTTTGATTGTTGAACTGTCTGTCTCTCTCTCTCTCACACACACACATACACACACACACACACACACACACACACACACACACACACACACACACACACACACACACACACACACACACACACACACACACACACACACACACACACACACACACACAAACCTGCAGTGTGAATGTTATTATTGTAATATGACAGTGCGCTAATTATGTAATTATTATTTTTTGATCTTACTGGTGGTCAGCTGACTGCAGTGTGACTTTAAAAGGTCCCACTGCAGTCTGCACCAGAGCAGTCAGAACTTCAATAGACGTTGTTGTCAAGTGTCAGAATTTGACTTCTCCTAAACAGATTTTGACTCACAAAGCAAAATGAAAAAACCTGGACATTAGACAGAGGAGTAATGTGAAGCAAGTTGTTTATGTTGGAAATTAGAAGTACATTATTTCCAACAATGCTAAATGTAGGGCAGGAACATCAGTGAAGTGATCATTACAAACAGGCCTATTGGAGGCGCTGTTGTGGCTGCTGATGTAGTGGTTCCCGCAGTCGTTGCGGTTCCCGCAGTCATTACAGGTCTTGCTGTAGAACACACAAAGCTGCTGTCTGGATCTGTACCACTGGAAGTGAATGTCTTGAAGGTTACATTCGCCCCTCCGATTTGATCTGTGATCCAAGACTGAAAAAATGATATTCTGGCATAGCCGTCAGGGAAACCCAAACCGCAAGGTACCACAAAACTGGTGACACCTGCCTGGATCCACACCGAGCCTTGTTTACATTGCAGAGAGCCACCTGAGTCCCCCTGCAACAAAACATGGAAAAAACAAGTTGTAGATTGTAAATACTTTTCCTTGCATTGTTTGTTTGTTTTTAAATTTAAATTTTATTTCCTCCTTTCTTTGATAAAACCCAAAAAACTCTTCAGAGCAGAGAAAACATGAAACTCCAAACAAACACAGGATCTTCATGCCATTATGATGTAAGAACCTTCACATCATTACATGAAGGAAGATCAGGACTCAACTGTGGCTTCAGATCGGTGCCAAAACCACACTCGTGTAAAACATTGCTTTCAGTCGTATTATTTTATTTCACATGCGTTGATATTAACTGTGCTGAGAGGAAACTGTTCCTTGAGCGAGAACAAAAGTGCTGTGCGAGCAAATAGGAATATATGTGACCAGCACACCCCCACCCTCTCAAAGTTGATTTCTGCTCTCTTGCTCGAAACTTGGGGGAGAGTTTTGGCACTATGGGGGAGTAAACAACGGGGTTGGTACTAGCTCTGCTGTGATTGGTTGTTTCTGAAGAGCAAGATTTGATTGACAGCCCTCCTCTCTGATACGGATGTCTGCTAAAATGGTGTTAACCGATTATCTCCTCATTTCTGCTTAAAGCTGCACCCCAGTCATCATCCCAGCGACAGATCTCTGAAGCTTCTGTGCAACGGTCATTTCTACATTTGAGTCTAACACTCGACACCCAAACTGATCAAAGGGAATAATGTCATTATTAATCATTAGATGTGAAAGTAAATCCTCTTAAATCACATGCAAACAATTAGGCCACCACCTCCCTGAAGAAGACAGCATCTCCTTCATTTTAGCAGACGTCTGTCAGAGGAGGGCTGTCAATCAAATATTGCTCTTCAGAAACGACCAATCACAGCAGAGGTAGTACCAACCATCCTTGTTCTCTCCCCCATAGTGCCAAAACTCTCCCCCAAGTACTGAGCCAGAGAGCAAAATCCACTTTGAGAGCGTGGGGCACTGGGGCACGCTGGTCACATATGTTCCTCCTCGCTCACAGCACCTTTTCCTCACTCGAGAAACAGTTTCCTCTGAGTGTGCACATGCAGTTAATAGCTACACATGTGAAATAATATAACACGCCTGAATGCATGTTTTACACAAGAGTGGTTTTGGCATCTTTTCAGTTTTCAAATCGCCTTATTCTTTACAAATGAAAAAATTACATATTTACAAATACAGATTTATTTGTAAAACCCACCACACATTTCAGTGAGTTGTGTGTGCAGCCAACCACTCTTATCAGGAAACAATTTTACCCATAATGCACTGCGGTGTGTCTAAATGCTAAAACTTTCAAAATTAATGCATTACAAACTAAAACATAGAGCTGCTATTTTCACTTTATAAAATGACAGACGTGACATTAATTTAAATAACTTGTCAATCAGTTTGATTAAAATTTTAACCATAAGTCAAAACTGTATGCCTGTGAATGGCTTGGGTGATATGTCGGCAAGTCTGTATGGTGAGAAGAGAAATTGTCTTTATTTTCCCAGTTTTCTTCCTTTTGCTTTTCGCCTTCTTTCGCTCTGGTCACCAGGTAGCTTTTTCTGAGAAAAGGCTGATCTGACACAAAAGTGCTTTCTCGTTGTTGTGTCAGTAGCTGCTAGTGTACTGAAGTCAATACTGAAAGTTATTGATTTAGCTTTTATCTGTAACTGCTGCTAAAAAATTTTTTATGGGTTTATCAGTTTAGCTTTATAAAAGTTAACTTCTCAGTTAAGGGATTAACTGTTATCGAAGCTAACTTTTTGGTTAGCTGTGCCCACCACTGCATGTGTTGGTCCCAACCCAGTCTCACAGCAAGTCGTGATTCAGCAGCACGAAATGTACATTCATCTATTGGTTCGCAATATTGTGACAAAAAGCGCCTCATTTTAATCACAGCAGCACAAATTCATTCTCATTCATTCCGTGATGGCTGCATGAAATTAAAAGTGAAGCGGGGGAGTGTTATGGTTAGCGTTGGGGGTAAGAGTAGGACAAAAAAATAACAACAACAAAAAAAAACATGACACTGGGCTGGTTTGCCCATGTGTCTGTCCTATGATGGACTGGCATCCTGTCTGAGCTGTACGCTGCCTCCTCTCACCCAGTGACCGCAGATATACACTGAAGAAACCCACCCACCCACCGGACTCTTAACTGGAAAAATCAGGAAGACAGTGAATGAATGAACAGCTGATTGATAGATTAAATAATTCTCAGTACTGGATATTTGAAAAGTGCAGAACAGCAGACCAAAAGGTTTTTTAACTTAAGTGTGAGAGAGAGAAAAATCCTGTTTTCCTCTCATATTGCATCATATCAGTAATGCAAGTGGATTGACAAATAAATTAAACTAGTGGGTTATACTCACAAAACATGCTCCTTCACCCCTTGTTTGTCCTGCACATATTACGTCTTCAGGGAGGTTGATAGGTGTGAATGTGTTTAAAGTGCAGTTACACTGTTTATTTCCAATCACAGGAACCTGAACCTCCTGCAGTGGAAAAGGTGATGGCAGTGGCTCTGTGGGAGAGAAATATTCAAAATGTATAATTTTACCATGGATAAATTCACATTCTCACTTTATCAGACAGTGGCAATTTGCTTTTTACAAACATATATGATACAAACAAGAATCATATTATCAACACGTTTTACATTAATATAATATTAATTTCTTTTTCATTTGTTTTATTATAGGAAAAAAAATCCACCAAGCTTGAATTCTCTTTTGGAAAGTGTTGGATTGGCCTTTGTTTAAAGGACCATTTCTAATAATTTACAACAATAAGAAAGTTAAATCTTGAAGAGCTTATATCATGGCTACAATGTTCACTGTTGATGACATCTTGACTTGAAATGAAGCTCTAAAATTCCCTCAGTTGTGCAATAGAAACATTGTTTTCTATCAAAATGGTAGAACTGGACAGAGTGGGAGCCAGAACTCATGTCTGACACACACGTTTTCACTGGGAAAAATTCAGACTTCTGTGTGTAGCACTCACAGTACCTGTATATTGGCTGGCTATGATGTCCAGTAACAACTTGAGCATCCCATGAATTCTCAGGATGCCCCAGAGAGCAACCTGATCAACTGAATTCAGTGACTTGTGGAAATCAATGTTACAAAGAAGTGCTGCCAATGTTCAGAGTCTTCACAGAGCTAAGCATGTGGTTTATGGTGGCCTTCCCTAAATTTCATTAGAATTTATTCCATTGTTGGTCCAACTCTGCTTCCTCTACTGGTGGTTGGCTCTCACTGCGGTATTGTATCACTTCCTGTTCCGCAGCACAGCGGTGTTTTGCTGTATCTGTTAGCTGTTTAATCTGCATAGTTTTAGTAGATTAGTAGTAGATTTATCTAGTTAACTAGATAACGATTTGTTTCACAGTGTAATCTTCACGTGCCTTAACTAAAGCACTCCCTCTGCTGAATCACCTCTAAATTATTTACACATTATTCACTTTGTGTGTTTTTAGGAATCCGCTAGCTGAGCGCAGCTACTAGCTCTTAGCCGGTTTAGCATGGCGGCTTCTCCTGTCTCTCCCGCACTTTTCTGCTCTGGGTGTGAAATGTTTAGTTATTCCTCGGCCTCCTTTAGCAGTAATGGTACTTGTAATAAGTGTAGCTTATTCATACCTTTGGAAGCCAGGCTGGGCGAATTGGAGGAAGCGCAGTCCTAAACAGAAGCCCCGTGTACACCGCCAACCCGTTCACATCTCTAACCATTTTTCCCCACTCGGCGACACACCCGCCGAGGAACAAACTCTGGTTATTGGCGACTCTGTTTTGAGAAATGTGAAGTTAGCGACACCAGCAACCATAGTCAATTGTCTTCCGGGGGCCAGAGCAGGCGACATTGAAGGAAATTTGAAACTGCTGGCTAAGGCTAAGCGTAAATTTGGTAAGATTGTATTTCACGTCCGCAGTAATGACACCCGGTTATGCCAATCGGAGGTCACTAAAATTAACATTGAATCGGTGTGTAACTTTGCAAAAACAATGTCGGACTCTGTAGTTTTCTCTGGGCCCCTCCCCAATCGGACCGGGAGTGACATGTTTAGCTGCATGTTCTCCTTGAATTGCTGGCTGTCTGAGTGGTGTCCAAAAAATGAGGTGGGCTTCATAGATAATTGGCAAAGCTTCTGGGGAAACCTGGTCTTTAGGAGAGACGGCATCCATCCCACTTTGGATGGAGCAGCTCTCATTTCTAGAAATCTGGCCAATTTTCTTAAATCCTCCAAACCGTGACTATCCAGGGTTGGGACCAGGAAGCAGAGTTGTAGTCTTACACACCTCTCTGCAGCTTCTCGCCCCTTGCCATCCCCCCAATATCCCATCCCCGTAGAGACGGTGCCTGCTCCCAGACCACCAATAATCAGTAAAAATCTATTTAAGCATAAAAATTCAAAAAGAAAAAATAATATAGCACCTTCAACTGCACCACAGAGTAAAACAGTTAAATGTGGCCTATTAAACATTAGATCTCTCTCTTCTAAGTCCCTGTTAGTAAATGATATAATAATTGATCAACATATTGATTTATTCTGCCTTACAGAAACCTGGTTACAGCAGGATGAATATGTTAGTTTAAATGAGTCAACACTAACTGCCAGAACGCTCGTAGCATGGGCTGAGGCGGAGGATTAGCAGCAATCTTCCACTCCAGCTTATTAATTAATCAAAAACCCAGACAGAGCTTTAATTCATTTGAAAGCTTGACTCTTAGTCTTGTCCATCCAATTTGGAAGTCCCAAAAAAAACAGTTTTATTTTTGTTATCTATCGTCCACCTGCTCATTACTGTGAGTTTCTCTGTGAATTTTCGGACCTTTTGTCTGACTTAGTGCTTAGCTCAGATAAGATAATTATAGTGGACGATTTTAACATCCACACAGATGCTGAGAATGACAGCCTCAACACTGCATTTAATCTGTTGTTAGACTCAAATGGCTTTGCTCAAAATGTAAATGAGTCCACCCACCACTTTAATCATACCTTAGATCTTGTTCTGACTTATGGTATGGAAATTCAAGACTTAACAGTATTCCCTGAAAACCCCCTTCTGTCGGATCATTTCTTAATAACATTTACATTTACTCTGATGGACTACCCAGCAGTGGGGAATAAGTTTCATTACAGTAGAAGTCTTTCAGAAAGCGCTGTAACTAGGTTTAAGGATATGATTCCTTCTTTATGTTCTCCAATGCCATATACCAACACAGGGCAGAGTAGCTACCTAAACTCTGTGAGTGAGATAGATTATCTTGTCAATAGTTTTATATCCTCTTTGAGGACAACTTTGGATGCTGTAGCTCCTCTGAAAAAGAGAGCCTTAAATTAGAAGTGCCTGACTCCATGGTATAACTCACAAACTCGCAGCTTAAAGCAGATAACCCGTAAGTTGGAGAGGAAATGGCATCTCAGTAATTTAGAAGATCTTCACTTAGCCTGGAAAAAAGAGTGTTGCTCTAAAAAAAAAAAAGCCCTCCGTAAAGCTAGGACATCTTACTACTCATCACTAATTGAAGAAAATAAGAACAACCCCAGGTTTCTTTTCAGCACTGTAGCCAGGCTGACAAAGTCAGAGCTCTATTGAGCCGAGTATTCCTTTAACTTTAACTAGTAATGACTTCATGACTTTCTTTGCTAATAAAATTTTAACTATTAGAGAAAAAATTACTCATAACCATCCCAAAGACATATCGTTCTCTTTGGCTGCTTTCAGTGATGCCGGTATTTGGTTAGACTCTTTCTCTCCGATTGTTCTGTCTGAGTTATTTTCATTAGTTACTTCCTCCAGACCATCAACATGTCTATTAGACCCCATTCCTACCAGGCTGTTCAAGAAAGCCCTACCAATAATTAATGCTTCGATCTTAAATATGATCAATCTATCTTTATTAGTTGGCTATGTACCACAGGCTTTTAAGGTGGCAGTAATTAAACCATTACTTAAAAAGCCATCACTTGACCCAGCTATCTTAGCTAATTATAGGCCAATCTCCAACCTTCCTTTTCTCTCAAAAATTCTTTAAAGGGTAGTTGTAAAACAGCTAACTGATCATCTGCAGAGGAATGGTCTATTTGAAGAGTTTCAGTCAGGGTTTAGAATTCATCATAGTACAGAAACAGCATTAGTGAAGGTTACAAATGATCTTATGGCCTCAGACAGTGGACTCATCTCTATGCTTGTTCTGTTAGACCTCAGTGCTGCGTTTGATACTGTTGACCATAAAGTTTTATTACAGAGATTAGAGCATGCCATAGGTATTAAAGGCACTGCGCTGTGGTGGTTTGAATCATATTTATCTAATAGATTACAATTTGTTCATGTAAATGGGGAATCTTCTTCACAGACTAAGGTTAATTATGGAGTTCCACAAGGTTCTGTGCTAGGACCAATTTTATTCACTTTATACATGCTTCCCTTAGGCAGTATTATTAGACGGCATTGCTTAAATTTTCATTGTTACGCAGATGATACCCAGCTTTATCTATCCATGAAGCCAGAGGACACACACCAATTAGCTAAACTGCAGGATTGTCTTACAGACATAAAGACATGGATGACCTCTAATTTCCTGCTTTTAAACTCAGATAAAACTGAAGTTATAGTACTTGGCCCCACAAATCTTAGAAATATGGTATCTAACCAGATCCTTACTCTGGATGGCATTACCCTGACCTCTAGTAATACTGTGAGAAATCTTGGAGTCATTTTTGATCAGGATATGTCATTCAATGCGCATATTAAACAAATATGTAGGACTGCTTTTTTGCATTTGCGCAATATCTCTAAAATTGGTCTTGTCTCAGAGTGATGCTGAAAAGCTAATTCATGCATTTATTTCCTCTAGGCTGGACTATTGTAATTCATTATTATCAGGTTGTCCTAAAAGTTCCCTGAAAAGCCTTCAATTAATTCAAAATGCTGCATCGAGAGTACTGACAGGGACTAGAAGGAGAGAGCATATCTCACCCATATTGGCCTCTCTTCATTGGCTTCCTGTTAATTCTACAATAGAATTTAAAATTCTTCTTCTTACTTATAAGGTTTTGAATAATCAGGTCCCATCTTATCTTAGGGACCTCATAGTACCATATCACTCCAATAGAGCGCTTCGCTCAGACTGCAGGCTTACTTGTAGTTCCTAGGGTTTGTAAGAGTAGAATGGGAGGCAGAGCCTTCAGTTTTCAGGCTCCTCTCCTGTGGAACCAGCTCCCAATTCGGATCAGGGAGACAGACACCCTCTCTACTTTTAAGATTAGGTTTAAAACTTTCCTTTTTGCTAAAGCTTACAGTTAGGGCTGGATCAGGTGACCCTGAACCATCCCTTAGTTATGCTGCTATAGACTTAGACTGCTGGGGGGTTCCCATGATGCACTGAGTGTTTCTTTCTCTTTTTGCTCTGTATGCACCACTCTGCATTTAATCATTAGTGATTGATCTCTGCTCTCTTCCACAGCATGTCTTTTTCCTGGTTCTCTCCCTCAGCCCCAACCAGTCCCAGCAGAAGACTGCCCCTCCCTGAGCCTGGTTCTGCTGGAGGTTTCTTCCTGTTAAAAGGGAGTTTTTCCTTCCCACTGTCGCCAAGTGCTTGCTCACAGGGGGTCGTTTTGACCGTTGGGGTTTTTCCGTAATTATTGTATGGCTTTGCCTTGCAATATAAAGCGCCTTGGGGCAACTGTTTGTTATGATCTGGCGCTATATAAATAAAATTGATTTGATTTGATTTTGACTTTTTCACCCATTTTAAACAGTATTGGGTATAAACCACAGCGATTGTCAGAGTTGAAACCCAAACGGAATGGAAAGGGAAAGTTAATAGGACAAATATTTTTTTTGGAGAAATTAGTGATAGCTAACCAGTAAACGATGGATGTTGTGCTGCAATGCACCATTGGAGTTTGGGGTTTTGAGGTTTTAAATGTTCCTGTTGTAGTTCATCTTAGTTTCACAGTGTTGTTCATGTTTTTGTAGGTCAAGTTAGCTAAGTGCTGTGTTGTTGTTACCATGCAGAATGCGGAAAAGATATTAAGCTCTACTTGCATGCGCGTTAATCGATTCAAATTGATTATTAAAATAGTTGTCAACTAATTTAGTCAAATTGGTTACTAAATAACTTTGTTTTACAGCAAATGTTTTGTTTCTTCCATAGAATCAACCGTTTCTGCAGCACAGCTTTGCTTTGAATCTTGAGCCAATGAAGCAATGCTTCAATCTGCTGTTTCGTTGGTTCTTTGTTTTATTTCGCATTGTCTTAATTTTTCCCTGCTAAAACCCTTAAGATCATATGTCTGAGTAATATTTACCTTATATTATGTTAAACTGACCTGTTAATGGTCTTCTGAAACAGTTGATGTATTTTATAACTTTAAAACAGGACTGATGCTAATGCGCTAGCATGTCTATGGCGTTTTCAATGTTAAAGTTTGCATTAAGCTGTTGGCACCTCAGCCCATTTGTGTGCATTTGTTTTCTGTATAATAATTAATGGCTCAGCATTTGTTGTTGTAAAAGAGACAAATGTATTATAAATTGTAATATTTCTTTAACTTATTTTTATTTATATATTATTAATAATAGCAACAACAACAGTAATAGCAATAATAACTAATAATGCTACAAAGTCGCGCAGCGCTCCCAGGCGCCGTCGTCAGCCTGTTTCAAGCTGAAAACCTCCACATTTCAGGCTCTATTGATCCAGGATGTCGTGAGAGAACAGAGAAGTTTCAGAAGAAGTCGGTTTCAGCATTTTATCCGGATATTCCACTGTTAAAGGAGATTTTTTTAATGAAAGACGTGCGGGCGGATTGCAGCGTCGGCTCGCAGCCGCCGCAATGCTCCGCCACAGGAAAAACACCTCCGTTGGAAGCTTTAAGGACAAGTTGGAACATGTCCAGCTGTTAAACAATTTCTCATATACTCACTCCACTGAAAGCCATCAAAAGCCGCCTGGATTTTACAAATGGTTATCAACACGGAGGTGTTTTTCCTGTGCCGCCGCACCGCGCCGGCTGCGTCCCGACGCGCGGACACGCACGTCTTTCATTAAAAAAAACCTCATGTCTTTCAGAAAAAAAAAAAAAAAAAAAATCAATGTCCGGATTTCAAAAAAGAGAAAAAAAAAAAAAAGGGAGAGGGAAAGAAAACTAAATGAGGGAAAACAGCTGCTAACCAAATTCTTTGAAAATAGAGGTGAGCTTGAAAATTAGCTATATTGAGTTGGGGTTGGGGGACCAAATTGCACCATTTTTTCCAGAAAATGGTGCAATTTGGTGCATTCCCGTGCATTTTAACAGATGGGAATGCACCAAATCAAACTTTAAAAAGGGTTCTGACTCCCAGGTGTGATTTAAGGTATACATGATTTAGACCTGGTTTGACTACGCATTACAAATTTGGTGTTTGCATTAATAAAAAAGAACATAACAGTGTGTGTGTGGGGGGGGCTTCAATATGGCTAGTACCTAGAGCCCAGAATTTGGTGCTACGCCCCTGCCTTTACGCTCAAACATACAGTAGGCTGACCCCCTGCACCCCTCCTCCTCCTGCAGAGGAACAGACGTAGACGACTCCCTGATGGCAGCCAGGAGAAAAACAAAAAAGCGATATTTGAATGCGGTGCATGTGTCTCACGGACATTGTGTTCCAGGGATGCTGCAAATATTATATCTTGCATCCAGCCTTGATTTTGAGCCAGGACGGCGTGTTTATAGTGAAGGAGAACTTTAATCCCTGAAACAGTAAAGTTGTACACACACACGTACACAAAAGTACAGAGCTCTCAAGTTGAGATACACTCAAGAAGTTATTTGCCGCTGAATCTTGTCTTGCAGGTCCTAGCGGTGAAATTTTGGAGAATGTCATGCATAAGCACTAGAGCGTGACAACATGTTGAGTCTCACGCAGAGTGCATGAGACCTGACAGGACCGGTTTAAAGCACAAGCGAGACTTGAGAGCTCTGAAAGTACGGAAAACTGAGAGTAAAGGACACCTAAAAAATAAAAGCAACACTGTTTCATTTCATGCATTATGTGTAAACGTATTCACATATAATTAGCAATTTCTAAATCATCTCACATGGGCCAGTCAGACACAGCCAAAGGGCCTGATAAGGCCCGAGGGTCGTACAATGCTCAGGTTTGAATTAGAGGATGCTTTTATAGTAAAGTACTTTGAAGTGAGGAATCATCATCAAGTTATGGTTCAAAGGAGTATTTCATATATTTGGAAAGTGTCACCAAAATATTCATTCTTTTTCTATAACCACTTACTCAGGGCCAGAGGTGGGGATGCACCATGGAAAGGATGCTCGTCTGTCGCAGGGCCACAAATAGATAAATATATTCACATCTATGGTCAATTTAAAATTTTCAATTCATCTAACCTGCATGTCTGTGGAAGTAGGATGCACCCAGAGAGAACTAACATGAATCAAATCAAATCAATTTTATTTATATAGCGACCAACATGGAACCAACATGAACACAAGAACATGCAAACTCTAAACAGGAATGACCAGGTTGGGAGTCATCCCATTACCTACTTACTGTGGGACAACAGTGCTAACCACTAATCCACTGTGCCACCCTCATATAAATGTATGTTATTGTCATTATTATTATTATTGGTTCCATTTTTGTGCACACAGTTAAAAATATGTTAATACATTGCAAGATTAATAAATGAGATTTTGTCAGCCTCTTCCTCAGTAATATATCAGCATTAATATCCATCTCATTTCATCTTCAACCGCTTTTCCGAGTTCGGGTCGCGGGGGCAACAGCTCCAGGGGACCCCAGACTTCTCTTTCCCGTGCCACATTGACCACCTCTGAATGGGGGATCCCGAGGCGTTCCCAGGGCAGTGTGGACATATAATTTCTCCACCTCGTCCTGGGTCTTCCCCGGGGTCTCCTCCCAGATGGACGTGCCTGGAACACCTCCCTTGGGAGGCTCCCAGGAGGCATTCTTACCAGATGCCTGAACCAACTCAACTGGCTCTTTTCAACGCAAAGGAGCAGCGACTCTACTCCAAGCACCCCACGGATGACTGAACTTCTCACCCTATCTCTAAGGGAGACGCCAGCCACCCACCTGAGGAAGCCCATTTTGGCTTGTACCCACAATCTACTTCTTTTGGTCATGACCCAACACTCATGACCATAGGTGAGAGTAGGAACAAAGATTGACCAGCACATTGAGAGCTTCACCTTTTGGGTTAGCTCCCTTTTCGTCACAACAGTACGGTAGAGTGAATGCAAGCAATACTGCCCCTGCTGCGCCGATTCTCTGGCCAATCTCATGCTCCATCGTCCCCTCACTCGTGAACAAGACCCCGAGGTACTTGCCCCAAGTGAAGGAGTTAAGAGCATTAACATCCATCCATCCATCCATCCATTTTCATACCTGCTTACTTCAGTTAAGGGTCATAGGGGGGCTGTAGCCTATCCCAGCAGTCATAGGGCATAAGGCGGGGTACACCTTGGACATGACGCCAGTCTGTCGCAGGGCTCAACATTAATACTCATTCAAAGAACAAAATTCTCTCCTTTACAGACTCACTTTGACTGATGAACTGACACCAGGTTAATGGTTCTGACTTATACCATTTTGGTCTATAACTGCTTTAACTGACTGTGCATCCTCATACTCTTCATCTGCCTCTGAGGAGACTGACTGTGATTTTGCATATGTATGTTAAATTTTCATTGTATAAATAAAGACTGAGTAAACACACTAACCACTGCTGTTGATTTGGCCCCATCCTGTGGACCAGCACGTGGTGTTGGTGTTGAACTGGCTGGAGTTACTTGCCAGGCAGATCGGTCTGACGTAATTGGTGAAGTTGACTGGGCCCCCGAGTTGAATCAGGGCAATGTCATTGTCATACCTTGATGGGTTGAATGAAGGATGTCTAATGAACTTGGAGATGAGGTGGATCTGCGTATGATCACTTGGGGTAGCCAGATTCACTTGGCCCATGACAACAAGCCACCAACTGGTGTTTGATCTGCACATAAAATAGACACAAATAAGTGAAATCATGCAATGAGTGGAAATTACAGTAACGTATCATTATTTGGCAGGTTTGTGATTGTAAAGATCAGTTCTTCTTACGTTACACGGCAGTGAGCTGCAGTGAGCACCCACTGGCTGCTGATCAGAGTCCCTCCACAGACATGAAAGCTTCAATTGCTGGAAATAATCTGAAGGCTGACCTGCCAGGGCCATGATCCAGCTGATGCGTTTACCCCACCCACAATTCTTGAGCTCAGAGGTGCCACTCCACATTCTGAGAGAATGTAACCAAATATATGTGTTAATGACTGTTAGTGATTTTCAGTCAGATGGTCAACCAGCAACATCTTTAATAAACTACAATGTACACTATATTGCACTTTATACAACAGAAAGGGAAAATAAAACAGAAATTCAAGAATAGACCGAACGTTGCTGTGGATGGAGCCAAAACGTCTCTGTGGTACTACATTGGCTGACTCAAACCGTGCTTCAAAGCCCTTTGAAACCTTTTAGACACCTGTTTCAAACATTGATCTCGGTCCACATGAAAAGGAAAACATCACATTATTGAGGTGAAATACAAAACAGAATGGGAAAGTAAACAAGAATTAAAGAACAGATACATGTGGCTGGGATGGTGCCAAAACTTTTCTTTTGGTACTTTGGCAGATAGCAGCTGATATTAAGTGCATACTGCCACCTCCTGTTGAGGAGTGTGCACAGCGAGTTAGCAGAGTCTATTTCATGGTCTACCTTTGTCTGCCTCTCTTCTTCCCTTTTTGAACCTCTTGTGTGTAGTTTGTTTGTTTTCCCTCCAGATGGCGCACTGCAGAGCCAAGGAACACCTGCAGCTCATCTTCTCCTCACAGCTGACTCACATGAGCGCTTGATCAGGAGCCGGTGACTTAGATCCCGGCTCTGAGCTCAGTCTTGGCCAGAGTCTTTGTTCCGTGACCCTGACTGGCTGGATTCGGCTCTTCCGTGAGCCTTCCATGATGAATCCATGTCAGATATTACACATCGTCATTCCTGCCACTTCCATGCACTCTGACATCTGAGCTTCCCGTAGCTCATTTCCAGGTAACCTGGCGATCTCTAATTTCTGTATTAGAGCTCATTGATCCTTTTGTGTTTCCACACACTTTCCTGCCTGGCCTCCACGCTGCTCTCTGCACACTCCACGTCACTTTGGAACTCATTTGCTCTCTGCCTATGAAGCGCACAGCTCTGCCCATGTTCAGTTAAGTTCTTACATGTCTGTGAGAATTTGTTCTCACGCTGCTCCTGTTTGTGACTGTGCATGACTAAGAGCTGTTTCCAAGACCTAGTACCAAGAGCTGTTTCCAGGAAGTAATTTCAAGAACCGTATCAGCTCTGATGCAGAACAACAAAGAAGTTTCCAAGTAGTTTCTAAAGTCAAGTCCTGCCTAATTGGAACTGCGTCACAAGACGTGCAGCACCTGACCTCTGACCTCTGAAGATAATTCATCAACTGTGAACAGTTCCTGAAGAGAGAACCTTATTTCCTCGACATTGAACTTTTTTCCTGGACCTGAGAACATTCCTGTTTAAGTCTTCATTGAACTGTTTGTTGGTTAAGGCTTCCAATGTTACAAGTGCAGTCACTCACCTGTGCTCTCCTACTTCCTCGTCGCAAGGACGAGGAAGCAGGAGAGCGAGACATCTGAGAGCTGACATTTGCCGTTTGGTATGCTTATGTATTTTGGGTCAAAGATGAACACCGCTAAAATGGAATCTTTTTGGAGAAATTACAGATATTACATAACAGTGAACAATGGGCATTGACAATTACATTCTGGACTCACACGCCATTTCAAATCATTATAGAAACTTTGCATAATTTATTACCACCCTTGAAAAATGCCAGCTGCCTATTTTATAAACACTACCCAATCTAGTGCCTGTGGATCCCCGCAGGTAATGTGCTAGTGAAATAAATAATAAAAGAATTGTCACATTTTATATCTACGTATTGTAAGAGCCACAACTTTAGGCAATTTAAGTTAAAGTTAAATATGACGCAAACTTAATATTTCATTATTTCATGTTGTATTTCATGTCCTTTTGTTATCTTAGGCCATGAATAATGTTGAAAATGTTAAAAACATTAATATTATTTGGTGTAAATGGGACTTTGCTGGATTGTGTACGTAAGCTTTCATCGGAGGGGCTGGGAGTAGATTTGCTGGGAAAAATGGAGATCAAATGTGTGCACGGCATACTCACCGGACATGTCACCCATTGAGTATGTTTGGGATGCTCTGGACCAGCGTATACGACAGCATGTACCAGTTCCTGCCAATATCCAGCAACTTCGCACAGCCATTGAAGAGGAGTGGACCAACATTCCACAGGCCACAATTGACAACCTGATCAACTCTATGCGAAGGAGATGTGTTGCACTGCATGAGGCAAATGGTGGTCACACCAGATACTGACTGGTATCCCCCCCAATAATACAAAACTGCACCTTTCAGAGTGGCCTTTTATTGTGGGCAGTCTAAGGCACACCTGTGCACTAATCATGGGGTCTAATCAGCATCTTGATATGGCACACCTGTGAGGTGGGATGGATTATCTCAGCAAAGGAGAAGTGCTCACTATCACAGATTTAGACTGGTTTGTGAACAATATTTGAGGGAAATGGTGATATTGTGTATGTGGAAAAAGTTTTAGATCTTTGAGTTCATCTCATACAAAATGGGAGCAAAACCAAAAGTGTTGCGTTTATATTTTTGTTGAGTGTATTATATTCCAATTCTAAGGTGGAACGATGCCAGTATACAAAGGTATATCTAAGGGTATTTCAAGAAATGTTTGCTAAACGACAGTTTGGCCGATAGTCAAACCTCTGATTGAAGAGGAACAATGCCGGTTCCATCCTGGTAGTGGAACAACCAAGCAGCTCTTTACTCTCACAAGGATCCTGGAGGGTGCATGTGTTTTGTGGACTTGGAGAAGGCGTATGATCGGGTACTCTGGGAGATACTGTGGGAGGTGCTGCGAGAGTATGGAGTGAGGGCGTCCCTTCTCAGGCCCATCCAATCTCTGTACTCACAAAGCGAGAGCTGTTTTCGGGTGCTGTGCAGAAAGTCAGACTCCTTTCGAGTGGAGGTTGGCCTCCGCCAGGGCTGCGCCTTGTTACCAATCCTGTTTGTTTTATTCATGGACAGGATATCGAGGTGTAGTCGTGGGGAGGAGGGTTTCCTGTTTGGTGGGCTCAGGGTCTCATCCCTGCTTTTTGCAGATATGTTCCTGTTGGCTTCTGCGGCCGGTGACCTCCAAGACTCACTGGAGCGGTTCAGAGCCGAGTGTGAAGCGGCTGGGATGAGGATCAGCATCTCTAAATCTGAGGCCATAGTTCTCAGCAGAAAAATAGATGGATTGCCTACTCCGGGTTGGGAATATGGCCTTGCCCCAAGTGAAGGAATTCAAGTACCTCGGGGTCTTGTTCACGAGTGAGGGGAGGATGGAGCGTGAGATTGACCGGAGAATCGATGCAGCAGGGGTGGTATTGCATTTGCTGCAGGGGCGTAGGTTTGCATATGGACCATAGGGACAAGTCACACCAATATTTTGGGATGGCAAAATAGACCCTACCAACATTAGAATTTTTTTTATATAACAAAACCATTCACTATTTTTTTGCGAACTCGATACTATAATTTTAGTCGTCACGTTTTGTGTTTTCGATGTGCCAGAGTGACAGCGTTACCCATGTTGCAATTTCATTAGCTCACGTTCTTCTCACATGGACGTAAACAAAGCGCATCTCGTGGCAGGTAGTGCTTAATTTGTAAAGTGGGAGGTCCCAGAGCGCAGAGGATGGGTGGCTCCGGTGCAGTGTTGCCAGATGTACGATAATTATCGTATTTGTACGATAGTTTTGCCCTCTGTACGATGTACGATCAATAAATGTACGATCAATAATGGGAAAAAATCCAATATGTACGATAATTTCAGTTGGTTGCCCAAACACGCATCTCTCTCTGACACCCAAGAATCATTTTGCAGGTGTTGCACTCAGGCGGCATCAAATGCTGGCTTTGGGCGACCGGGACAGTCATTTGAAAGCCCGCCCCCTCTCCATACAAAGTAATGAGTTCCCATCCAATCTTTACCGTGACAGGAAGATTCCCCAACCAACATCTTTTTTTTTTTTCGAAACTTTATTTCAACAAATGCAATAACAAACGAACAAAACACAAGAGCAAAGAGATATACAAGAAGAATAAAAAAAAGTTAAAGTTCCTTATGGAGGTGTCAACATTTTTTTCTGTGTTCAACAAAATCTGCACAAGTGGCCATGATGACGACAGCGACCTCGAGGTTGAATTCGACTCTTTCTAGTCTGGTAATTAACACGTTTGTGTCCCTTCACAGAAAAAAAATATCTTTCTAGTCTGGTAGTGCATTTGCTTGTGCATTTGCGTTCTTTTTGTGCCATAGTTTCCCCATTACTATAATTACTGTTTAAAAATGTGACATAAAATTCTTTGTAAATTAAAAAAAAAAACGCTAAAATAGCTACGTTGTATGCGTTTTGTTTGTGTACGATAATTTCTCCCAAAATACGATAATTTTGAGGTTTTGGTACGATAGTTTCATATTTCATATCTGGCAACACTGCTCCGGTGCAGAAAAACAAGAAGGGCGGGGCTTGCGAACAATGCTGTGCGCCACACTTAAAATAAACTGCACACCCACACAAACACGCACGCACACCTTCACAAATGACACTAACACCCTGCCTTTTCCTCAAAAATTACTACATTTATGTTTGCTGTCTGTCTCTGTACTTTTCTGTCACTTTTGTGCTCTTTTTCATACTTTTCCCTCGTTTCAAAAGTCACCGAACGCACTTTACCGTAATATATGCAACATATAGCATTCTGTTGGAAAGCACGGGTTCTTGGCTTGCTGTCAGTGTTGAAATTTTTCAGCGTGAGGGCTTACATGAGAACTTACGGTAATGAGAATCAGCGGCGCACTAGTGTGAAACTTCCGTGTTTTTCCTCTGCGTTATGACATCACAGGCTTACGTTTACCGTAATACACCATATATATCATTGGAAAGCCCTTTTTTTTGTTGGCAAATTAGGTTGCCAGATACCTACAACTGCATTATTGATGAAGAGAATAGATTATACATCTTGGTTGCAAAAACTTTTTTTTTTTTTGTTAGCTCCACAAGTATTTTTTTTGTTGTCTTGTTCTCTCAGGTGTAGGCCTATAGAATAGATTCGTGATTTTGGGTGCAATTTTGTTATTTAAGCTATTTGTTTGTTTGCCTACACACTTAATAATGTAAATAAAGTGTTAAATTATTCAACATTATGTCGTCATATGTTATGTATTATGCTGTACTTGTGCGTCTAATGGTATGAGTGGGTTAGGGGGTGGTGGTGGTGCGCAGGGGGGCCGGGTGGGGGGCGGGGGGGTGGTATTGTCCCTACCAAAGCTGAGACCAAACCTATGCCCTTGATTCGCTGTGTCGTACTGTTGTGACGAAAAGGGAGCTGACCCAAAAGGCGAAGCTCTCGATCTACTGGTCAATCTTTGTTCCTACTCTCACCTGTTGTTACTGTCTTGTTCGTGCTGGGGGTTTTGTGAGTTCTGTTAAGATTTGAATCTTATTTATATATTTCCTTTGTGCTTATTGGATATTTTGTCTCAGCTGTTAGCAGTGATGCCGGTAACGCGTTACTTAGTAACGCGTTACTCTAATCTGACCACTTTTTTTTTAGTAACGAGTAATCTAACGCGTTAATCTTTCCAAATCAGTAATCAGATTAAAGTTACTTCTCCATGTCACTGTGCGTTACTATTATTTTTCATTATGGGTCGATAGCAGCATTAAACTTGGTCTGTGGGCAGGAGGTCGGGGTTCGACTGAACGTCCCACTTTAAGCGAGCTGTGAGCTTTTCATCCACGGTTTTTTGCAGCTGCTCGACTCGTCGTCTCCTCTTAAAGCGCGGTGATCAGCACACCTGCACTGAGCTTTACAAAGACATTTTTATACTTTTTTCCTCCTTTATTTAGAATTCTGAGCTGAGCCGCTCCGTATCTGCACGTTAAAAACAGCTGATCCTCCGCGACGCGTCAACAACTAACACTATTTTCCACTCAAATGCACCTAAACTCTCTTTCTGAGGACCACATGATGTGAAAACACAATAAAACTTCTTACCTGTAAATCTGGTCACGTTTTCTGCATAAATAAATGTTATCCATTCTTTGTGCTCAAACGCCAAAGTAGGGGCGAATCTAGATGGAATGGGGGCGTGGGGCAGGGATGTGCCCCCCACAACACCCCTAGATTAAAGGTCCAGTTTTGAAGCCTTTTTTTTACTACAACTACTAATACTACTTAAAATAATATTAATTTCGACAAGTAAAATATTTAGAGAGAATTTAAATGTTAGAAAAATGCTAGAATGAATTTAATAGTTACATTTATAAACAATGTAGGTTTGAAATTGCAAGTTTTACGGTTACAGTGCTGTCAACAGTTAAATATGAGGTCAAGAAAGAGGTCTTTATTTTACTTTTTATAAAACAAGTATTTATTTTCATTGAAGTCAAGAAAGGGTGACTATAAAGTAAGTTTTGGCAAAACAGGTATCATTGTCATGTTGACGTGGGTTGTTGTCGGCAGCTGGGGAAAGTAACTAAAAAAGTAACTAGTAATCTAACTTAGTTACTTTTACAGTTGAGTAATCAGTAAAGTAACTAAGTTACTTTTTCAAGGAGTAATCAGTAATTGGATTACTTTTTCAAAGTAACTGTGGCAACACTGGCTGTTAGTGTCTGTCAGGTATCCTGCCTTGTGTGCTTTTACCTCCCTGCTTTGTTGTCTGTGTTGTACATGCTGTCTCCACCCTTAACCATATCTGGTGTGTCAAGTTGTTGTTCAGCTTGTGTGCTGTGCACAATGTCGCTGCCATATCTGGTGTGTCAAGTTGTGGTTAGGTCTGTTCTGTCAGTTGTCATTTAAATTCTCCACAGTTTGTTACATGTCAAGTCTCTTTTGTCTGTCTCCTTCATTTGTGATAAAACACCCTGTTGCCTTCTAGTTTTGCAATGTTTGTCACACTCTCTTTTCTGTGATCATGTCTTTGAATTTTTGTGAGTCTCTGTGTCTGGTTGTTTGTGGTTATTTCTTTTGTCTCTCAGTTTGATCACCTTGGTGTTTAGGTCTTCATTCAGAATGAATTTTTATGTTGTAGATTCACTAGTCATTTGTGTAGTTCATGCTTCAGTCACCTTTGCTTATGTTGGTTCTTCTCTGTCGCCCTCTTGTGATTTGTTCTTTTATTACTACTTGTTGCAGACAACTCTGATGTCACACGTTTCCAGTTACCTGTGATTACCACACATGTGCAGTTATGTGTTTGTGTATTTAAACCACACCCTTGTCCTCTTTGCTTTGTGGGCTCATTGTGGTTTGTTACCTCTTTCCTGTGTTGCCAGTGTTTCCTTCCAGTTGTGAGTATTTGGTTAAGTGTTTTCGGTCCTTTTTGTTTTGTATTTTTGAATACTCCTGTCACCTTCCTAATTCCCTGTAACGTGTGAGGTTGGACTTGTACTTGTATTTGCACTACCATAACACTTATGGTCATGAGTGTTGGGTCATGACTGAAAGAACTAGATCTTGGGTACAAGCGGCCGAAATGGGCTTCCTCAGGAGGGTGGCTGGTGTCTCCTTTAGAGATAGGGTGAGAAGTTCGGTCATCTGTGGGAGGCTCGGAGTAGAGTCGCTGCTCCTTCGCGTTGAAAGGAGCCAGCTGAGGTGGTTTGGGCATCTGGTAAGGATGCCTCCTGTGCACCTCCCAAGGGAGGTGTTCCAGGCACATCAATCTGGGAGGAGACCCCGGGGAAGACCCAGGACTAGGTGGAGAGATTATATCTCCACACTGACCTGGGAACACCTCGAGATCCCCCATTCAGGTGGTCAATGTGGCAAGGGAAAGGGAAGTCTGGGTTCCCCTGCTGGAGCTGTTGCCCCTACGACCCGAACCCGGAAAAGCAGTTGAGTGAGTGAGTGAATTGGATAATAGCTCGTGTCACTGAGGTCATTAAAATGTCAATTTTATGTTTGATTTTGTGCAAATTATGCTATGTCATAAAGCATCATTTTGTACAGATTAAAAATCATCATAGGCAGCGTCTGTATTTGGCAGCATGCATCTATGAAATCTTAACCAATTCACATAAAACATCAAATCAATAAGTAATGTGATAATTTGGTGGTGTTGTCTTCTTTAACGTGTATGCAGCGGTCTGATCTCATATGGAGACAGTGCTTCAACACAAATGGGGATCAGTACACTTTGGCTTTTAGGTTCCTAGTTTAGAAGAAAAAAAATAAGTGAACCAATTCCATTCTTCCAAAATTTCAGTATGGAGTAATGCAGCCTGGTTCACTGTTGTATGCCGTCTACTCTAAGCGCCCCTTACACAGTCTATGCTCACACACACAGCAGGCTCATCCTGCCTCCTGTAGGAAGCACGAGAGAGGGACAGAGGCAGCGACTGGTTGGTGACTGAGCTTATAGAAATGAGGAGAAACACACAAAATTGTGACAATCTTATTTTAAAAAAACAATTTTTGAATGTTTTGAATCAATGTTAAGGATAAGAATCACCACATACGCAGGACATCCCTGTGCATTCTTGAATGCATGTCTTGAGGACGTGGTGCATATTAAATTGTTGATTTTGCATCAGGACGGCATAAGCGTGACATAAAATTCTAATAAATAAAAGGCAGCTGTATGTATGTATATATGTAAGTCTGTATGCCCACCATCTGTCACATCCAACAAAAGAAGCATCATAACATTTATTTTGTGGGCTGGAGTGCATGAATGCATGGATTGCTTATATGCATTTGTTGAAATAAATTTATGAAAACATAGAAGCACTGTATTATGAACTCCATCCAGTTACCTATTTTAATTTATTAATAAACTAATAAAAGCAAAATCTAAGTGAAACTGTAAAACTAAATGTCACTGGTTCTCTTGTGACAGTTCCTGAGGCTGCTGTAATTATGAGCTACTTCTAAAGTAATAAGTTGGTGGTGTTGTCTTTTTAGTTTGTGCTTTTCTCTTGAAGGTGATTTTTTTTTTTTTTTTTTTTTTTTTTTTTTTTTTTATGGACTCTCACTGCCCTCCACTGTTATTCTGACATATTGTTTAATAAAAGACATAATTCCTCTGTGTACTTGTGTTGCACTGAGGTTTAATCTCCTGAGCTGTGACACTAAAAACTATCAACTATCATTCTTCTTGAGAATCAGCATCTGTGTGATCTGTGGATATAATGTTGAAACCTGTGGGGATGCCCTGCCGGGGAGAGTGATTCTCAGCAGAGACTTGCTTCTGTCTTTAAGAGCCACAACCCATGGTTTAATACCACAAAACATCCCTACTGAAATTTTGGCGAGGAAAGCCAGTCCAAGGAAAAGGGGAAGATGGGGTGGATTGAAATGCAGATTGAAAAAAATGAATCTAAACAACCGTAGGAAACTACTGGCTTTTACCGACAGTGCTTCTCTCGAACATGCAATCCATGCGCAATAAACTGGATGAACTGGAAGTGTAGATTCAAATGAACAGCGAGGGAAAAGAGACTTGCATTCTTGCTCTAACTGAAACGTGGCTTAGTGACTCTGATCGAGAGGAGCTGCAACTAGGAGGGTTTGGAAGTCCTTTTCAGCGTGGAGGGGGCATATACATTTACGTGAACCAGCGTTACTGCAAGACTGTTGTCGTTTGTGAGAAGATTTGCACTCCTGACATTGAGCTACTCGTCGTCTCGCGCCGTCCATTCTATCTCCCGAGAGAATTCCAGCAGCTGTTTGTCACTGTTGTGTACATACATCCAAGAGCCAATGCTTCCGCAGCAGCTCACGTGATCGCTGACGTCACGCACAAATCGGATACCATCTCCCCCGACGCTCCTAAATTCATTCTTGGGGATTTTAACCACTGTCGCCGTGAGAAAACACTTAGAACATATGAGCAGTACATACCTTGTGCAACTACATTAAAAAACACTAGGGCAGACCTGTCCTCCTTTGGTGCCTCATATCACAACAGTGTGTCTTATGCAGGGGCGTAGGTTTGCATATGGACCATAGGGACAAGTCACAACCAATATTTTGGGATGGCAAAATAGTCCCTACCAATATTTAGCATTTTTGTTTATATAACAAAATCATTCACTATTTTTTTGCAAACTCGGTACTATAATTTTAGTCGTCACATTTTGTGTTTTCGACGTGCCAGAATGACAGGGTTACCCATGTTGCAATTTCATTGGCTCACGTTCTTCTCACATGGACGTAAACAAAGCGCATCTCGTGGCAGGCAGTGCTTAATTTGTAAAGTGGGAGGTCCCAGAGCGCAGAGGATGGGTGGCTCCGGTGCAGTGTTGCCAGATGTACGATAATTATCGTATTTGTACGATAGTTTTGCCCTCTGTACAATGTACGATCTATAATGGGAAAAAACCCAATATGTACGATAATTTCAGTTGGTTGCCCAAACACGCATCTCTCTCTGACACCCAAGAATCATTTTGCAGGCGTTGCACTCAGGCGGCATCAAAGACACACCACACACAGGGCTTCTGCTGGCTTTGGCCGCCCGGGACAACATCATTTGAAAGCCCGCCCCCTCCCCATACAAAGTAATGAGTTCCCATCCAATCTCTGCAGGACAGGACAGGAAGATTCCCCAACCAACATCTTTTTTTTTTTTTTTTTTCGAAACTGTATTTCAACAAATGCAATAACAAACGAACAAAACACAAGAGCAAAGAGATATACAAGAAAAATAAAAAAAGTTCAAGTTCCTTATGGAGGTGTCAACATTTTTTCTGTGTTCAACAAAATCTGCACAAGTGGCCATGGCATCGGATGACGACAGCGACCTTGAGGTTGAATTCGACTCTTTCTAGTCTGGTAATTAACACATGTTTGTGTTACTTCACAGTCTGGTAGTGCATTTGCTTGTGCATTTGCGTTCTTTTTGTGCCATAGTTTCCCCATTAATATAATTACTGTTTAAAAATGTGACATAAAATTCTTTGTAAATTAAAAAAAAAAACGCTAAAATAGCTACGTTGTATGCGTTTTGTTTGTGTACGATAATTTCTCCCAAAATACGATAATTTTGAGGTTTTGGTACGATAGTTTCATATTTCATATCTGGCAACACTGCTCCGGTGCAGAAAAACAAGAAGGGGGGAGGGGTTGCGAACAATGCTGTGCGCCACACTTAGAATAAACTGCACACACCTTCACAAATGACACTAACATCCTCCCTTTTCCTTAAAAAATACATTTATGTTTGCTGTCTGTCTATGTACTTTTCTGTCACTTTTGTGCTCTTTTTCATACTTTTCCCTCGTTTCAAAAGTCACCGAACGCACTTTACTGTAATATATGCAACATATAGCATGCTGTTGGAAAGCATGGGTTCTTGGCTTGCTGTCAGTGTTGAAATTTTTCAGCGTGAGGGCTTACATGAGAACTTACGGTAATGAGAATCAGCGGCGCACTAGTGTGAAACTTCCGTGTTTTTCCTCTGCGTTATGACATCACAGGCTTACGTTTACCGTAATACACCATATATATCATTGGAAATCCCTTTTTTTTTGTGGCAAATTAGGTTGCCAGATACCTACAACTGCATTATTGATGAAGAGAATAGATTATACATCTTGTTTGCAAAAACTTTTTTTTTTTTTTGTTAGCTCCACAAGTATTTTTTGTTGTTGTTGTCTTGTTCTCTCAGGTGTAGGCCTATAGAATAGATTCGTGATTTTGGGTGCAATTTTGTTATTTAAGCTATTTGTTTGTTTGCCTACACACTTAATATTATAAATAAAGTGTTAAATTATTCAGCATTATGTCGTCATATGTTATGTATTATGCTGTACTTGTGCATCTAATGGTATGAGTGGGTTAGGGGGTGGTGGTGGTGAGCAGGGGGGCCGGGTGGGGGGGGGGGTGGTATTGTTCCTACCAAAGCTGAGACCAAACCTACGCCCTTGGTCTTATGTACATGCCCATTTTTAGACGGGTAAAGCGAGAGGACAAAACTGTCAAATGCTGGTCAGAGGACAGTATTATTGCACTTCAGGGCTGTTTTGAGTGCATTGATTGGGGCTGGGGGTTTTTTTTGAGGGGTGCAGTGATATTAATGAATTATGTGATACTGTCTCTGCTTATGTCAATTTTTGCGTAGACTCTGTAATTACCACAGAGTCTGTGACGAAATTCCCAAACAAACCCTGGATAAGGAAAAGCCTGAAGGATGTCATAAATAGGAAGAAGAGAACCTTCTATTCTGGAAGCCTCACAGAACTGAAGGAAGTGTCTAGGGAAGTTAAGAATAACATCAGGAAGGCAACGTGGGAATACAAGACAAGAGTTGAAGCTCATTTTAGTAGTGGGGATATAAGAGAAGCCTGGAGGGGAATTAAAACTATGGCCTCACTTAATCAGTCCCAATCAGATAAAATAAATTTTACATTAGCAGGGATAAATGACTCAGAGTTGCCTAATGCACTCAATGGGCCTCATGTATCAACGTTGCGCACTTATGGCGTAAATTTACGGTGTAAATTTGAAGTACACCAAAGTTGCCGTGACATGTATCAAGCAGTGCGCACCTGCCCATTTCTGGCATACGCCTGACATGACCTTGATAAATGCGGCAGGTGAAAACAATCATAATTATAATAAACACGCCCATAAATATTCAGACTCCGCTTCAGACACACCCTCATTTTACGACATGGAAGCCAGGTAGACGGCAAAGAAAAAGAACTCCACCAATCACAACGCGTGCCAATAGAGCATCAAAAGCGGCCGTCGTAGTATAATCAAAAAAGTGTTACAGTGGTCCCTCGTTTATCGCGGGAGTTACGTTCTAAAAATAGCCCGTAATACGCGAAACCGCAACGTAGTCGGCGTTATTTTTTACAATTATTATAGATGTTTCAAAGCTGTAAAACCACTTTATACACTTTCTCAATCAGGCATGAACATTTTCTCACTTTTCTCTCGTGTGTGTGTTAGTAGAAAAATAAGACGAAACTGTTTTCAGGCCCAAACATTTGTTTGAGAAATAAAAATAGAACGTTTTCCTATAAATAATTATGATGGCTTTTAGAACTAACAAATTTAATTTTAACGATCAACGTACGAGGTTGGACACATAAATTATTAATAGTGACTGACCAGTATTTCACAGTTTCTCTGATCGCGCCTCTTCGTCCTGACGGCGCGCCTTTTTCCACTCACACCTCGCTGCAGGTGTCTGTTTCTGAGTGACGACACAGTTATGAGTAGTTGTTGGTGCTCTTTTTTCTTCTGGGCAAGAAGATTCTTATAAACAGACATGCAGACCACAATGCACTGTACAAAAAAAAATCATGCAAAATTGGACTAAAAACTCCACGAAACGGCGAGGCCGCGAAAGGTGAACCGCGTTATAGCGAGGGACCACTGTATTCTCTTTTCACATGTCAATAATTCTTGACGTGGATATTTGCTCACTCAAGACACACCTAATTTTTCAGATTTCTTTATTTTTAAAATGTATTTCTTTATTTATTTTATTGTAACAAACGAATGGAGAAAACAAAACCTGATTGCAGCACGGGCGAACGGAATGATAACACTACAGTTGTAATTATCAATTTCATTGTCTAAAACGATCACACCACATAAAGTTAAGCTCAGTGCTGCTCTGGCTCCAGGCTCGAAGTCTGGAGAAAAATGCGAGCAGTGCTTTCTTTGCAGTCAGCGCTGTGGCCACTGATCGTGCTCGACAGACCAGCAATCCCGCAAAAGCGGGATTTGTATTGATTATTATGTAGTATAATCAGGAAAGTGTTATTTATGTAACATATGCATTGATTTGTATAATGGCACTGTTTATCATGTTGATCATTTTCATTTTTATGTGGATTTCAGTGCTGGTTCATTTTGGTGTATAATTTACACCACCTCTGGACCTGGTGTATATTTTCAGCGCAGCGTACACCAGTGACCACACTGAAATGCCAAGTAGCGCAGCCGTTTTGGCGTACACCCCATATACGCTTAAATATCGCCATACGCACGTTGATACATGAGGCCCAATGTATTCTTTTCTAGATTTGAAAAATCTGACTTCTTAGAGGATATTGTTTCTCTCAAACAATCTTTTGCTCCTTCAATGGACATTGACATTAGTCAGGAGGAGGTGGGTGCTCTCCTCAGGAAGGTCAGCACTAGGAAAGCATGTGGACCAGATGGAATCTGTGGGCGCACTTTACATCACTGTTCTGATCAGCTCAGTGGAATCATGACCCAGCTTTTTCAAATAGCTGGGTGATTCTTAGACTACGGGCACGTATTATGTCCTTTGATCATATTGTATGGAAAACAGAAAAAAGGGGAAATTTCACACTTTTATAGTTATCTTTACAATGAAAGTGTGTTAAGAAATTTGTTCTAGTAGTCTATGATGACTTTTTAACCTTTTTTCAGCATCATTATACGCAAATATTGCCGTTTTGTGCTTGTCCCACACCCAGACTTTTGATCTTCAATGATAAAAATGAATGGTAAAGAAACATTTTTTTCTAATGTTTTAAAATATCAGTAAAATAATCAAAACATAATTGGGGTATTCAATGTCATATAACTGTTGTGATGTTTTTAAACAAAATGTAGTTGTCCCACACTATTGCCGTAATTTCCACCACAACATTAATGTCCCTTTAAACAGTTTGTATGAAAGATTGTTTGGGTAGTTTCTATGGAGATAAACAGTGACATCAGAGCACATGTATATAGCGCCAAATCACAAACAGTTGCCCCAAGGCGCTTTATATTGTAAGGCAATGGTGTGGTGGAAATTACATTTACAAGGCCAATAGTTCCCGTAGTTAAAGAATCACCCACACATATTCAAATATACAAACGTGAATGTCTATAAACCCAGAGAATATATTCACAAGAGTTTTAGGCACTGGAGTTTAATGCTGTTGTCCTGATCAGAGTGTCTGAAATGCATTCTCCTGTCGTGAACATACTGAGATTACCCTATCACCCATAATGCACTGCTGGGCACAGCATGCCCACACTAAAACCTTAAAAATTAGTGCATTACTTTAAAACTGAAACATATATCTGACATTTTCACTTTATAAAACTTCAGAAGTGATGTTAATTTAAATAACTTGTCTGAAATAAGTTTGGTTAAAATTTGAACCATAAGTTAAAAATGTATGCCTCTGGATGGCTTGGGTGATATTGGCTGCGTATCATTATGGGTTTAAAAGAAATTTGTGTGTGTGAGAGAGAGACCGGTTCTCCTTTGCTTGCAGAGGATAGAGTTTTTTTTTTTTCTTCCTAAAACCAGCTCTTCTCTGTTTGCAGAGGATAGAACTACACATCTGTTCACTTTTGTTTACCATGTTATCGGTCTAAAAATTATCGGTAGAGATGGGATTTATGGCTCTTTGGGGGGATCCGGATCTTTATGGCTCGTTCCTTTCAAAGAGCCGTTCAAAAAACTGGCTCATATGGCTTTTTTTTTTTTTTTTTTTTAAGTATTTTAGGCTTAATTATCAATTTCTGCCATGTGTGCATTCGTGGTGGTGCATGCTGCAGCACTTTGCCATTACAATGCATTCTGGTTAGAAATTCCTAGCGCCATTTGTGACATAAACTGATAATTAAGCCTAAAAATATTTTTGGATATTTGATTTGATATTTTTTGATTTTGAAAGTTTTTGTATTGCACATGTTCTTTTTTCTATTCACTTTAAATCTGATATCACAGCCATTATCAACCATTATCTGAGTTTGAATTATTTGGAAATACTGATTATAACCCCATTATAATATGTTGAAAAGAATTTTCTGAGAGTGGGTGACTTTTTCCTCACCGTGTGCGCGTGTCGGCGTGGCGCCGCTTATTTTCGTGCCACAAGAACCCCCCTCCCCCCTGAAGGAGTACTCATGTGTAGGGCTGTCACGATTAGGAATTTCTGGAGACGATTGTCAGACAAATAATTGCGATTGACGAATATATTGTCTATTTTTTTTTCCCTTCTTTATATTCTACTATCGTAGTACAAGGCAACACAACTCTTTAAGAACGTTTGGCTTCTGTGAGTGGAGAAACTGGAAATGGTCAACATTTTTATCTTCTTCTGATTTGTGGTGAAATTGAAATTTCACCACAAATCTGAAATTGTTTCTCATCCGTCACATTTTGTTCTTAAACACTACATTCAGCTCTAGATTGAACAAATAAATACCTTTGGCAAATAACAGCTGTTAAAGTTCAGAGTTCTCATATGCTTTTTGTGATCTGTGCGTCTGAACATCACTGCAGCTTCAGGTTTTTTTTTTTTTTTTTGCTCAGTTCATTCATATATTCTCATTTTTTAAATATGTTTTTCAAGATATTTGACCGTGTATTTCATCCCATGATCTCATAAATGCAGTATACAACGCGCACACGGTGTGTGAACAGGGCTCTAACGGCAGAATCACACCGGGAGAGAAGTAAAGGCAGCTCCACTGTTTTGTGTTTTTTAACATGTTTACTCGGGTTAAAATCCTCTCTCTGCTCCGCGCTCGCTGTGTGCACGATGGTTCTCAGACTGTAACGTGTCATGCCTCTATTCAGGAATCTCCCTCCCCCACCCCCCCTTGCAGTCTGCACAGCCTGTTGACTCCGCACGTACACACACAAACACACACACCGACAGCTCCTTCTGTAAACACCGCATTTTAAACAGCTTTTAAGAAGACAGTCACTGTTTTAATCGGCCGTCTTATCCAAACGGATCGCTCCTCAGCCTCCATGTTATTGTCCTGCCTTAAGATGAGAGCGAAACAGAGTGAGCGAGGCTGCAGCACAATGACGTCAGATTCTGAGTCGTTTTATGCTTTGTGAATAAAATAAATAATTTGCGGTAATCGCGAATATGAAAACTAATCGCGATTGGCAAATATTGCAATAATTATTTGTGACTGCCCTACTCATGTGAAGGCACATGCTGCCTGTGCCCCTCCTCCCATAGCTGCTCTCTTTCAAAGGGGGGTGGATCCACAGCCGCAACCGCAACTGGATGTTCGGGGAGCTGTGTGAAACAAACACGCATGGAAAAAAAAAAAGAACGACAAAAAGAACGGCTCCCGCGCAGCCGCGACTCGGCTCCCTTCGTTCATATTAAAGAGCCGTTCAAAAGAATCGGCTCGTTTGCGAACGTCACAACACTAATTATCGGTCAAAAATTGGAAGATAATTAGTCCGATAATGGTTTTCAAAGTTATCTCAAAAGATAATCCGATAATGAAAGCTTTATCTTTGATAATTATCGGTTATTGGATTATCGGAAGTGTGCCCACCACTGAAAGCAGTGTACTTTGTGCACCAGAAAATCCAAGAGTGTAGCCAAGATAGCGTCAGCTAACCTCTGATGAATATGGTAACCATTCCTAAGATTCACCCAGGAATAGAATAATGAGCTACAATTCACAGCAGTTACACTGAAAAACTAACAGAGGTATTAGACTGGTAGTAACAGTAATAAAAGACACAATTAAAAAATAGCTACAACAATGGCTATATGTCCTCAAAGGAGGCTGTTATCATTAACATTAACATAATTATGTAATTAAATCCCATGATACCCAGCTTTATCTATCCATGAAGCCAGAGGACACACACCAATTAGCTAAACTGCAGGATTGTCTTACAGACATAAAGACATGGATGACCTCTAATTTCCTGCTTTTAAACTCAGATAAAACTGCAGTTATTGTACTTGGCCCCACAAATCTTAGAAGCATGGTGTCTAACCAGATCTTTACTCTGGATGGCATTTCCCTGACCTCTAGTAATACTGTGAGAAATCTTGGAGTCATTTTTGATCAGGATATGTCATTCAAAGCGCATATTAAACAAATATGTAGGACTGCTTTTTTGCATTTACGCAATATCTCTAAAATTAGAAAGGTCTTGTCTCAGAGTGATGCTGAAAAACTAATTCATGCATTTATTTCCTCTAGGCTGGACTATTGTAATTCATTATTATCAGGTGGTCCTAAAAGTTCCCTAAAAAGCCTTCAGTTGGTTCAGAATGCTGCAGCTAGAGTACTGACGGGGACTAGCAGGAGAGAGCATATCTCATCCGTGTTGGCCTCTCTTCATTGGCTTCCTGTTAATTCTAGAATAGAATTTAAAATTCTTCTTCTTACTTATAAGGTTTTGAATAATCAGGTCCCATCTTATCTTAGGGACCTCGTAGTACCATATTACCCCATTAGAGCGCTTCGCTCTCAGACTGCAGGCTTACTTGTAGTTCCTAGGGTTTGTAAGAGTAGAATGGGAGGCAGAGCCTTCAGCTTTCAGGCTCCTCTCCTGTGGAACCAGCTCCCAATTCAGATCAGGGAGACAGACACCCTCTCTACTTTTAAGATTAGGCTTAAAACTTTCCTTTTCGCTAAGGCTTATAGTTAGGGCTGGATCAGGTGACCCTGGACCATCCCTTGGTTATGCTGCTTTAGACGTAGACTGTGGGGGGGTTCCCATGATGCACTGTTTCTTTCTCTTTTTGCTCCGTATGCATCACTCTGCATTTAATCATTAGTGATCGATCTCTGCCCCCCTCCACAGCATGTCTTTTTCCTGGTTCTTTCCCTCAGCCCCAACCAGTCTCAGCAGAAGACTGCCCCTCCCTGAGCCTGGTTCTGCTGGAGGTTTCTTCCTGTTAAAAGGGAGTTTTTCCTTCCCACTGTAGCCAAGTGCTTGCTCATAGGGGGTCGTTTTGACCGTTGGGGTTTTTCATAATTATTGTATGGCCTTGCCTTACAATATAGAGCGCCTTGGGGCAACTGTTGTGATTTGGCGCTATATAAAAAAAAGTTGATTGATTGATTGATTGACTACTTAGGCAGCATGCTTTTTTTTTTTAAATTGTACAACTGCAAACAATTACTTACCCTGAACACTGGACTCTATAGAAAAGATATACAGGCATAATTAAGTAAATTATAGGTTCATGCTGGTGGTTGAATAAAGAAACATCATATTGCAACTAAATAACTAAATAAATAAAAATCCAAGCTCCACCTGTTAGGATCTACAATATATCAAACTTTTACATATGTAGAAACCAGTTTGTGGAGTACCAAGGCATGGTATATCTTGTCAGAAGAAGGAAAATTATCATTAGCATTATTATTATCACTTAATGAAGTGAACCCACTGATTGAAATATAAATACATTGCACAAAGATGATGGTATGTGTGCATATACGAGGTCTGTGATAAAAGTAACGGACCTTATTATTTTTTTCAAAAACCATATGGATTTGAATCACGTGTGATTACATCAGACATGCTTGAACCCTCGTGGGTATGCGAGAGTTTTTTCACGCCTGTCGGTTACGTCATTCGCCTGTGGGCAGTCTTTGAGTGAGGAGTCACCCACCCTCTCGTCGATTTTTTTTTTTTCATTGTTTAGGAATGGCTCAGAGACTGCTGCTTTGTTTGATCAAAATTTTTTCAAAACTGTAAGGCACAACTGAGTGGACACCATTCGATAAATTCAGCTGGTTTTCGGTAAAAAATTTTAACGGCTGATGAGAGATTTTGGTCTGGTAGTGTCGCTTTAAGGACGGCCCACGGTGCCTGACAGCGATCTGCGCTTCGAGGCGGCAGCGTCTCGCCGTTTCAAGTTGAAAACTTCCACATTTCAGGCTCTGTTAACCCAGGAAGTCGTCAGAGAACAGAGAACTTTCAGAAGAAGTTGACATGAGTTTATTCGGACATTCCATTGTTAACGGACATTTTGTAATGAAAGAACGTGCGGGCAGAGTCGCATGTCGGGCCGGACCCGACCGCGGGGGGTCGCGACAGGAAAAACACCTCCGTTGGAAACCTTAACGGGCAAGTTGGAACATGCCCAAGCTGTTAAACAACTTCTCAGTTACTCACTTGTTGAAAGCCATCAAAAGCCGCCTGAATTTTACAAATGGTTTTCAACACGGAGATGTTTTTCCTGTCGTGGTGCACACAGATTCGCCGAGTCGTCACGGAAAAGGACTTGGCGAATTTGCGCGCACGTCTTTCATTACAAAATGTCCTTAAACAGTGGAATGTCCACATACGGTCCTCATGCCGGCCTTTTCTGAATCTTCTCTGTTCTCTCACAACGTCCTGGGTGAATTAAGCCTTAAATTAGAATGTTTTCAGGTCGAAACAGGCCGACAACGGTGCCTGGAAGTGCTGCGCGACTTCCCGTTCCGTGGGAAGTCCTTACAGCGACAGAAACACCCCATAATCTCTCATCAGCCGTTAAACTTTTCACCGAAAACTAGCTTAATTTCTCGAATAGTGTCCACACGGATATACCTCACAGGTCCAGAAAAAATGTTGATAAAGCAACGCGCGCCGTCCGCAGCGACTATTCAGACAGAGATTCCGACGGGCGGGGTGGAGCACTCCTCACTCAAGGCCTGCCCACAGGCGAATGACGTCACCGACACGCGTGAAAAAACTCACGCATGCGCACGAGGGTTCAAGCTTGTCTGATGTAAAAACATATGAATGAAATCCATTTATTTTTTGAAAAAAATAAAAAGGACTGCTTTTTTCATCACAGACCTCGTGTGTATGTATGTATATATATATATATATATATATATATATATATATATATATATATATATATGCACGCACACAATTTAACACCAAACAAAAACATAACTAAGCATCAATTCAAACAAACTGACAACAAAATAACACAAGGTAAAAATTTAAACAGACTCTGCCAGTGGTATTTTGGTATATCAACTGCCAGAACAAAAGGTGGTGCATCTGTAAAGACCCATGAGTGTCAAATTATCAATTATCACTCTGTTATTTTTAAAAGCAACTACAATGAGCTTTGTAACCTATTTATAATAAAAGCAGGAAATCTTACCGAGCCTGATGATGATAAGACATGTCAAGAACAGCCACGGAGTCCAAGGCGCCATATGATCACCAATGTTTTCTTCAGTATATCAGGTTTGACAGGCAAGATGGGCTGGACACAAATGCAGGATGCAGGTACACAGCTCAGTGGAGTTAAGACGTTTACTCTGTAAACAGGCTGGAGTCGGTACACAGATAGGCAGTCCAAAAAGAGCAGCAGTAACAAAAACATCAGGCTTAGGCGTGGTCGAGGTACACAGGCAGGTAGTCAAAAAACACGATGAGGCAAACAAAGCAAGGCAAGGAAATACAAGAAACAGAGCTGGAAAGAGGCACAAGGCACTACAATCTGGCGAGGGAGTAAGGCACAAAGGGAAGCTTAAATACACCCAGGTGATGAGGTGCAGATTGAGAACAGGTGTGCGTGGAAAACACCAGAAGGAGGGCGTGGCCAGACAGAGGGAAACATCCACCACCAAGAGCCAGCAGAGACAGACAGGAAAGACAGACCCAAACAGGAAAAAACCCCAGCAAGAGAATAAACAAAATGTAACTGAAAAAGGCAAAGCCGAGAAATAAAAGCCAGCAAAACCCAAATCCTGACAGTACCCCCCCCCCCCCCCCCCCTCCTCAAAGGCCGGCCCTTGATGGCCCAGGTGCGGCAGGGTGAGAGGCATGAAAATCACGAACGAGAGAGGGGTCCAGGATACAGCGGGAGGGAATCCATGACCGCTCCTTGGGGCCATACCCCTCCCAGTCCACCAAATACTGAAACCCACAGCCCCTCTGACGCAAAGCCAGAAGCCGATGCACAGAGAAGACTGGCCCCCCCACGAACTGGGCGGAAGGTGGGGGAACGGCTGGAGGGCACAAAGGGCTGGACTTAAAGGGTTTGACATGACTGACATGAAAGATGGGGTGAACATGCATAGAACCAGGCAAACGGAGACGGATACAAACAGGGTTAATGACCTTGGACACGGGAAAGGGACCAACGAACCTGGGAGCCAGTTTACAAGGCACACCCTGCAGCGGCAAATGCCGGGTGGAGAGCCAGACTTTCTGACCAGGCCTGTAGACAGGAGCCGAGGACCGTTTGCAGTCCACAGCAGCTTTGTATTGTGCTGAGGAATGGCATAGGGCACGATGTGCCCACTCCCAGGTTCATTGGCACCTGACAATCAGACTTAGGGCAGACGGGACTGGGGACCGAAGGGTGGAGGAAGAAAACAAAGAGGGAGGATGACCAAACACCACATGAAAAGGGGAGAAACCAGAAGAAGCAGAGGGCAGACGGTTGTGAGCTAACTCAGTCCAAGGCAGTTGGGAGGACCAGGTAGAGGGATGCTGTGAACACAAAATTCTAAGACCTTTTTCCAATTCCTGATTAAATCTTTCAGTCTGACCGTTTGCTTGGGGATGATAGCCGGACATGAGACTGGAGGTGGCCTGGAGTAAGCGACAGAACTCCCTCCAGAACCTGGACACAAACTGTGGGCCCCGGTCAGAGACGATATCCTGGGGAAAACCATGGAGACGAAACACATGAGTTAACATAATCTCAGCAGTTCCCTTGGCAGTAGGCAAACTGGGCAATGGCACAAAATGACACATCTTGGATAATCTGTCTACTACAGTCAAGATCACAGTGTTGCCATGTGAGAGGGGAAGACCAGTTACAAAGTCCATTGTAATGTGCCTCCAAGGCTGTTTGGGAACAGGCAGAGGTAGTAATGAGCCCGCAGGTGGGCGTGACGAGGACTTATGCATAGCACAACTATGACAGGCATTAACATATTCCGTAACATCCATAACCATATGCGGCCACCAAAAACGTTGTTGCACTACATGAACCGTCTTTATGATTCCAGGATGACACGAAAACCGGCTATTGTGGGCCCACTCGATTACCACTCACCCCCCCCCCCACCCCCCGCCGAGGGTGTCGGGTAAAAATAACGTTCCCCGTGGACAATCAGGAGGCACGCGAATGTTGTTGAGGGCTTCCTTTACCCGTGATTCCACCTCCCACCATAATGGCCGAGATAAAACATGATGCTGGGAGGATATTGACGGAGTTGGAACGTGTATCGGCTTTATCATATTGCCTGGACAAGGCGTCGGGCTTCCCATTTTTTTGAACCGGGTCGATACAAGATAACAAAGTTGAATCGGCTGAAAAAGATTGCCCAACGGGCCTGACAAGCATTTAAGCGCGTCGCAGTGCGAAGATAAGTGAGGTTTTTATGATCTGTGTACACTATAAATGGTAATTGTGTCCCCTCAAGCCAGTGACGCCACTCCTCCAAGGCCACTTTTACCGCCAGCAGTTCGCGGTCGCCAATGGAGTAATTTTGTACTGCCGCCGACAACTTACGGGACAGGTAGGCGCATGGATGCAATTTCTTATCTGTGGGACTCATATTTGCGACAGAATCGCTCCCACACCGATATCGGAAGCATCGACCTTGACCACGAACTGCCGTGCTTGGTCAGGAAGGTGTAGCACAGGGGCAGTGGTAAAGCATTGCTTTAGGACCCGGAATGCCTCATCACATTCAGGCATCCACTTGAATGTGTGAAGGGACGACGTTGCGTTATGGAGAGGTGCAGCGATGGTACTGAAGTTCCTAATAAATTTCCGACAGAAGTTAGCAAATCCCAACAATCTTTGTACATCTTTTCGATTGCTTGGAACTGCCCAATCACGCACTGCCACCACTTTGTTAGGGTCCATTTGAATCTCCCCCTCGGAGAGATGATGAATCCCAGAAACGATACTGTGGACCTATGGAATTCGCACTTTTCTGCCTTGACGAAGAGGTTGTTCTCTAATAAGGTCTGCAGGACAGAATGGACATGCTGAGTATGTGTGTGGAGATCGGGAGAGATCAGGATGTCATCCAGGTAAACAAAAACAAACTTATTTAAGCATTCTCATAAAACGTCATTTACCAAATTCTGGAAGACTGCTGGGGCATTTGAGTCCAAAAGGCATCACCAGGTACTCATAGTGCCCAGTTGGGGTGTTAAAAGCAGTCTTCCATTCATCTCCCTGCTTAATTCTGACCAAATGGTAGGCATTACGAAGATCTAATTTTGTGAACACTTTAGCACCCTCTAGCAGCTCAAAAGCGGATGAAATCAGTGGCAGAGGATAGCGATTTTTAACTGTGATATCATTTAACCCCCGATAAGCAATGCAAGGACGAAGTGACTTATCCTTCTTTTCAACGACGAAGAACCCGGCTACAGCGGGTGATGATAGACGAATCAATCCAGCATTCAGTGACTCCTGGATGTACGAATTCATCGCTGCTCGTTCGGGAGCTGAAAGAGAAAACAATTTTCCCCAGGGAGGAGTCACCCCGGGGAGAAGATTGATGGCACAGTCGTACTCCCGATGCGGAGGTAGGGACTTAGCCTTTGCTTTTCTAAAGACTAGCGCTAAATTGTGGTAACAAACGGGTACGCCCTCTAGATCAGAGTTACTAATATTGGTCGAAACCTCAGGTGCAGACAGGCAAGACTTTTCGCAAGAAGATCCCCATGCTTCAATTTTACCCTGAGTCCAGTCTAGACTAGGATTATGGCGTTGCATCCAAGGGTGTCCCAGAATCAGAGTGAGTCATGTTATCAAATACATGAAAACTAATTTCTTCAGAATTATTGCCAGAGATTATCATGCAAACAGATTGGGTGCGGTACACAATTTGACCTAATTCATGACCATCCACCGCTCGGACCACCAATGGGCATGAAAGCTGATAAAATTTCAGATGAAGGGACCTGGCAACAGAGGATGACATGAGATTAGAATCAGCCCCAGAATCAATGAATACAGGACATTCTATGGTGGTATGGTCAGACGTAAAAGTGGCAAGCACTACCCTTCTCGGTCGCACTGGGGCACCCTTTACTGGACAGAGGGTTGCAACATGACCTGACTGACCACAATAAAAACAAAGTCCTTCCGCTTGACGCTGCTCACGCTCCGCCAGGGAGAGGCGTGTCCGCCCCACTTGCATGGGCTTCTCTGCAGAGCTGGGTGGAGCGTTGCTTCCAGAGTGGCTGGAAGTGGATGATCGATCTGACAACGAGAGGACTCGCTGGGTGTAATGGTGGCTGTCTTGGCGGGGGAGGTCTGACAGACAGCGATCAGTCTGGATAGCTAATGTTATCAGATCATTGAGGTCGTTCAGCAAGTTTATTTCCACCAGCCGGTCTTGGATGACGTCACTCAAACCCCGGTAGAAGACATCTTGGAGTGCCACCTGGTTCCATTTACTCTTCGAGGCGAGGATGCGAAAATCGATGGTGTAATCTGCCACCTCATCAACGATGCGCCCCGGTGAGGTGTGCTGGAAAACCTGCTCTAGAGCGTGAGTGAAGGCCGCCAGGGAGGAGCAAGATGGCGAACCAAGGCTCCACTCCGTCGTGGTTCATGCTGCAGCCCGGCCGGTCAGGTGAGTTATGACGAATGCTATCTTCGCCCTTTTGGACGGAAACATTGACGCTATTAATTCAAAATGAAGTTCACATTGGGTAATAAAAGGCTTGACATTCCGAGACTCTCCGGAAAAATGCTCAAGCTGGGAGAGTTGATTACAGACCACGGGTACAGGAGCCGGCGGGGCCAACGACAGTCCCGGAAATGGTGCATCGGCGAGAGCCGTACTGGTCGTAGCCTGATGCTTAATGGTAGTGAGTATTTGCTCCATCTGAGCGCTCACTGAGGCCATGAAAGAAGCCCGCTGCTTGGCTAACTCACTAATCCCTGAGTTCAGAGCAGCTAACTGGTCTGCTTGCAGAGCGAGCTGCCGACTGTGGTGGCGTACCACCAGCTGGAAGGCGTCTGCGTCTGCTGTGTCCATTGTTGGCCAGATTGTACTATCAGGTTTGACAGGCAAGACGGGCTGGACACAAATGCAGGACGCAGGTACACAGCTCAGTGGAGTTAAGGCATTTACTCTGTAAACAGGCTGGAGTCAGTACACAGATAGGCAGTCCAAAAAGAGCAACAGTAACAAAAACATCAGGCTTAGGCGTGGTCGAGGTACACAGGCAGGTAGTCAAAAAACACGATGAGGCAAACGAAGGAAGGCGAGGAAATACAAGAAACAGAGCTGGAAAGAGGCACAAGGCACTACAATCTGGCGAGGGAGTAAGGCACAAGGGGAAGCTTAAATACACCCAGGTGATGAGGTGCAGATCGAGAACAGGTGTGCATGGAACACACCAGAAGGAGGGCGTGGCCAGACAGAGGGAAACATCCACCACCAAGAGCCAGCAGAGACAGACAGGAAAGACAGACCCAAACAGAAAAAACCCCCAGCAAGAGAATAAACAAAATGTAACTGAAAAACACAAAGCCAAGAAAAACCCAAATCCTGATACAGTAACTGTATGTTTTCTAATTGTACAGATGTGTCTTCCTCCCTTAAGGGTTTACCATCAGCTCTGCTGTATGTGCTTGTGCAATGGCTTTAAGAACACCTGATCCTTTGTTCTGAAATATGTTGTGCTTTCCATTCCTTCATGAAACTGCATTGTTGAGATTCTCACACACTGTATGTCTGATCATGTGATTTGAAATCCATTAAATCCTTAAATGTTGCTTGTGATTGTGACTGCTAGGATACGCTCTGTGTGTAAATAGTATCAATACACACTAAAGTCAGCCATAATTTGTTGGCACATATAAAATAAGGCACAGTTGTGTCACATGATTATAATAATTAACGAAAGCTAGCAACTATGTTGCCCATTGGGACTGACTAAGGATAGTTCCAGCATTGACCTGACATCTTCAGCATTTGTTGTAGTTCAAATTGAAATGGCTGGAAAGAATGTATAATTAGGGAATAACACTGTGTCTGATGTGTCGGATGTTCATGCTGGGATATACGGTCAAATATTGCTTTATCAGCGACGCCTTAGTGGAGCCCATAAAGCGGATATTTTCGACCGTATATAACAGCATGAACGTCCGACACATCAGACAAAAGGGTGTTATTCCCATTCTAATCCCATTCCATTGTTTGCATGGTTTATTTTTCTGTAGGTAATTCGGTCGGTGAGGATAGGATTACCGCGAGGCATAGGTAGCGCCAAGGGGGTGCTAGGGGGTGCTAGAGCTCCCCCTGAATTTGTGATAGCACCCCCAATAAGATAATTCCTCATTTATTATTTTAATTTAATTTCATCCCATGTCTTTAAGGCCTTGTCTTCACTGAAACTGAACTTCTCCTATACAATCTTTTTCTTTGTCATTTTCAAAAAGTGTTCCATTCAACAAATATCTCCATTATCACAGATCCAGTGTGCGTCAGGCCTGTATGTGGTGCTGTAACGCTTCTACAAAAAATGGAGAAGACATGGGGCTAATGTAGCGACAAAAGCTAACACTTTGGAAGCCTGCTCACAGATTAAATATAGTCTTTTATTCTGACCTGTTGCCAGAATTCATCATCACAGATGAAAACTGTTCTGTACGTGACACCCTTGTTTTGTAAGATGACGTCTGGAAATGTGTTAATTTGCGTTTTTAAAGCTGTCCCTCAGTGTCTCTCTGCTCTGGGTGAGTTTCTCAGACTGAGCTGGAGGATGCCAGCACTTGTCCCACCACCAAGAAAACATATGTATATGTGTGTGTGTGTGTGTGTGTGTATATATATATATATATATATACTCAACAAAAATATAAACGCAACACTTTTGGTTTTGCTCCCATTTTGTATGAGATGAACTCAAAGCTCTAAAACTTTTTCCACATACACAGTATCACCATTTCCCTCAAATATTGTTCACAAACCAGTCTAAATCTGTGATAGTGAGCACTTCTCCTTTGCTGAGATAATCCATCCCACCTCACAGGTGTGCCATATCAAGATGCTGATTAGACACCATGATTAGTGCACAGGTGTGCCTTAGACTGCCCACAATAAAAGGCCACTCTGAAAGGTGCAGTTTTGTTTTATTGGGGGGGATACCAGTCAGTATCTGGTGTGACCACCATTTGCCTCATGCAGTGCAACACATCTCCTTCGCATCATCCGTGAAGAGAACACCTCTCCAACGTGCCAAACACCAGTGAATGTGAGCATTTGCCCACTCAAGTCGGTTACGACGATGAACTGGAGTCAGGTCGAGACCCCGATGAGGACGATGAGCATGCAGATGAGCTTCCCTGAGACGGTTTCTGACAGTTTGTGCAGAAATTCTTTGGTTATGCAAACCGATTGTTTCAGCAGCTGTCCGAGTGGCTGGTCTCAGACGATCTTGGAGGTGAACATGCTGGATGTGGAGGTCCTGGGCTGGTGTGGTTACACGTGGTCTGCGGTTGTGAGGCTGGTTGGATGTACTGCCAAATTCTCTGAAACGCCTTTGGAGACGGCTTATGGTAGAGAAATGAACATTCAATACACGAGCAACAGCTCTGGTTGACATTCCTGCTGTCAGCATGCCAATTGCACACTCCCTCAAATCTTGCGACATCTGTGGCATTGTGCTGTGTGATAAAACTGCACCTTTCAGAGTGGCCTTTTATTGTGGGCAGTCTAAGGCACACCTGTGCACTAATCATGGTGTCTAATCAGTATCTTGATATGGCACACCTGTGAGGTGGGATGGATTATCTCAGCAAAGGAGAAGTGCTCACTATCACAGATTTAGACTGGTTTGTGAACAATATTTGAGGGAAATGGTGATATTGTGTATGTGGAAAAAGTTTTAGATCTTTGAGTTCATCTCATACAAAATGGGAGCAAAACCAAAAGTGTTGCGTTTATATTTTTGTTGAGTACATATATATATATATCTTTTTTTTTTTTTCCCCGAAATTAGACTGTTAAATGACACTGTGAACAACATGTTACAGAGGCAGGGTGATGACATCATCCTTTCAGTTTTCCACAATAAGACACTTCTGGCATTTCCAGATTTATGTAATTAGATAAATATTCCACTCATAAAAGAAAATAAACATTCATCAACACAACTGATTGTTTTAGACAAAAAGAGTGTAACGTGACATTCAGTGACATCACGTTCAACAATGTCATGATAATAATAAGGCACCTTTCAAAATAAATTAATAAAATAAAAAGACTAAGATGCAACAGATTCAAATTATTGAGACCTGTGATAAGCCTGTCTAAACAGGCATGTCTCGAGACTTTTTTTTAAAAGCTTCCACAGTTTGTGGAGCTGTCAGATGGTCAGGGAGGGAGTTCCAAATATGAGGGGCAGCTGAACAGAAGGCCCTGTCTCCCATGGTGTGAAGTTTGGTGTGAGGGGAGACGGAGAAGATTAGTGTTGTGATTAGTGCAACGGGAGGGTGTGTGGGGAGTGAGGAGGTCAGGGGCATTGCCATGGATGCATTGATGGATGATGATAGGTGAAATGTGCTCCTGTTTACATACTCTTGTCAGAATTCTAGCTGCACTGTTTTGAATGTATTGGAGCCTTTGGAAGTACAGTGGTCCCTCATTTATCGCGGGAGTTACGTTCTAAAAACAACCTGCGATAAGCGAAATCCGCAAAGTAGTCAGCGTTATTTTTTGCAATTATTATAGATGTTTTAGGCTGTAAAACCCCTCACTACACACTTTATACACTTTTCTTAAACAGGCATGAACATTTTCTCACTTTTCTCTCGTGTGTAAACACTCTCAAAGTTCAAACCTTAGTAGAAAAATAAGACCAACCTGTTTTCAGGCCCAAACATTTGTTTGAGAAATAAAAATAGAACGTTTTCCTATAAATAATTATGATGGCTTTTAGAACGAACAAATTTAATTCTAACGATCAACCTACGAGGTTGGACACATAAGAAATTATTAATAGTGACAGACCAGTATTTTCACAGTTCCTCTGATCGCGCCTCTTCGTCGTGGCGCCGCTCCGCTGAAGGACTTGCTGCAGGTGTCTTTTTCCGAGTGAAGAACACAGTTATGGGTAGTTGTTGGTGCTCTTTTTTCTTCTGGGCGAGAAGATTCTTATAAACAGACACGCAGAACAAATGCGCATACTCTCCCTTCATGGTGCTGCAACCGGTCTGCTTGATGAGGACGCAGAACACAATGCGCTGTGTAAAAAAAAAAAAAAAAAAAGCATGCAAAATTGGACTAAAAAATCCGGGAAACTGCGAGGCCGCGAAAGGTGAACTGCGTTATAGCGAGGGACCACTGTATTTACAACAATACATAACTTTTATCTTACCATAAAAGTCCATATCTTAACATAAAATTCTGTGTGGAAACTGGATGCTAGCCTACCTCAGAAGAGTTGAAGCCTTCAGTTGGATGCCACGTTGAATCTTCTGAGAAGGACATCTTGCCACTCTCCGTTGAATTTCCTGGTTAGGTCTTTCTCAAATGCCAGCCTTATTAAGTTCACCTTTCGTTCATGCAGCATGCTGTGTCTGTGATCACTAGGCTTTTTCCACTCGTGTGCAAAATCTTAACACCCTCCCCAAGTGAGTCGTGCTACATGATCTGACTTTTGCTTGGTGGACTTGATGAATCCCAGGAACTCCAGCTCTGACACTGCTTGAATAAAATGAGCATGCTTTAATTCGTCCAACTTGCCATAATCGCTGGACTCAGGATCCTTGCCCTCTGCTTCACTGACAAGCGCAACCCTCAACCTATCAAATCGCTTGAACACAGACACACGCCATATCCGTTTGTTTTAAAATTAATTACTTTAGTTAATTAATTTGGTTTATTTGTTAAATGTGATATTATTGAATAACATTCTGCTATGTTTTCCAGTATTTCTAATTTTCTTTTTATTTTTTGATAATGCTCACATCTGAAGGGCGAGGTTGATGGCGTGAGGGGGCGTCGCCCCCAAACACCCCCTCGTGGCGCCGGGTCCATTGCCATTGTCCGCTCTCTGTCAAACAAGATTGATATATTGCTGCTCCTTAACAGGAAAAACTCAGGCTTTGACAGATCCGCCGCATTGTGTTTCACTGAAACCTGGCTCGGTAAACATATCTCTGACAGAGCTCTGCACCTGCCGGGCTTCCAGCTGCTGCATGCGGGTCATGTAGCGGAGCCCTCTGGGATGACGAGAGGAGGGGGAACATGCTTTTATATAAACAAAGGTCGGTGTACAGATGTCATAGTGTTAAGGAGGATGTGCAGCCCTCAGCCAAAAAAATTTATTCATAAACTGTCACCCGTCCTATTCACCGCCAGAGTTCTCCTCATTTGTGCTGGTCAGTGTTTATATTCCACCTCAGGGGTGCATAACGGAGGCACAGCAGCAGCTTGCTGACCATATCACAGACGTGGAGAGAAAATATCCAGACTGCCTGCTCATCATTCTGAGAGATTTTAACAGAGCAAATCTCAGCCAAGAACTGCAAATACAGACAGTACATCATGTGTCTGAAAGGGTTTTTCCCCAATTTTCCTGGCTTAATGTGGGGAGGGAACTCAGAAGATTCAAAAACTGACAGAAAACAGACTTCAATTTTAGATGTCATTTTGAAAGATAACTTCACTAAACAGAGTTGCTACAACAGCTTGCAAGCTGTCACACACACAGCACTCTGCCTGCCTCTTCCGCCTCCTCAGCTCCAGGAAAAATGTTACATTAGACATCTATGTGTGGTGACTGCTCGTGCAGTATATAAACGATATGTGTAAAACTAAAACAGTGTTCTGTCTGTGTAGCGTGGTAAACTAAAGAACAGCATGCACCATAGCGTCCCAGAGGAGATATGAAGTTATCAAATAGACCAAGAACATGGCCATGAGACATACTGCAACATGTCCCGTCAGGGATGTGAACATTCTTGACCACTGCTGCACCACAATAAAGGATGCCTATTGCTGTGTTCCCTGTGCAGCTTTGGGTCTCTCCGATCACTGTCTGATCCACCTCATTCCTACCTACATGCAGAAATTAATATCTTCAAAGGCTGTAATGAAGACACAAAAGAATCAAATCAACTTTATTTATAAAGCACTTTAAAACAACAGCTACAGCTGAAACCAAGTGCTGTAGATGAGGAGACATAAAAAGCAACAAACCACAAAGTACAAATAACAAAAAACAAGCCCAAAAAAATTAAAACTGAAACAAGTAAAATCAGTTAAAACAATCAAAACAGATTGAGATCTCATTCCAGGTTTAAAGCCAGTGCATAAAAGTGGGTTTTAAGATTGGTTTTAAAAACAGAAAGTGAAGAGGCCTGCCTGATGTGGTGCGGTAGATCGTTCCACATCTTTGGAGCCACAACAGGAAAAAGCTCGGTCCCCTCTGAGCATACGCTTGCACCTCGGCACCTCCAGGAGGAGCTGATCGGCTGACCGGAGGTGGCGAGCAGGGGCGTAAAGATGAAGCAGCTCAGAGAGGTACGGCGGGGCAAGACCATTTAAAGATTTAAAAACAAAAAAAAAGAATCTTAAAATATATTCTAAAATGCACAGGCAGCCAATGGAGGGAGGCCAGGACAAGTGTAATGTGCTCCCTCTTACGTGCACCAGTTAGCAGACGGGCAGCAGCATTCTGATCTAGCTGGAGACGGGCAGCATGGGAGGACTGGCTAATTCCATAATAAAGTGCATTACAGTAATCCAGCCGGGAGGTAATAAAAGCATAAATTGCTGTTTCAAAGCGCTGCTGTGCAAGAAATGGCTTAACCTTAGCAAGCTGCCTTAAGTGGAAGAAACTCGATCTGAGTACTGCACTGATTACAGGTGGTCCAGTTTGAAATCGTTGTCCATCTTAAAACTCAAGTTTGTGACAGTAGATTTCGAAAAGATCCAGAATTCTACTCAGATCCTGACCAAACTTTGCTATATGACAGAACTTGTTGTGTCATAACTTAATTTTTGTTCAGCCTTTGTGACCCGTCTTCATGAATTTACTGTATTTTCCAGACTATAAGTCGCACCGGAGTATAAGTTGCACCAGCCACTTTATCCATTATAAAGAAAAATAAACCATAAATAAGTCACACTGGACTAAAAGTCGCATGAAAATACAGGTATGTTAACATGAAAAGTTCAGATGATAATATTGTGACTGCTACCAATTTCGGATGCATATTTCACCAGTCGCAACTTGTAATCTGCAGAGTATGATTTTCTTTCTGGTGGCATTTTTTCGGGCCTTCTCCGTTGTCTTATTAAGTTATCAGTAATGTTGAAATTTTTATTTTTCTATGGTAGTCAGAAGTCACAGGAACAGTCACACAAGCCTTGAGTGCCCTCTCGCGAGCTGCATTTTACCTACGGATATGTTTGTATTTTGCAGACCACATTGTGAGCCGAACCATAACCCGCACCATCACTGAACGGTTCTTTTCTAACATATTACCCGCTGTGGACCATAGTACACACCAGGTGTCAGCTGCCGATGTTCGTGCAGCACCTTCCTGCACAGCTCATGACCTCCCCGCGGTGACGAGGCCAGCTCCTTCCAAGTGCAGACGCTAATCTTCCGCCGTCGCTCACCCAGTGCTCCCACGCAGCTCTCAGCGTCAACTTAAACACTCTGCTCACACTGATGTCCAAGGGTTGAAGCTGTTTTGTTCGCCCTCCCGGAATAACAGCAAGCACTGTGTTCGTCTGCTTCACATGCTGTTTCACAATCATTGTCTGGGTGAGGTGAATACGCGTCCAATGTTCTGTTCTCTGATTGGTTATCGCAACCAGCGTGACCTATAGGGCGGCCGCCATACTACAATGCCCATGATGCATTGCATTTCCGTTTCCGGTGGCCATTTTAAAACATAGAGCGACTCTGTCACGTAAAATTGTTTTATTACGGTAAATTAATTGAGAATATACCTGTATATTTTTCATTTATAGGTCGCACCCCTGGCCAAAACATGTAAAAAAGTGCGATTTATAGTCCGAAAAATACGGTAGATGCAAAAATGTTGAAATTGGCCCTATCCTACAATGATAAAGAATCTTTACTGGATCCGGATCGTGTTCTGGATCATTACCAAAATTTAATCACCTAAGTTAGGCCAAGATACACCCCTGGTAAAAATTTCATTGAAATCCGTTTAGAATTTTTTGAGTTATCCTGATAATAAACAAACAAACCAATGCGACCGAAAACATAACCTCCTTGGCGGAGGTAAAAAACAGTAAGATCATTTGGAATCATCAGCAAACTCAGACATTTTGTAGATAAGGCTTGTCCATTGACCCTGTATTATTCTTTGATTCTCACACTATACAATATAAATATTCGGGTGATTCTTTAACTACAGGCACTATTGGCCTTGTAAATGTAATTTCCACCACACCATTGCCTTACAATATAAAGCGCCTTGGGGCAACTGTTTGTTGTGATTTGGCGCTATATACATGTGCTCTGATGTCACTGATTATCGCCATAGAAACTACCCAAACAATCTTTCATACAAACTGTTTAGGGACATTACAGTGTTGTGGTGGAAATTACGGCAATAGTGTGAGACAACTACATTTTGTTTTAAAAAAAATCACAACAGTTGTATGACATTGAATACCCCAATTATGTTTTGATTATTTTATTCAGAGATATTTTAAAGCATTAGAAAAAACGTTTCTTTACCATTCATTTTTAAGATCAAAAGTCTGGGTGTGGGACAAGCACAAAATGGCAAATTTGCATATAATGATGCTGAAAAAAGGTGAAAAAGTCATCATAGACTACTAGAACAAATTTCTTAACACACTTTCATTGTAAAGACAACTATAAAAGTGTGAAATTTCCCCTTTTTTCTGTTTTTCATACAATATGATCAAAGGACATAATAAGTGCCCGTAGTCTAAGAATCACCCATTCATCAGGTGTGTGTTTATTTACAAAAACATGTTCTCACCTTTATGTTTACCATCAGCATTTAGAAATTTGTTCATATTAAATTCACAGATTCATTCATACAACACCAAACGGAATAGCCATCTTAACCTTCCTTTCTATAAAACTAAAAACATGGTCTGTTTTCTATCAGATATTGTCATGCAAATATGGAATGATAAAAGAAATGTAACAGAACTCAGCATCATTGCAAACTTTTAAAAGAAAACTGCCTTTACATTTAATTCACAAAGCTTAGTTTTGTTTAAGTCTTAAATTTGTTAAATTTTTGGTCAGTTTTTTATTTGTATGCATGCATGACACTTGCATTCTGACTTTGAGAAAGTTAGAATCAGAATCGCCTTTATTGTCATTGTAATTTGAATTGTAACGAGATCTGAGTGCAACTCCAAAAATGCAAGTTTGAGCAGAAAGCTCAAACTGCCGGTCACTCTGGTACTGGCACATTCTGATCTAATGACTGCACATAAGAAACACACAGGGTCGGACTGGGAACAAATTTCGGCCCTGGCATTTTTTCTCTGGACCAGGCCACTACTGGCCCGACGAATCCACCCCCAAACACGCACACCCACCCGTCCATACCGAACCCCCAATGAACAAATTCTATACACCTAAACACCAGAACACACACCTAAACACACACTTTCACTGTCATTTCACCTTGATCATAGTACAAAACGGAAGCAAAAGCACACAAGCAGAAAAAAGCTTTTGTGTCTACAAAGTGTGTGTGAGAAAGAGAAAGGTAATGTGTGCGTGTGTGTGTGAGAGAGAGAGAGAAAGGTAATAAAGAGGAGCTTTATTTACCAAATTATCGGAAAAAATTTATCGCAAGATAATTAGTCCAATAATGGTTTTTAAAGTTATCTAAAAAGATAATCCGATAATGAAAACATTATCTCCGATAATTATCGGTTATTGGATTATCGGAACTGTGCCCACCACTGTCAATTTTCAATTTATTATCATTTATATAGTACCAAGTCGCAACAAAGTTGTCTCAAGGCACTTCACACAAGTAAGGTCGAACCTTACCAACCCCTAGAGCAAGCACACAAGCGACAGTGGTAAGGAAAAACTCCCTCTGATGATTTGAGGAAGAAACCTTAAGCAGACCAGACTCAAAGGTGAGACCTTCTGCTTTGGGCCATGCTTTCGACACAATTGACAATACAGGAAATTTCGGCAGATTTTGGGAGTCCATTTCTGGTGCACAAGACTAGAGGCCTGCAGAAGAAAACACTCACTCCCATCTCTGGATGGAGCTGCACCTTAAACCAAGAGGATAAAAACAGAATGAAGTGACAGAGACAACAAATACAGTATAATTTATCAGCATTTAGCAACAACAAAAACCAAAGAAATAATAAGGTGATTGCCGGCCACTAGCCCTAAGCTTCACTAAAAGACCCAAATTTTAGATAAAGCTGAGGGTGTGGCCCACTCTCTTTACTAATCAAATGAATTTAAAAGGGTGGAAAGCATAGCAACATACTATGCCAATATGCTAGCCATACGAAAGGGAAAATAAGTGCTTAAGTCTGGACTTGAAAGTCTCTACAGAATCTGTTTTATTGATGCAGGGAGATAATTCCACAAAGCACGTGTATGATCCCATATTGAAATGATATACATCAATTTTATAAAGTTTGTATCTGTTCTATCTGGAACTTGTAAGTAATGCACGCGTCAGTCAAACCAGATATAAGATCCTTAGTAAATTTGTACAATATGCAACTTATATAAATTGGGAACTTAAAAGAACAATATATGACAGTAATTCCACATACAGAATCCTTAGTAGATGACTGAGACTTATAAGCACAACACATGTCAAACATAGAGATTTATTACTGGAATTGATGTAACTTGTTGTAAGTTTTTTCTATTTCTTTTCCATATGGGATAAGTGAAAGCTCTGGGACTGTAGAGTTTTTATTCACCCCAGGGACACAAAGTAGTCCTGCACCCTGAGAATGCAAAGCCCTGGCCGGTACATAGGGTTTAAGCAGGTCACCTAAGTAGGGAGGGGCTAGTCCATGAATAATTTTATAGATTAGTAACAGAACCTTAAAATCTAATCACACAGGGACAGGGAGCCAGTGAATGAGACACCAAAATGGGTGTAATGTGGTGAAACTTTCTGCTTCCTGTCAAAAGTCTGGCAGCAGCATTTTGAACCAATTGGAGACCCCTAATGCTGGACTGCGGTAAACCAGAAAATAGAACATTGCAGAAGTCCAATTTAGAAGAAACAAATGCATGAATCAGGGTCTCCGCATCAGCCATTGACAAGATGGGACAAATCTTTGCTATATTTCCCAGGTGGAAGGTCAAAGGACAGTGTAGGATCAAAAATTACACCAAGGTTCCTCACTTTGTCAGTGTGATGTATGACACATGAGCCTAGGCTAAGCGTTAGCTGGTCAAATTGATGCCGATGTCTCACTGGACCAAGAACCATCATTTCAGGCTTGTCAAGCTTTAAAAGGAGGAAATTGCTAGACATCCAGCTTTTCACTGATGCAAGGCAATCTTCAAAGGATTTTATATGGATGAGGTTACCAGCGGTATCATCAGCATAGCAATGAAAGGTAATTCCAAAATGCCACAATATGTGCCCAAGGGGAGCTATATAAAGGGACAAAAGCAGGGGGCCTAAGACAGACCCCTGTCAAACCCCAAATTTAATTTCACGAAGGTAGTGTTATTGTACAAAACACAGTGAGAACAACTGGTCAGGTCTGATGTCAACCATGCAAGGGAATTCCCAGTAATCCTAAAATGATTCTCCAGCCTATCGTGTAGAATATGATGATCCATGGTATCAAACGCAGCACTAAGATCTAATAGCACCAGAACCGTAGTGGTGTCTGAATCCATTACAAGCAGAACATCATTCATGACTTTCATGAGAGCTGTCTGTGGAATGATATTTTTTAAAAGCAGGCTGCAGTGGCTCAAAAAGATTATTCTCAGTAAGGTGTTCCACAAGCTGCTGTGAAACCACCTTTTATAGAATTTTAGAGCAAAATGATAGATTTGATATCGGCCTATAGTTTTTCAACCAGTGATGCCGGTAACGCGTTACTTAGTAACGCGTTACTCTAATCTGACCACTTTTTTTAGTAACGAGTAATCTAACGCGTTAATCTTTCCAAATCAGTAATCAGATTAAAGTTACTTCTCCATGTCACTGTGCGTTACTATTATTTTTCATTGTGGGTCGATAACAGCCTTAAACTTGGTCTGTAGGCAGGAGGTCGGGGTTCGACTGAACTGCCCACTTTAAGCGAGCTGTGAGCTTTTAATCCGCGGTTTTTTGCAGCTGCTCGACTCGTCTTCACCTCTTAAAGCGCGGTGATCAGCACACCTGCACTGAGCTTTACGAAGACATTTTTATACTTTTTTTCCTCCTTTATTTAGAATTCTGAGCTGAGCCGCTCTGTATCTGCTCGTTAAAAACAGCTGATCCTCCGCGACGCGTCAACAACTAACACTATTTTCCACTCAAATGCACCTAAACTCTCTTTCTGAGGACCACATGATGTGAAAACGCAATAAAACTTTCTTACCTGTAAATCTGGTCCTGTTTTCTGCATAAATAAATGTTATCCATTCTTTGTGCTCAAACGCCAAAGCAGGGGCGAATCTAGATGGATTGGGGGAGTGGGGTAGGGATGTGCCCCCCCCACAACACCCCTAGATTAAAGGTGCAATTTTGAAGCCGTTTTTTACTACAACTAATATTGCTTAAAATAATAATAATTTCGACAAGTAAAATGTTTAGAGAGAATTTAAATGTTAGAAAAATGTTAGAATTTAATAGTTACCTTTATAAACAATGTAGGCTCGAAATTGCAAGTTTTACTGTTACAGTGCTGTCAACAGTTAAATATGAGGTCAAGAAAGACGTCTTTATTTTACTTTTTATAAAACATGTATTTATTTTCATTGAAGTCAAGAAAGGGTGACTATAAAGTGAGTTTTGGCAAAACAGGTATCATTGTCATGTTGAGGTGGCAGAGGGTTGTTGTCGGCAGCTGGGAAAAGTAACTAGTAATCTAACTTAGTTACTTTTACAATTGAGTAATCAGTAAAGTAACTAAGTTACTTTTACAATTGAGTAATCAGTAAAGTAACTAAGTTACTTTTTCAAAGTAACTGTGGCAACACTGTTTTCAACACACTAGGGTCAAGATTAGATTTTTTAAGTCATGGTTTAAACACTGCAGAATTGAAACATTTACAGTAGAAGGCTAATGCGAGATTAATCATTTCCAGCGCACCAAAGTGTGGGCCACAGGTCCTTAAACAGTTTTGTTGGTATAGGATCAAATAAGCAGGTTGTGCTTTTTGTAGATGTTATGAGTTTCGTCAGCACGCCTAGTGAGACACTATCAAATTCTGTAAATCTCGGTAATACCTCAGTGATGGCACCCACCTCAATAGCAGGGTGTAGTGGCTGGGTTAAGGCATGCTGGGATATGTTTAACCTAATGTCATCTGTTTTTTTTCCCAGAATAATCCAAGAAATCTTGTGCTGTAAAAGGAGAGTGACTTATAGGTGGCTGTCCATGAAAAGGTGTTGCCATCGTGTCAAACAAGAGCTTTGAGTTATGCTTGTTTTTGCTGATCAAATCAGAGTAATGGGTCTGCTTTGTAGCCAGTAATGCATGCTTAGAGTCTAAGATAACATCCCACTACGCAAGGTGGAATACCAATTTTGAACTAAGCCATTTTCATTCTAGACCTAGCCTTATTCTTGAGGTCATGCAAGTAATTATTAAACCAAGGTGACTGTGTTTTTGGGGGGTGTGGTTTTAATATAGGTGGCACAATCATGTCGAGTGTAGTTTTGAGCACTGAGTTTAAACCATCACAAGACTGTCTACTGACTGGGCATTTTCCAAATGTGAAGCTAAGATATCAGGCAGTCTAGCTTTGAGTTCAGTTGTAGTTGAGGAGCAGATGTGTCACATCATTTAACCAGCAAAAATCTATTTAAGCATAAAAATTCAAAAAGAAAAAATAATATAGCACCTTCAACTGCACCACAGACTAAAACAGTTAAATGTGGTCTATTAAACATTAGGTCTCTCTCTTCTAAGTCCCTGTTGGTAAATGATATAATAATTGATCAACATATTGATTTATTCTGCCTAACAGAAACCTGGTTACAGCAGGATGAATATGTTAGTTTAAATGAGTCAACACCCCCGAGTCACACTAACTGTCAGAATGCTCGTAGCACGGGCCGAGGTGGAGGATTAGCAGCAATCTTCCATTCCATCTTATTAATTAATCCAAAACCCAGACAGAGCTTTAATTCATTTGAAAGCTTGTCTCTTACTCTTGTCCATCCAAATTGGAAGTCCCAAAAACCAGTTTTATTTGTTATTATCTATCATCCACCTGGTCGTTACTGTGAGTTTCTCTGTGAATTTTCAGACCTTTTGTCTGACTTAGTGCTTAGCTCAGATAAGATAATTATAGTGGGCGATTTTAACATCCACACAGATGCTGAGAATGACAGCCTCAACACTGCATTTAATCTATTATTAGACTCTATTGGCTTTGCTCAAAAAGTAAATGAGTCCACCCACCACTTTATTCATATCTTAGATCTTGTTCTGACTTATGGTATGGAAATAGAAGACTTAACAGTATTCCCTGAAAACTCCCTTCTGTCTGATCATTTCTTAATAACATTTACATTTACTCTGATGGACTACCCAGCAGTGGGGAATAAGTTTCATTACACTAGAAGTCTTTCAGAAAGCGCTGTAACTAGGTTTAAGGATATGATTCCTTCTTTATGTTCTCTAATGCCATATACCAACACAGTGCAGAGTAGCTACCTAAACTCTGTAAGGGCGATAGAGTATCTCGTCAATAGTTTTACATCCTCATTGAAGACAACTTTGGATGCTGTAGCTCCTCTGAAAAAGAGAGCTTTAAATCAGAAGTGTCTGACTCCGTGGTATAACTCACAAACTCGTAGCTTAAAGCAGATAACCCGTAAGTTGGAGAGGAAATGGCGTCTCACTAATTTAGAAGATCTTCACTTAGCCTGGAAAAAGAGTCTGTTGCTCTATAAAAAAAAAGCCCTCCGTAAAGCTAGGACATCTTTCTACTCATCACTAATTGAAGAAAATAAGAACAACCCCAGGTTTCTTTTCAGCACTGTAGCCAGGCTGACAAAGAGTCAGAGCTCTATTGAGCTGAGTATTCCATTAACTTTAACTAGTAATGACTTCATGACTTTCTTTGCTAACAAAATTTTAACTATTAGAGAAAAAATTACTCATAACCATCCCAAAGACGTATCGTTATCTTTGGCTGCTTTCAGTGATGCCGGTATTTGGTTAGACTCTTTCTCTCCGATTGTTCTGTCTGAGTTATTCTCATTAGTTACTTCATCCAAACCATCAACATGTTTATTAGACCCCATTCCTACCAGGCTGCTCAAGGAAGCCCTACCATTATTTAATGCTTCGATCTTAAATATGATCAATCTATCTTTGTTAGTTGGCTATGTACCACAGGCTTTTAAGGTGGCAGTAATTAAACCATTACTTAAAAAGCCATCACTTGACCCAGCTATCTTAGCTAATTATAGGCCAATCTCCAACCTTCCTTTTCTCTCAAAAATTCTTGAAAGGGTAGTTGTAAAACAGCTAACTGATCATCTGCAGAGGAATGGTCTATTTGAAGAGTTTCAGTCAGGTTTTAGAATTGATCATAGTACAGAAACAGCATTAGTGAAGGTTACAAATGATCTTCTTATGGCCTCGGACAGTGGACTCATCTCTGTGCTTGTTCTGTTAGACCTCAGTGCTGCTTTTGATACTGTTGACCATAAAATTTTATTACAGAGATTAGAGCATGCCATAGGTATTAAAGGCACTGCGCTGCGGTGGTTTGAATCATATTTGTCTAATAGATTACAATTTGTTCATGTAAATGGGGAATCTTCTTCACAGACTAAAGTTAATTATGGAGTTCCACAAGGTTCTGTGCTAGGACCAATTTTATTCACTTTATACATGCTTCCCTTAGGCAGTATTATTAGACGGTATTGCTTAAATTTTCATTGTTACGCAGATGATACCCAGCTTTATCTATCCATGAAGCCAGAGGACACACACCAATTAGCTAAACTGCAGGATTGTCTTACAGACATAAAGACATGGATGACCTCTAATTTCCTGCTTTTAAACTCAGATAAAACTGAAGTTATTGTACTTGGCCCCACAAATCTTAGAAACATGGTGTCTAACCAGATCCTTACTCTGGATGGCATTACCCTGACCTCTAGTAATACTGTGAGAAATCTTGGAGTCATTTTTGATCAGGATATGTCATTCAAAGCGCATATTAAACAAATATGTAGGACTGCTTTTTTGCATTTACGCAGTATCTCTAAAATCAGAAAGGTCTTGTCTCAGAGTGATGCTGAAAAACTAATTCATGCATTTATTTCCTCTAGGCTGGACTATTGTAATTCATTATTATCAGGTTGTCCTAAAAGTTCCCTAAAAAGCCTTCAGTTAATTCAAAATGCTGCAGCTAGAGTACTGACGGGGACTAGAAGGAGAGAGCATATCTCACCCATATTGGCCTCTCTTCATTGGCTTCCTGTTAATTGTAGAATAGAATTTAAAATTCTTCTTCTTACTTATAAGGTTTTGAATAATCAGGTCCCATCTTATCTTAGGGACCTCGTAGTACCATATCACCCCAATAGAGCGCTTCGCTCTCAGACTGCAGGCTTACTTGTAGTTCCTAGGGTTTGTAAGAGTAGAATGGGAGGCAGAGCCTTCAGCTTTCAGGCTCCTCTCCTGTGGAACCAGCTCCCAATTCAGATCAGGGAGACAGACACCCTCTCTACTTTTAAGATTAGGCTTAAAACTTTCCTTTTTGCTAAAGCTTATAGTTAGGGCTGGATCAGGTGACCCTGAACCATCCCTTAGTTATGCTGCTATAGACGTAGACTGCTGGGGGGTTCCCATGATGCACTGTTTCTTTCTCTTTTTGCTCTGTATGCACCACTCTGCATTTAATCATTAGTGATCGATCTCTGCTCCCCTCCACAGCATGTCTTTTTCCTGGTTCTCTCCCTCAGCCCCAACCAGTCCCAGCAGAAGACTGCCCCTCCCTGAGCCTGGTTCTGCTGGAGGTTTCTTCCTGTTAAAAGGGAGTTTTTCCTTCCCACTGTAGCCAAGTGCTTGCTCACAGGGGGTCGTTTTGACCGTTGGGGTTTTACATAATTATTGTATGGCCTTGCCTTACAATATAAAGCGCCTTGGGGCAACTGTTTGTTGTGATTTGGCGCTATATAAAAAAAATGATTGATTGATCTGATTCTGTCATTATTTCTATGTATTATTGGTGTTTAAGCATTGATTAATCCAACAGATCTATTCTGGGATAAATTGCTAAAAGATATTTCAGTTCACTTTCAGTGATCCTGCATGTTTGATGTTCTGTGCAATTAAAGCTGTTTTGACATGACACCTCTTAATGGGTGTTTCCCCACCCCTTGGAACCCCTGCCCAGTATGGAAGGCTGCAAGCCCATGACGGGTAAGATCCCATCTTAAACCCTAGGACAACCTAAGGCAGGCCCAGTCATGATCACTCGACCTTGTCTCTGTGATGCTCTGACTCACTAGGACATGAGGATATGGCACTGGGGGTACTGTGGTGGGGTCAAATTTGCCTGTATACCTACATGGAAGGCAGTGTATTGATCTAATTGGAGTATTGGATCATTGTCAGGAATTGAATTGTCATATTAAGATTGGCCTGCACGTAATAATCTATATTAATCAATGCTTATCATTCATCCAATCAATCAATTTTTGCAAATTAATGCGTCACAATGTCCACCAAACCACTGATGGTGTGTATGCCTGATCCTCAAGCAAACCAGTCCTACCCCGCAGCCTTTTCAACTGGGCAGCTGTCGTAAGTCATGGACCATGTCCCGTTTCTACGGCTGGGATGGTTGGACTGGTTAATAATCATTTTGTGACATTTGGATTTCAGGCATATGCAAAACATTACTGCAGAGCATGTTTAATTTATGCAAAGCATAACTCGCAGGGGAATGAGAGGCCAATACGAGGAAAATTTCTAACCCCTCAATACCCGTTCCAAATAATCCATATGGATTTTATTGAATTGAACCAATGTGAAGGGAAAAATATTGCCTAGTATTGATTGATGCATATAGCAAATGGGTAGAGGTGTTCCCTGTTAAACATGCAGATGCTTTAACAGTTGCAAAGATACTTTGTAGAGACATAATTCCAAGACATGGACTACCTGAAACAATGTACAGTGATAATGGTACACATTTTGTAAATAAAATCATCCAGCATTTAATAGAACATTTGAAAATAAATGCAAAAACACATTGAGCTTACCATCCTCAAAGTGCAGGTTTAGTGGAAGGAACAAATGGGACAATTAAAAGTAAGCTCAGAAAATGTATGGAAAAAACAGAAAAAAAATTGGGTTTATTGTTTGGATTTGGTGAAACTGTACATGCATATAACACCCAGCTCAGAGACTGGCCTTACGCCATTCGAAATTTTATATGGCAGGCCTTATAGAATACCAGATTTACAGAAAATAGCTGGGCCTGATAGTGAGGATGAGGGATTAGTTGATTATATGAGACGTGTGTTATCCCATAAGAATGTCATACACGCTAACAAGATACCAGACTCTCCTATTTCTGTGCAGGGCCCTGAGAATCAGATCCAGATTGGTGACTGGGTGCTGATAAAGACTATTAAGAGAAAGAACTGGTCATCTCCGAGGTGGAAAGGTCCATTCCAAGTGCTGCTAACCACTCCCACTGCAGTGAAAATTGCAGAGAGGTCATCTTGGGTGCATCTATCCCACTGCAAAAGACAAAGATACCTGAAAGATCCCGAACAAGACAAGGGGAGCAACGTGCAACGGTGTCGGCTGATGGCCTATAGGCCCAGCAATGGCTGGAAGTGTGTCATAACAGAGACAGAGAGTGACCAGGAGTGAACAAAGACCAAAGGTTGAAGCAAATACCAGGGTCCTGAAGCAGACGAGTAACCTGCTGTGACCCAGGAAAGGCCTGTCAACTTGAACCAGGATCAGAAGCAGACGTACTACAAGCTTGAAATACAGCACTGAAGTGACCAGACCAGGAGACAGAAGCAGATGAAACTGCATCTTTGAGAACGGGAGACAATTCCTGTGCACCTATGTTTGAAGAAAACGTCAAGAACAGGACACAGGACAGAGTACATGACACATTATTTTAATTCCACTTGCAGCATGCCTTACACATACTGATGATAGTACAGATTTATGCACTACAGCTGAAGGGAAATAACATTAAAAAAAGTTCCAGATTCCCTCAGTCCCTTGCTGAATTGAACTGAGACTGTGAACTGTCACCTTCAACCCCTAAGCCCAGACAAACTGCACCTTTTGAACTGTCACCAAAGAAAGAAGACATCTTTAAGACCAGAACTGTAGTTTCTCTGCCCCTTGAAAGACAAAAAAAAAAAAAAAAAAGAGACAGAAGGAGAAAAATATCAACAGGTTGTTCAAAACACTGTTTTAGCCATGAAGAGCTTTGTTGCCAAAGCCGGATGCAAACTTCGCACCCTGATGATTGATTTTGACGATTATTGCTGTGATTGTGGTATTTATTGTGTGGTGGTATAAAAAATATATGAACCATGTTACAATTCAGACCAGAAGAAAGTGATGCCTTTATTCAAATCTGGTGACAAGCATCTTTTTACTAACCATAGGCCTGTGTCTCTCTAGTGTCACAATTTTCAAAGATATTGGAAAAAACTTTACAATAACAGATTGGATAAATTTATTGAACAACACAACTTGCTTAATGATAGTCAATATGGGTTTAAATGCAATAGAAGAGATTAATAAACATGTGGACCAAAGGAAAATAGTGATAGGATTATTTGTTGACATAATGAAAAAAAGGGCTTTTGACACAATCAATTACAACATATTATTTCAAAAGATGGAGCTTTATGGGATCAGAGAAGTGGCTTTGAATTGGATTAAAAGCTATTTACAAAACCAGAAACAGTTTGTTAAACTTGGGGACTGCTGTTCTTCATATCTGGACATCGTTTGTGGAGTTCCTCAGGGTTATGTGTTGGCACCAAAGTTATTCATATATATATCAGTGATTTATGTAAAGTCTCGGATGTGTTTGGAACAGTCCTCTTTGCAGATGTTACAAACGTATTTTGTTCAGGGGATAATTTGCAACAATTACTAGATGATCTGGGATCAGAAATGATAAAGTTGCACATTGACTGCACCTTACTTGACTCGGTGCAAGTATGGACCAATAACTACAAAACTACAGTACAACCATTATTCAACCTTCAAAAAGGAGCATTAAGAATAATTCATAATGCAGGTTATCAGGATCATACCAATCCACTGTTTATTACATCACAGATTTTAAAACTTTGTGCAACGAGAAGGAATATATAATTTAAGGGATTTATATCGTTTTAAAAATTGTGGGCACAAGGATGACCAGGAAATGCTTCTGTGTCTCTATTTGTGGCCAAAAAATTGGAATAAGCTACCTGAGAAGCTCCAACAATGTCCAAATATCAATCAGTTTAAATATTTATATGAAGAAATGGTGTTCGACGGATGTGTATCTGATGGAAAACATTGAGTTGTGTTGTATGATGAATGTGCTTTGTTTAAATTCTTACAATTAAATGTTCTGGGGTAACTAGCTTACTAAGTATTGTGATTTGTCCTCTTGCTTGATCAATGGCTCAACGGATGATTTCCACCACAGTTACTGGCTTATTACTGTTACTATATTGCGTTATTGCTATTGGATGCTGAATCATGTCACCCCATCCAAACGGGGCAAAATGATGGTTGAGTACACTGTAAGTTTGACGTTTCTATGGCAATGATGTTGAGAATGTAGACATTAAATTCGATAAACGGGGGAATAATGATAGTTTTCTATATATTGTCAATATTATCAAATATTAATGTCTTTGTCTTTACTTTGATGCCTTTACTTTGATGAGCTGCCTTTCAACTTGTTTTGATTCTGTTATCTATTTTCCTTATATACATATATGCATGTATAAGAGCTCATGCACCATTATTCTTCTAAATAATCACTCATTGTTAAAACAGTAATATAAACTGAACTGTTGAGTAATCATTACAACTGCTCCCATTAGACAGATAACATTTGTTCTTTTGATTAATGAATGCGCAGATTGTTTTGCTAAAGCTATTTTTTTGCTGAACACAGAGAAAAGTAACATTTGTTGGTGAATGAATGCGCAGACTGTTTTGCTAAAGCTATGTTTTTGTCAAGCACAGATTAATATTTCGGCCTTGAGCAGAGAATAACACAGCCTATACACTAGTTCGAGGCTGGCGCTGTAATGTTTCAATTTGAAGAACAATTACTATCTGTCTGAGCAAGACTGCAGGGTGCCTTCCAGGTGCGAAGTGATACAAGTATGAATTGACTGAAGAAACAACAGCTGTGACTTGTATATTGTTCTGTAATATGTCTGTGTGTCAATAAATTCAGGAGCAAAGTGGGCAGGCCCTTCAGAGCTGACTGATGGACAGTGACGAGGGGTCATGCTGCTCTCCCTGATCAGGAAATGAAATTCAGTCTCTGGCGTGATCATTCTTTGTGTTTAGTTAACTGAGTTGTTTTCTTACAGATTTCAACTCTGACAACACACAATTTATTAACACCAAACAAAAACATAACTAAGCATAAATTCAAACATAAACTGACAACATAACACAAGGTAAAAATTTAAGCAGACTCTGCCAGTGGTATTTTGGTATATCAACAGCCAGAACAAAAGGTGGTGCATCTGTAAATAGACCCATGAGTGTCAAATTATCAATTATCACTCTGTTATTTTTAAAAGGTTACAAAGCTCATTGTACTTGCTATTTTAAATCAAAGCAGGAAATCTTACGGAGCCTGATGATGATGAAACATGCCAAGAACAGCCACGGAGTCCAAGGCGCCATATGATCACCAATGTTTTCTTCAGTAACTGTATGTTTTCTAATTGTACAGATGTGTCTTCCTCTAAAGTTTTACCATCAGTTCTGTTGTATGTGCTTGTGCAAAGGCTGTTTCATGAAACTGGATTGTTGAGATTCTCACACGCTGTGTGTCTGATCATGTGATTTGAAATCCATTAAATCCTTAAATGTTGCATGTGATTGTTTGTGATTGTGACTGCTCCATGTGTAAACAGTATCAATATATACACTAAAGTCAGCCATAATTTGTTGGCACATATAAAATAAGGCACAGTTGTGTCACATGATTATAATAATTAATGAAAGCTAGCAACTATGTTGCCCATTAGGACTGACTAAGGATAGTTCCAGCATTGACCTGACATCTTCAGCATTTGTTGTAGTTCAAATTCAAATGGCTGGAAAGAATGTATAATTAGGGAATAACCTGGTTGTGTCTGATGATGTCAGATGTTCATGCTGTTATATACGGTCGAAAATTTTGCGTTATCAACGACTCGTTAGTGGAGCCGATAAAACGGATATTTTCGACCGTATATAACAGCATGGACGTCCGACATATCAGACAAAAGGGGGTTAATTCCCATTCTATGTTGTGTGGGCCGTTGAAAAGGAGGTACTGCTGGCCCACCACCACCAGATGGCGGCCTGCTTGGAGTGCGGGCTTCAAGCACGAGAGGGTGCCGAAACCAGTGGAGTGACAGCTGTCACATCATCAACACCAGCTGTCACTCATCTACGTCAACCTCCATAAAAGCCGGACTGCAACTCCACCTCCCCGCTGAGAAATCAGCTACCATTCAGGTAATTGTCTCTGTTGACTTAAAACATTGAGTAATAATCTGAACTTCTTTGCAGCCATTTTTCTGTGGTGTTTTCCTTATCTGTGGGATTGACGTTTGGTGTGATCAGCGACGGCTTCGCTTCACACCCCAACCAGATAAGTGATTAGACAGGAGCTGCACGAGTGTGTGATTGGAGGTGGAGGTGCTCACAGACTGTGGGATTACTGAGTGTGCGAACTCACACTCATCAATACTGTTTCTGTTCTCTGCCAGTAGTACCGGGTCTGACTGCTGAAGACAGTGGCCACCTGGGGCGCAGGGCTTGGCGGCTCCGGTGTTCTTCAGATCTGTTGGTGGTGGAAGCTGTGTGGGATCCGGCTCTTCTCTCGCCAGACGTCTTCTATCTTCGAGCCTGCCCACACGTCACCTTGTGTATAATTGACATTCCACAATATTGTTATTGTCTGTACTTCGTTGTGCGATTCACAACATTAAATTGTTACTTTTTGGCTTATCCATTGTCCGTTCATTAACGCCCCCTGTTGTGGGTCCGTGTCACGACACCTTCCCAACAGGATTTCTCGGCCAGCGTCATGGATCCTGAGGGGCGTCAACCATCGCTTGAACAGCCAATGGAAGAGCGAGGTGCACAGGCGCCAGCAGGAGGCGTGTTAGGTGAGCTGCAGCAAATTCTAACCGCTTTCACTGCTCGGTTGGATTTGGTAACCGAGCAGAACGTTATTCTCAATTGGAGGATGGAGGCTCTCACCGCCAGGGTGGAGGCGCGCGATCAAAGCGCTGCTGCAGCACCTCCTCCTGCTGGTCCCATGTCAGACACAGACGTTCCACTGGTCGTTCAACGACCCCCCCCCACCATCCCCTGAAGCATACATAAGCCCTCCGGAGCCGTACGGAGGTTGTGTCGAGACGTGCGCGGACTTCCTAATGCAGTGTTCGCTTGTCTTTGCACAGCGTCCCGTCATGTACACGTCAGACGCTAGCCGGGTGGCTTATGTTATTAATCTGCTTCGAGGAGAGGCATGCGCCTGGGCTACGGTGCTCTGGGAGCAGACCTCACGGCTCCTAATGTCATACGCTGGGTTTGTAAGGGAGTTCAAACAGGTTTTTGATCATCCCAACAGAGGCGAGACCGCTTCGAGCGTACTACTGTCAATGAGACAGGGGCGCCGGAATGCAGCCGAGTATGCAGTCGACTTCCGCATCGCGGCTGCGAGGTCCGGCTGGAATACCGTTGCATTCCGCGCCGCCTTCATAAACGGACTGTCTCCGGTCCTGAAGGAGCATCTGCTGGCTAAGGAGGAACCGCGGGATTTTGACGGGCTTGTCGACCTGGTTATACGCTTAGACAACCACTTAGAGGAACACCGTCGGGAGCAGGGCGGGGGGCATGGCCGGGCACGAGCCGTCCCTCTTCCTTCCGGGTCCGAAAGGGTGCCGTCGTCCCCACGCTCCACAGCCAGAGGGCCCCGTGTGGCAACAGCTCCCCCTGCTGATGAAGCTATGGACACGAGCAGGGCCAAAGTGAAACCAAATGACAGACAAAGGAGGCTGGCCCGTGGGGAGTGTGTTTTCTGTGGCTCTAGTGGTCATATACAGAGGAACTGCCCCAAACGGTCAAACTACAACGCCCGTCCTTAGAAACTGGGCTAAGGGTGGGCCATAACACGCACGCGGGGAAGCCCCATAGATCCGCACGAATCCCAGTCACGATCCTTAGTGAGGAGTTAACCCTTCACACCCCAGCACTCGTAGACACGGGGTCGGAAGGGAATCTGCTGGACAGCAGATGGGCAAAGGAAGTAGGGTTCCCTCTGGTGGCTCTGCCTTCATCTTTGAAGGTACGGGCACTAGATGGCACCCTTCTTCCATTAATCACACACCAGACACAGCCCGTGACATTGGTTGTGTCTGGGAATCACAGGGAGGAGATTGTGTTTTATGTAACACCTTCTACCTCCCGAGTGATTTTGGGTTTTCCATGGGTGTTGAAACACAATCCCCGGATTGATTGGCCGTCTGGGGTTGTGGTGCAGTGGAGCGAAACCTGCCACCGGGAGCGTTTAGGATCCTCGGTTCCACCCGGTGTGACAGCTAAAGAGGAGGTCAAAGTCCCCCCCAATCTGACGGCGGTACCGGAGGAGTACCACGATCTTGCTGACGTCTTCAGCAAAGATCTGGCACTCGCCCTTCCCCCGCACCGACCGTACGATTGCGCCATCGATTTGATCCCGGGTGCTGAGTATCCATCCAGCAGGCTGTACAACCTCTCACGTCCGGAATGCGAATCAATGGAGACCTACATCCGGGACTCCTTAGCTGCCGGGTTGATCCGGAACTCCACCTCCCCGATGAGCGCGGGTTTCTTTTTTGTGGGTAAGAAGGATGGCGGACTCCGTCCATGCATCGATTACAGAGGGCTGAACGAGATTACGGTTCGCAATCGATACCCATTACCTCTGTTGGATTCGGTGTTCACGCCCCTGCATGGAGCCCAAATATTCACCAAACTCGATCTTAGGAATGCGTACCACTTGGTTCGGATCCGGAAGGGAGATGAGTGGAAGACGGCATTTAACACCCCCTAGGTCACTTTGAGTACCTGGTCATGCCGTTCGGCCTCACAAATGACCCCGCGACGTTCCAAGCGTTGGTTAATGACGTCTTGACTCATCTTTTCTCCGGACCCTGAGACTCATGTCCAGCATGTACGTCAGGTCCTACAGCGGTTGTTGGAGAACCGGCTGTTTGTGAAGGGTGGGAAGTGCGAGTTCCACCGCACTTCTTTGTCCTTCCTGGGGTTCATCATCTCCTCCAACTCCGTCGCCCCTGATCCGGCCAAGGTTGCGGCAGTGAGAGATTGGCCCCAACCAACAAGCCGTAGGAAGCTGCAACAGTTCCTCGGCTTTGCAAATTTCTACAGGAGGTTCATTAAGGGCTACAGTCAGGTAGTTAGCCCCCTGACAGCCCTGACCTCCACTAAGGTCCCCTTCACCTGGTCGGATCGGTGTGAAGCCGCGTTTAGGGAGTTGAAACGCCGGTCCGTGTCACGACACCTTCCCAACATTCTAATCCCATTCCATCGTTCGCACGGTTTATTTTTCTGTAGGTAATTCGGATGGCAAGGGTAGGATTACCGTGAGGCAGCGAGCCGTCTCTCCAGCAGTGGTCAAAGCACGGAGTAATCCATCAAATGTGAAAATCCATCAAATCCATCAAACATGAAATGGTAATTCTGTATCACAATACTTTCGTACGGAAGCTTAAATTCACCTATTTCAGCGGCAGCACGTGTCTCTCACTCTGAGCTAACATCGCTAACAGCTAGCAGAGTGTGCAGGCGGTGTTCTGACAAATTGTGAATCTCAAAAGTTCTGCATCCTGGCACATGCACTGTATTTGGCCACCAGTCTAATATTTTGTTCCATTCCACAGATATTATACGCCAGATTATGTCTCATGATTAACCAATCAGATTCGCAGAAAAAAAATGGATTCGAATTTTTGAGTATATTACACTGGTCAACAGTATTTTTCTTGCATTGAGTTTTTCAATGGTTTTTAGGTCATTTGGGGGCGCTGAATCCAAATCTGGTGTTAGTTTTTGTCAGTCACATCATGTATCTTAGATATGAAAACATATTTCTTGTATCAAGCATTGAAGCAAAAGCTGCAGTCTTGCAGTGAATGAGCAGCTTTTGCATAATCCATCAATACGGAACATGCAGATTAGGGTTATGACAAATCTCAAATTTATTATCCTGGGGTTATAAATGATGAACTTTTACCTAAAACTCACAAAAATGACTTTGGTTTTGCCAGACCTTGAAAAAACCTCCCGCACCTAAGACAGTTTCATATTTCACATTAAAACACCTTGCGGCTCAAACACTCTTTATTATAACATGTCAGTTTTACATACAATACACATGAGGAATACATGAAAATGAGTACATATAGCATTTGTCATGTTTTTAATAGTGTTTCAGATTTGTGTATTAGTGTTAATAAATTTGCTGCTAAGATATTTGTCTGTTTTGCAAGTAGAACAAACCTCCTCCATCAGCCTTACAGCTCTCTCAGCTACTATGAGTAGAGAAGCATTTCACAGCTTTGGGACACTTAAGTTTGGATATTGATGACAGCAGGACTTCATAATCTGTCTCTGAATAGTGTTGGTTAGAAAACCAGGCCCGCGACCATGTAGCTGCAATGAAATCGCAAGTTACCCTCAGCTGTTCTCGCCACTTTGCAAGAAGGAAAAATGCAATAAGTGCTAAAATTCCTCGTGAGTTCCACCTGGCATTGTGAAGTGATGGCAGCTTGTGCCATGTGATGCGAGGCCATTTTTCCTCCGTTTTGTAAAACTTTTATGCTTCACAAAGCACAAATGGAATTTAAAATCATCTCTCCAGCCAAGGTTCTCATATTCTGCTATCAATTCTGTGCCCATGTATGCATTTTGCAAATCATCATACTGTTCCAAAATCTCATCAATAAACTCGTAGTTAATGTTAGGTGACCGTGACCATATAGGTAAAAAGAAGTCCAACACATGTCGCATAACAAGATCAAGAATGTGGTACTGGCAGCCGATGTATTGAGGTTCAGCGAATCCCTTGTCTCTAAATGTTCTCTGAAGCCTGGCTACAACACAGTTTTTGTGACCAGTATTGACTGCTGTTGTGTCAGAGATGATCATCTGAATACTGTTCCATGCATTGTACTCATCAAGCAAGTCCTATCTTGGTATATATACTCAACAAAAATATAAACGCAACACTTTTGGTTTTGCTCCCATTTTGTATGAGATTAACTCAACGATCTAAAACTTTTTCCACATACACAATATCACCATTTCCCTCAAATACTGTGCACAAACCAGTCTAAATCTGTGATAGTGAGCACTTCTCCTTTGCTGAGATAATCCATCCCACCTCACAGGTGTGCCATACCAAGATGCTGATTAGACACCATGATTAGTGCACAGGTGTGCCTTAGACTGCCCATAATAAAAGGCCACTCTGAAAGGTGCAGTTTTGTTTTATTGGGGGGGGGATACCAGTCAGTATCTGGTGTGACCACCATTTGCCTCATGCAGTGCAACACATCTCCTTCGCATCATCCGTGAAGAGAACACCTCTCCAACGTGCCAAATGGCAGCAAATGTGAGCATTTGCCCACTCACTTCGGTTACGACGATGAACTGGAGTCGGGTCGAGACCCCGATGAGGACGACGAGCATGCAGATGAGCTTCCCTGAGACAGTTTCTGACAGTTTGTGCAGAAATTCTTTGGTTATGCAAACCGATTGTTTCAGCAGCTGTCCGAGTGGCTGGTCTCAGATGATCTTGGAGGTGAACATGCTGGATGTGGAGGTCCTGGGCTGGTGTGGTTACACGTGGTCTGCGGTTGTGAGGCTGGTTGGATGTACTGCCAAATTCTCTGAAACGCCTTTGGAGACGGCTTATGGTAGAGAAATGAACATTCAATACACGAGCAACAGTTCTGGTTGACATTCCTGCTGTCAGCATGCCAATTGCACGCTCCTTCAAAGCTTGCGACATCTGTGGCATTGTGCTGTGTGATAAAACTGCACCTTTCAGAGTGGCCTTTTATTGTGGGCAGTCTAAGGCACACCTGTGCACTAATCATGGTGTCTAATCAGCATCTTGATATGGCACACCTGTGAGGTGGGATGGATTATCTCAACAAAGGAGAATTGCTCACTATCACAGATTTAGACTGGTTTGTGAACAATATTTGAGAGAAATGGTGATATTGTATATGTGGAAAAAGTTTTAGGTCTTTGAGTTCATCTCATACAAAATGGGAGCAAAACCAAAAGTGTTGCGTTTATATTTTTGTTGAGTAGATGTCTGCAGTGGTTCTACTGTCACAAGCCAAAATGCCAAGTTGTAATGTTCTTCTGTCATTTTTCAAGTACACAACTTGGTACTCCTTACTGTCAATTTTCTTACCATCAAAATGCAAACAAAATTTCTCTTCAGAGATCAGTTCCATGAGGCGGTTCTTAACTTGTTCTGCATCTCTGATTGTTCGACGCCAGACAACAGACTGTGATGGTGTTGGGACACTAACTCCATCTTCAGCCAGACTTTGAAGCACCTGTGACGCTTTTCTGGTTGACAAAGAGTGTTTAGACACCAGTTTGGCAGCAGACTTTGTTGAGTGGCATGTTCATGTTTATCTATAAATGGACTGCATTTATATAAATGGTAAATGGACTGCATTTATATAGCGCTTTTCCATCTGCATCCGACACTCAAAGCACTTTACAATTATGCCTCACATTGGGCCTCATGTATCAACGTTGCGCACTTGTGGCGTAAATTTATGGTGTAAATTTGAAGTACACCAAAGTTGCCGTGACATGTATCAAGCAGTGCGCACCTGCCCATTTCCAGCGTACACCTGACGTGATCTTGATAAATGCGGCGGGTGAAAACAATCGTAATTATAATAAACACGCCCATAAATATTCAAACTCCGCTTCAGACACACCCTCATTTTACGACATGGAAGCCAGGTAGATGGCAAAGAAAAAGAACTCTACCAATCAAGACGCGTGCCAATAGAGCGTCAAAAGCAGCCGTCGTATCAATTGTTTTGTAGTATAATCAAAAAAGTGTTACAGTGGTCCCTCGTTTATCGCGGGAGTTACATTCTAAAAATAGCCCGTAATACGCGAAACCGCGACGTAGTCAGCGTTATTTTTTACAATTATTATAGACATTTTAAAGCTGTAAAACCACTTTATACACTTTCTCAATCAGGCATGAACATTTTCTCACTTTTCTCTCGTGTGTAAACACTCTCAAAGTTCAAACCTTAGTAGAAAAATAAGACCAAACTGTTTTCAGGCCCAAACATTTGTTTGAGAAATAAAAATAGAATGTTTTCCTATAAATAATTATGATGGCTTTTAGAACTAACGAATTTAATTTTAACGATCAACGTACGAGGTTGAACACATAAGAAATTATTAATAGTGACTGACCAGTATTTCACAGTTCCTCTGATCGCGCCTCTTCGTCCTGACGCCGCGCCTTTTTCCACTCACACCTCGCTGCAGGTGTCTGTTTCCGAGTGACGACACAGTTATGAGTAGCTGTTGGCGCTCTTTTTTCTTCCGGGCGAGAAGATTCTTATAAACAGACACGCAGAACGCAGAACACTGTAAAAAAAAAAAAGGCATGCAAAATTGGACTAAAACCTCCGCGAAACGGCGAGGCCGCGAAAGGTGAACCGCGTTATAGCGAGGGACCACTGTATTCTCTTTTCACGTCAATAATTCTTGACATGTGGATATTTGCTCACTCAATAAGACACGCCTAATTTTTCAGATTTCTTTATTTTTAAAATGTATTTCTTTATTTATTTTATTGTAACAAACGAATGGAGAAAACAAAACCTGATTGCAGCACGGGTGAAGGGAATGACAACACTACAGTAGTAATGATCAATTTCATTGTCTAAAACGATCACACCACATAAGGATAAGCTCAGCACTGCTCTGGCTCCAGGCTCTGGAGAAAAAGGCGAGCAGCGCTTTCTTTGCGGTCAGCGATGTGGCCACGGATCGTGCTCGATAGACCAGTAATCCCGCAAAAGCGGGATTTGTATTGATTATTATTTAGTATAATCAGGAAAGTGTTATTTATGTAACATATGCATTGATTTGTATAATGGCACTGTTTATCATGTTGATCATCTTCATTTTTTATGTGGATTCCAGCACTGGTTCATTTTGGTGTATAATTTACACCACCTCTGGACCTGGTGTATATTTTCAGCGCAGCGTACGCCAACGACCACATTGATAAATGCCAAGTAGCGCAGCCGTTTTGGCGTACACCCCATATACGCTCAAATATCGCCATACGTGCATTGATACATGAGGCCCATTCACTCCAATGTCAGGGTGCTACCATACAAGGCGCTCACTACACACCGGGAGCAATAGGGGATTAAAGGCCTTGCCCAAGGGCCCTTAGTGATTTTCCAGTCAGGTGGGGATTTGAAATCATGATCTTCTGGAGTCAAGCCCAACACCTTAACCACTAGACCATCACCTCCTCCATCATCTATTTTACTTTTATTTTTTATTTCTTTTAATTATTGTTTAATAATATATTTTAGCAATATTTATTTGTATATATTTTCTTGTTATTTCTTGATACTTGTTAATTATTTTCTTGTTACATTATTTTTAAATAGTATTGTGTAAACTTGTGTATTTTTAAAAGTGATGTGGTGCTAGGTGCGGGAGGTTTTTTCATGATCCAATGAAATAAACTTCAAAAAAGTGATCTATGGGTAAAAGTTCATCAAATGCAACATCAGGAAAATGAAAGTTTTGAAAAAAGTTTTGTAGTCATAACCCTAGTGCAGATTGCAAAAAACATGATGTGATTGACAAAATCTGAGCTCAGATTCAGATTCAGCACCCCAACATGATCCTAAATCAGTTCTCAAAGTCCATGCAAGAAAAAAAAATTGTTGACCAGTGTTATGCATTGAAATTGGTCCAATATATATGTTTACCCAAACATAAATTTTCATGAATTTTCAGAGTGTTTTCTGCTTATGGTTGATGGGGTGTTTATGGCTGCTGTTGTGTTTGCTGTTTCTGTTGTGTTTCCTGCAGATGTAGTGTTTCCCACTGCTGTTGTGTTTTCCACTATTTAGGTGCTGCTGTTACATTTTCAGGAGTAAAGCTGCTGTTTGGATCAGTACTGCTGGTCATGAATGTCTTGAAGGAAATATTTTTTCCTTGAACCTGATCTGTGATTCATGACCCAAAGATGACTCGAAAAATGGGTGCCAAGATACTGAGCTCTCTGCGTACTTTGTGAGTTTTGTTGGGGATTTTTTGCACTCTGCCCTCCTTCTTTGGTCACTTACACCAGGGAAGACCTCATAAACATTGGACTGTCATCTTTTGGTACTTTTTTTTGCCATTTTTCACTGAACCTGGGGTTTTTTTTTTTTTTTTGATGTTTTGTGTGGAGGAGCAGCAGCTCTGTATGGAGTTTGAGACGGTGAGAGCTGCGAACATCGCTCCGTCTCTTCACCTCTTCAACATCCGCTCTCTGTCAAACAAGATTGATATATTGCTGCTCCTGAACAGGAAAAACAGTGATCCGCCACATCACTGAAACCTGGCTCGGTAAACATATCCCCGACAGAGCTCTGCGCCTGCTATGCATGCATTCCATTTCAGAACTTCCTTGTACAACCCCTGGCAAAAGTTATGGAATCACCGGCCTCGGAGGATGTTCATTCAGTTGTTTAATTTTGTAGAAAAAAAGCAGATCACAGACGTGACACAAAACTAAAGTCATTTCAAATGGCAACTTTCTGGCTTTAAGAAACACTATAAGAAATCAGGAAAAAAAATTTGTGGCAGTCAGTAACAGTTACTGTTTTAGACCAAGCAGAGGGAAAAAAATATGGAATCACTCAATTCTGAGGAAAAAATTATGGAATCATGAAAAACAAAAGAGCGCTCCAACACATCACTAGTATTTTGTTGCACCACCTCTGGCTTTTATAACAGCTTGCAGTCTCTGAGGCATGGACTTAATGAGTGACAAACAGTACTCTTCATCAATCTGGCTCCAACTTTCTCTGATTGCTGTTGCCAGATCAGCTTTGCAGGTTGGAGCCTTGTCATGGACCATTTTCTTCAACTTCCACCAAAGAGTTTCAATTGGATTAAGATCCGGACTATTTGCAGGCCATGACATTGACCCTATGTGTCTTTTTGCAAGGAATGTTTTCACAGTTTTTGCTCTATGATAAGATGCATTATCATCTTGAAAAATGATTTCATCATCCCCAAACATCCTTTCAATTGATGGGATAAGAAAAGTGTCCAAAATATCAACGTAAACTTGTGCATTTATTGATGATGTAATGACAGCCATCTCCCCAGTGCCTTTACCTGACATGCAGCCCCATATCATCAATGACTGTGGAAATTTACATGTTCTCTTCAGGCAGTCATCTTTATAAATCTCATTGGAACGGCACCAAACAAAAGTTCCAGCATCATCACCTTGCCCAATGCAGATTCGAGATTCATCACTGAATATGACTTTCATCCAGTCATCCACAGTCCACAATTCCTTTTCCTTAGCCCATTGTAACCTTGTTTTTTTCTGTTTAGGTGTTAATGATGGCTTTCATTTAGCTTTTCTGTATGTAAATCCCATTTCCTTTAGGCGGTTTCTTACAGTTCGGTCACAGACGTTGACTCCAGTTTCCTCCCATTCATTCCTCATTTGGTTGTGCATTTTCGATTTTTGAGACATGTTGCTTTAAGTTTTCTGTCTTGACGCTTTGATGTCTTCCTTGGTCTACCAGTATGTTTGCCTTTAACAACCTTCCCATGTTGTTTGTATTTGGTCCAGAGTTTAGACACAGCTGACTGTGAACAACCAACATCTTTGCAGCATTGCTTGATGATTTATCCTCTTTTAAGAGTTTGACAATCCTCTCCTTTGTTTCAATTGACATCTCTTGTGTTGGAGCCATGATTCATGTCAGTCCACTTGGTGCAACAGCTCTCCAAGGTGTGTTCACTCCTTTTTAGATGCAGACTAACGAGCAGATCTGATTTGATGCAGGTGTTAGTTTTGGGGATGAAAATTTACAGGGTGATTCCATATTTATTCCTCAGAATTGAGTGATTCCATATTTTTTTTCCCTCTGCTTGGTCTAAAAAAGTAACCGTTACTGACTGCCACAATTTTTTTTTCCCTGATTTCTTATAGTGTTTCTTAAAGCCAGAAAGTTGCCATTTGAAATGCTTTAGTTTTGTGTCATGTCTGTGATCTGCTTTTTTTCTACAAAATTAAACAACTGAATGAACATCCTCCGAGGCCGGTGATTCCATAATTATTGCCAGGGGTTGTATGAGATCCAAGCCTAAACACACCATTGCCAAGACTAAATGACTTGGCAGTAAACACTTTTTGTTTGCTTGTAATTTTGAGAAACAGTTGATATTTTGACAAAGAGTTACAGTGAGGCAAATAAGTATTTGAAGTTTTCCCACCTACAAAGAATGGAGAGGTGTGTAATTTTTATCATAGGTACACTTCAACTGTGAGAGACAGAATCTAAAAAAAAAAAAAAAAAAATAGAAATCACAATGTATTATTTTTAAATAATTAAATTGCATTTTATTGCATGAAATAAGAATCTGATCACCTACCAACCAGCAAGAATTCTGGCTCTCACAGACCTGTATTAATTGTATTAATTGCACTTGCTTGAAATCATTACCTGATATAAAAGACACCTGTCCACACACACACAATCAATCACACTCCAGCCTAGCCACCATGGCCAAGACCAAAGAACCGTCAAAGGACATCAGGGACAAATTCAAGTTTCTTTGCAGCCACTGACTGCAGCAGGTGATTTCACTGATTAACATCACTTTGAGCAGATGGGATGAGTTCATCAGTGAAATCACCTGCTGGAGTCAGTGGCTGCAAAGAAAACCTGAACCCTCTTGGCCCTTTCTGGGATACTTCGGGCACCACTGCTCTACAGAATGTGACTGTTTATTGCCGTAGGGAGATCATTCAACAAAACAAGTGCACGACAAGTTTGCTTAGAGTTACCGTTGTCATGTTTACAGCTGTCAAAGTATTTACATTTGTAGTGTTTGCAATTGTTATCGTGTTTATGCATCATCATCATCATCAGGCCTCATGCTCGACGAGGGGGGTATTGTCATGTGTAGAGCTAATCATATTCGCCAAACTACTCCACTCGGATCGGTCCAATGCTAGTAGCTCAGCTTCAGGTAGCGATAGGCCCAGTTGGAGTAGGTCCCTGGTGACGACATCAATCCAGCGAGTGCGGGGGCTCCGCAGGGCGTTTCCAGCCAGCAGATTTGGGGTCAAAGTGGAAGATAGCATGTGTTGGGTGTTCAGGAGGGTCTTTTGATGTGTCCGTACCAGCGTATGCTGCCATGTGTTCTGGAGACTTTATCATACCATTTTATGCCCTCTATTATGTGCAGTGCTCTGCTGTTGAAGCCCATCAGTTCTCTCTACAATGGACTATTACGAGGCCAGGTTTCTGCTCCATAAGAAGGATGGAGAGGAATGAGGTGTTGTAGATCCGCAGTTTGGTCTTTCTTGAGATGGAGTGGTGTCTCCACAGTGGCTTCCAAAGGGTTTTCATAGTACTGGCTGCCAGAGCATGTCTCCTGTTAATTTCTGTTGTAATGCTGCCATTGCTAGTGACAATTTACCTGAGGTAGGTGAAGGAGATCACAAACTCACACTCCGCCCCACTAATGAGCAGTGGAGGTGGGGCGTCACCTCCAATGTGCATGAGCTTGGTTTTTTAGCCACCTAACCCTTAGGCCCAGATTGTTGGCTTCCTCTTGGTATATCTCCAAGATTCTTGCGTTGATCTAGTGTGGAGCAGAACAGTAAGGTATCATCTGCATATTCGAGGTCTGTGAAGGGGTAACTGCTAGTTGAAACCCCGGAAACATGGGCGCAGATCCACTCCATCAGATGGTCAATGATGCAATTGAACAGATGCCTGTGACATACATGTAAATTTCTCTCTGTGACATCAATAAGTTTATCTTTATCTTTATCTTATATTTATCTCTGTTGGTGCATAGGCAACAACGACTATCAGCTTACCATGCCGATGGTGGAAATGGGCTGTCAGCAGTCATTCGCTGACTGGGCTCCATCTGATAAGAGATTTTCTGATGTGACGTGGCATTTCTAGGACGATGCCGGAGAAGCCCTCTGTTGTCATTTGGGCCGCTCCAGATGTAGTGTGGCGTCTTCTATTTACTCACTGCTGTCTCGCCAGCGTGATTCGCAGATTCCCACAATGGAGATGTTGTATCTGGACAGTTTCCATGATAGAAGAATGGTGTGCCCTGTACGTCAAAGTGTTCGCACATTCATAGTAGCAACACAGAAGGGATGTCGAGATCAATTAATCATTGGTCAGGGGCGGGCAAGGGTCGGCTCCAAGGGTCAGTCCGGCTACTTTTGATTAGTTTTGTAACAAGAAGGGGGGTTTCTCTGGAGTGGGTTGTTAGCCAACAGCGAGATAGCGAGCTGGGGGGGGAGCTGCCCCTTAGGGCCTGCTGGTCTGCCCTGACCATGTTTATGGCTACTGTAGTTTTGACTGCTGTCTGAGTGTTTGCTGCTTCTGTAGTTGTTTCCTGCAGATATAGTTTTTTTTTTTTTTTTTTTTTCTGAAGTGGGAACTGTTCATATTCATGTGTGACGTGAGCGACACTCTGTCGACTCAAGCGAGATACAACCCAATTCCAATGAAGTTTGGACGTTGTGTTTTCGGCCTTGCTGCTTACATGTAGAAGTTCTCCAGATTCTCTGAATTTATGATTTATATATGACTGTAGATGATGGAATCCCTAAATTCCTTGCAATTGAACATTGACAAACATTATTCTTAAACTGTTGAACTATTTTTTGCACGCAGTTGTTCACAAAGTGGTGATCCTTGCCCCATCTTTGCTTGTGAATGGCTGAGCCTTTTGGGGATGCTCCTTTTATACCCAATCATGACACTCACAATTAGTGTCCTCAGTTCCCAAACACTTATTGAGTGTTGTTAGAAGGAAAAGTGATGTAACACAGTGGTAAACTTGCCACTTGAAATGTATTGTAGGCATCCATTTCAAAATGAGCAAATATTGCACAAAATAATAAAGGTTTATCAGTTTGAACATTAAATATTTTGTCTTTGTGGTGTATTCAGTTGAATATAGGTTGAAGAGCATTTGCAGATCATTGTATTCTGTTTTTAATTACATTGTACACAACGTCCCAACTTCATTGGAATTGGGGTTGTATAACTAATCAGGCAGGTAGATGAGGTCATCAGTGAAAGCACCTGTTTTAGGTGCACAGGTAGAAACAATGCATGGCACGACTTTATACACCTGAATGTTTGTTATTCAAGCTTGTCTTTTAAGATCTATGACTAATATATTCAACCACGGGCCAATGAACATTTTCCCTGCTTCCACTTGTGGAAATTTGGAGAAAAAATGGATTCTTCACATCCAGAGAATGGACGGTTCCACGGTGATAACAAAACATGGCATGTGGTGCTTGTGTGGGAGTGATGTGAGTGAATGAAATACACAGAAATAGATGGAGCCGTTTCTCTGTGCAATGATTTAGTGTTGAGGACACCCCAGAATCAATCTGAAAGTTGCCAAGGGGACAACAGCGTTTCACCTGGCTGCAGTAAACAACTGGAAATGTTGGAATGAGCAGGTTGTCTGCCTGGATGGCTCCAAGGTGATTCCATGTATGCGGTGCAGCATACCACCAGCACATGCTTACATACTATACACACACACACACACACACACACACACTAGTTTCTTAGTTTTTTTATTGTTAATAAATTTGCAAAAATCTCAAAAAAAACATTATTTTTCATATTTTCATTATGGGGTATTGTGTGCAGAAAATTGAGGGGAAAAAAAAAAGAATTTCATCCATTTTTGAATAAGGCTGTAATGTAAAAAAAAAAAAAAAATGTGGGAAAAGTCCAGCATTGTTAATGCTTTCTGGATGCACAAAGCAGGACCTGAAAGAAGCATACACCACTTCCCACACAAACCTGGTGATGTATAGGAAAAAACCTGACAGCACAATGTGTGTATCTGTACTAAAACTCAAATCCATGTATATGAATATTTTGGAGAAAATTGGCAACCCAGGTGGAGATGGTGAATTGAAACCAGATTGTAGGAAAAAATGTGAGTGGCATCATTTACACATAACAATGCGCTTTGTGTGTACCTTTAATAACACACATCAAATATACATGTACCTTCTCATGTTACATAGGATTCACACAAAACAAGTATCTGCCCAAACAAAAAGGAAAATGGTTTCCAAAAAAGACATGTAAAACCTTTCAGACAAACACCTACAAGTAAAACAATGTTTATAAATCACACACTACTTTGCCTCATATCCCACCCTTCACCCACCCACATTCAACACTACACAACACCTCATGAATATACAAGTCACACTATACTTTGGATGTGAATAATCATTTCAGTGCATCCATAACCCTTTGATTGTTGAACTGTCACACACACACAAAAACCTTTAACATAAATATTACTGTGATCTGACAGTGCGCTAATTATGTAATTATTATTTTTTAATCTTACTGGTGGTCAGCTGACTGCAGTGCGACGTTTAAAGCTCCCACTGCAGTCTGCACCAGAGCAGTCAGAGCTTCAATAGACGTTGTTGTCAGTTGTCAGAATTTGACTTCTCCTAAACAGATTTTGACTCATAAACCAAAAGAAAACAAAGCAAAATGGAAAAAAAAAAAAACCCAGCACATTAGACAGAGGAGTAATGTGAACCAAGTTGTTTATGTTGGAAATTAGACGTACATTATTTCCAACAATGGTAAATGTAGGGCAGGAACATCAGTGATGTGATCATTACAAACAGGCCTATTGGAGGCGCTGTTGTGGCTGCTGATGTAGTGGTTCCCACAGTTGTTGGGGTTCCCGTCATTACAGGTCTTGCTGTAGAACACACAAAGCTGCTGTCTGGATCTGTACCACTGGAAGTGAATGTCTTGAAGGTTACATTCGCTCCTCCGATTTGATCTGTGATCCAAGACTGAAATTGAGATATTCTGGCATAGCCATCAGGGAAACCCAAACCACAAGGTACCACAAAACTGGTGATGCCTGCCTGGATCCACACCGAGCCTTGTTTACATTGCAGAGAGCCACCTGAGTCCCCCTGCAACAGGACATAGAAAAAAAAAACAAGTTGTAGATTGTAAATACTATTCCTTGCATTGTTTGTTTATTTTAAAATTTCATTTTATTTCCTCCTTTATTTGATGAAACACACACACACACAAAAAAAAAACACTTCAGAGCAGAGAAAACATGCAAACTCAAAACAGAAACATAGGATCTTCATGCCATTATGACGTAGGATCCTCAGTAAGACTGTCACCTTCACATCATTACATGCTGGAAGATCAGGACTCAGCTGTGGCGTCAGATCGGTGCCAAAACCGCTCTCATGTAAAACATGCATTTGGTCGTATTATTTTATTTCACACGTGTAGATATTAACTGCGCTCAGAGGAAACTGTTCCTCAAGTGAGATCAAAAGTGCTGTGCGAGCAAATAGGAATATATGTGACCAAGGGCGTAGGTTTGGTCTCAGCTTTGGTAGGGACAATACCACCCCCCGCCCCCCTGCCCACCACCACCACCCCCTAACCCACTCATACCATTAGACGCACAAGTACAGCATAATACATAACATATGACGACATAATGCTGAATAATTTAACACTTTATTTACATTATTAAGTGTGTAGGCAGACAAACAAATAGCTTAAATAACAAAATTGCACCCAAAATCACGAATCTATTCTATAGGCCTACACCTGAGAGAACAAGACAACAAAAAAAATACTTGTGGAGCTAACAAAAAAAAAAAGTTTTTGCAACCAAGATGTATAATCTATTCTCTTCATCAATAATGCAGTTGTAGGTATCTGGCAACCTAATTTGCCAACAAAAAAAAGGGCTTTACAATGATATATATGGTGTATTACGGTAAACATAAGCCTGTGATGTCATAACGCAGAGGAAAAACACGGAAGTTTCACACTAGTGCGCCGCTGATTCTCATTACCGTAAGTTCTCATGTAAGCCCTCACGCTGAAAAAATTCAACACTGACAGCAAGCCAAGAACCCGTGCTTTCCAACAGTATGCTATATGTTGCATATATTACGGTAAAGTGCGTTCGGTGGAAAAGATGTTGGTTGGGGAATCTTCCTGTCACGGTAAGATTGGATGGGAACTCATTACTTTGTATGGAGAGGGGGCGGGCTTTCAAATGACTGTCCCGGTCGCCCAAAGCCAGCATTTGATGCCGCCTGAGTGCAACACCTGCAAAATGATTCTTGGGTGTCAGAGAGAGATGCGTGTTTGGGCAACCAACTGAAATTATCGTACATATTGGATTTTTTCCCATTATTGATCGTACATTTATTGATCGTACATCGTACAGAGGGCAAAACTATCGTACAAATACGATAATTATCGTACATCTGGCAACACTGCACCGGAGCCACCCATCCTCTGCGCTCTGGGACCTCCCACTTTACAAATGAAGCACTGCCTGCCACGAGATGCGCTTTGTTTACGTCCATGTGAGAAGAACGTGAGCTAATGAAATTGCAACATGGTAACCCTGTCACTCTGGCACATCGAAAACACAAAATGTGACGACTAAAATTATAGTATCGAGTTCGCAAAAAAAATAGTGAATGATTTTGTTATATAAAAAAAATTCTAAATATTGGTAGGGACTATTTTGCCATCCCAAAATATTGGTTGTGACTTGTCCCTATGGTCCATATGCAAACCTACGCCCCTGTATGTGACCAGCGCACCCCCACCCTCTCAAAGTGGATTTCTGCTTGCACACAGTGGATTACCACTCTATCGCTTGAAACTTGGGTGATTGGTTGTTTCTGAATATCAAGTATTGATTGACAGCCCTCCTCTCTGATATGGAAGTCTGCTCAAATGGATACAACGGCGTTAACCGATTATCTCCTCATTAGATAGATGATGACTGCACTCCAGTCATCATCTATCTCAGTGACAGATCTCTGAAGTTTCTGTGCTACGATCATTTCCACATTTGAGTCACACTCAACACCCAAACTAATCAAAGGGATAATGTCATTATTAACCATCAGATGTTAAAGTAAAACCTCTTAAATCACATGCATACAATTAGGCCACAACCTCCCGGAAGTAGACAACGGCGTCTCCTTCTTTTAGCAGACTTCTGTGTCAGTGGAGGGCTGTCAATCAAATCTTGCTTTTCAGAAACAATCAATCACAGCAGAACTAGTACCAACACCCCCTCCCCCCTTGTTCCCTCCCCCCATAGTACCAAAACCAGTGGTGGGCACTGTTCAGCTAATCCGATAACCGATAATTATCAAACCTAATGTTTTTTGTTAGCGGATTAGCTTTTCAGAAACATTTTAAAACCATCATCAGAACAATTATCTTCCAATAGGTTTTAGACCACTAATGTTTTTTTTTTACATAACATTGAAAAACATTTATAATCATTTTTGCTCCTGTATGCTATGTATTTTGCAGCAGTGAGGTAGCTCAACTTTGCCCCAGCAGAAAAGACCTGTCTGTCAGACTGATACAAAAAACCCCGAAAAGTCATTACTCCTTAACACCATACAGTGGGTCCCGCCATGAGGCAGAGGTCTTGAAATGGGAAGCAGGTTTGACTTATGGTTTTGATTTATAAATCATATTATTCCAGATAGAATAACTACATTAAAGTAAACTCTTAAAATGTACAAAGTGGATGTATGACACATAGCTGTTAATTTTAAAATAATGCACTAATTCTGAAGATTTGAACATTAAAACACAGATGCCCAAAGGGATTATGTGTAAACTTAGCCTCCGTTCATACTGATTGGTTGACTAATTCAGGCTATGTAAAAGCCAACACAAGTGAATCAATGTAATGTGTGTGTTGGTGTTTACAAATAAATGTGCTTTGTAAAATATGTCATTTTTTCATTTGTATAAAAAAGCATTTGTAAAGCCGAAAAGTCTGTTAAATTGTGATTCAGGCCGTGTGATATAACTGGCGTCAAAATGCATAGAACACTACCATCTACTGGCAACCTGTTATATCACAGTGTTGTCGACCACAGGATTTTAAAATTATCTATAGGTTTCCAAAACCTGAGAGACCACGCGTGGAGATAAAAAAAAAAAAAAAAAATTATAGAGCTGACAGTTTTGGTTGTACAGTGTGTGGTGTGCAGCCACAGTAAAAACAACACACACCACACACAAACATTTCCCAGGTCAGACAGGAAATCTCGCAAAATCTCTCGAGATTAAACCTGACTTCAGAGTAAACAAACGGAGATAGTTTTGTGGATTATTTACAACAGTGGAAAAAAAAATGTTACAAAAAGAAAAGGCGTTCTTTAAAGGAGTGGAGACAGCGTGACCACCAACTTTCTGGTAAGCCTTTTGATTTTAGATTTCGCTCCGTACATCGATCACCTCGCTTTCTGATTGGCTGCATGTCACATTCAGCAGGCTGCATGCTCGTTTGTGGTTGGAGGACACCGCACATGCTGCAATATCAGGCCAAGACAATCCAACATGTTGAATATCCCCGATTTGCGATCGGAGCGCTCCTGACGTCCTTCCGAGCAGATCAGAGTGCTCTGAACACACCGCATACAGCAGGAATATCTCATAAGATTATCTTTAGTGTCATCATGATTGCCGTAGCGTCCTTAAGATTGTCAGAAGGGGAAGACGGGTCCGATATCAGCCTAATTATCTTGCCGTGTGAACCAGGCTTAACAGATCCGTTGTTATGATGCCTCACTGAGCGACTGATTGATGCATTATTATGACACCGCACCTCAAAGTTCAATGACTAAAATACCAACATTCTGGGTGCAGTGAACAGGTTTTCACTATTATTTGATTTCTTTGTGCAACTGACATCATTATTCAAGTATTCAAAAGACATTCCTATCGCCACACAACTCCACCACACACGAAAAAGTTTTACAGTTCTTGTTATTGAAAGAAACTGCGTCTCCCTAACTGGACAGAGTTGTGATATCATCACGCATGCGCTTAGGCGCTGTTTAGCGGGATCTTGAAAATCCTCCATTACAATTTAACAGACTTTTCAACTTTACAAATGCCTTATTTGTTTTTTTGTTTTGTTTTGTTTATGTAAATGAAAAAAATGACATATTTTACAAAGCACATTTATTTGTAAACATGAACACACATTACATTGATTCACTTGTGTTGCTTTTTACATAGAATGAATTAGTCAACCAATCAGCATGAGCAGAGGCAAAGTTTACCCATAATCCCTTTGGAAATCTGTGTGTTAATGTTCAAATCTTCAGAATTAGTGCATTATTTTAAATTAACAGATATGTGTTATATATCACTTTGTACATTTTAAGAGTTGACATTAATGTAGTTATTCATCCAGATTAATTTGATTTATAAATCAAAACCATAAGTCAAACCTGCTTTCGATTTCAAGACCTCTGCCCATGGCTGGACCAGTGTATGTTGTAAAGGAAAATGATGCTTTCTTATAGCAGTGGGAACAAAGTCATAAGTGCTGGCTTATTGGCTGTGTTTAAGTTTGTGTTCACTTTTCATTCTAGTAGAAACTTTGCCGATGTTTAAACTCAAAATTGGCATGTTCTCAGCTGCGAATCAAAATTGAGAAGCTATCGGTTAGCTGTAGCCTCCAGTATGTTTTTAGACAATGTATCGGTTGTTTAGAAGAAGCATTACATATTTCCAGCCTTCTCAGTAACAGGCGATGGACAGCAATTGACGGCTTACCACCGCCAAAATGACAGAAACAAAATCAGTCCCTATAAACATCACGTATATTTAATGAAGTACTGTTATATATTTGCTTGTTTTGTGAAGAATGTTAAATGGTCCAATGAAGTTTTTTGCTGTTTAGCATACAAGTGAATGATTTAGAGCACTGTGCACACACGTAATCAAGCATGAAGCAAGTCCACTGTTTGTTGAAAGCCAGAAATGTCACAAAAACCTAACATAAGTCTTTATTTTGGAGCCATGAATAAATAAATCAATGTGTGCAGCGACATGTACCAAGTCAATTTTTGACCAGAAAAAACATTCATGTGATTCCTGAAGACTAAAAATTTTTCTTCATAGTTGATCGGTAAGGTGGTTTGTGGTTAGCACTGTGCAGGTTCATTTCCAGTGTTCTTCCATGATGAATGCTTTAAGAGTGCCCACACCGTGGATAATCTCTCTGTTGTTCCTTTATTTATTTCCTAAAATATTCTTATATCTTCCCCAGGTTTTATGGCAAATTGATCATCCTGTAACAAACTTATGTTCTTTCTCCATTGTCCACCCTTTTAGCCAATGGCCACTGCCACTGGCTACTGCCATGTACTGGCCAGTAGATAGCAGTGTTCATGGCAGTATGAACAGTGTTGCCACCCACCAAATATTGGCTAATAGTGCTGAAACCCACCTAACAACAGAATTTTCAGTTTCAAAATTGCCTTTTTCTTTACAATGAAAAAAATGACAAATTTACAAATGTAGTTTTATTGCAAAACCCACCACACATTTCAGTAAGTTGTGTGTGCAGCCAACCACACCTTAATTTACCCATAATGCACTGTGGCGTGTGTCCTAAATGCTAAAACAATTCAAAATTAGTGCATTGCTTTAAAACTATAACATATAGCTGATATTTTCACTTTATAAAACACAGACATGATGTTAATTTAAATAACTTGTCCGTTATTGGTTTGTTTAAAATTTAACCATAAGTCAAAACTGTATGCCTGTGAATGACTTGGGTGATATGCCAGCAAGTCTGTATGGTGTGAAGAGAAATTGTTTTTCCTGGATTTTGTATTTTTTGTGTTTTACTTTCTTTTGCTCTGATCACCAGGTCTCTTTTGCTGACAGAAAGCTGATCTGATATAGAGGTGCTTTCTTGTTGTTGTTGTTGTTGTTGTGTCAGTACTGAAAGTTATCAGTTTAGCTTTTATCTATAACTTCTGCTAAATTTTTTCGGGGTTTATTGGTTTAGCTTTCTAAAAGTTACTTTTTCAGTTAGCGGGTTAACTGTTATCAAAGCTAACTTTTAGGTTACTTGTGCCCACCACTGCATGTGTTTGTCTATGTGTCTGTCGTATGATGGACTGGCATCCTGTCTGAGCTGTACCCTGCCTCCTCTCATGCAGTGACCCGCAGAGATACGCTGCAGAAACCCAACACCCACCCACCGGACTCTTAACTGGAAAAAAGCAAGAAGACAGTAAATGAATGAACAGCTGATTGATAGCTTAAATAATTCTCAATAACTTTATATTTGAAAAGTACAGAACAGCAGACCAAAAGGTTTTAACTTCAAGTGTAAGAAAAAAAAACTTTTTTCCCCTTTCATATTGCATCATATCAGTAATGAAAGCGGATTGACACATAAATTAAACTAGTGGGTTATACTCACGAAACATGCTCCTTCACCCCCTGTTTGTCCTGCACATATTACGTCTTCAGGGAGGTTGACATGTATTATGGGGTGAAAGCTGCAGTTGCACTGATTATTTCCAATCACAGGAACCTGAACCTCCTGCAGTGGAAAAGGTGATGGCAGTGGCTCTGTGGGAGAGAAATATTCAAAATTTATCATTTTACCATGGATAAATCACATTCTCATTTAACAGACAGTGGCAATTTGCTTTTTTATAAACATATATGATACATACAAGAATCATATAATCAATTCTTTTCAAATTATTATAAATTGGTTTAAAATTTAAATGTTTCTTTTTCATTTGTTTTATTATAGCAAAAAAAATAAAAAATGATGTTGATGGCATCTTGACTTGAAATGAAGCTCGAGAATTCCCTCAGCTGTGCAGAAAAAACATTGTTTTCTATCAAAATGGTAGAACTGGACAGGGTGGGAGCCAGAACTCATGTCTGACACTCACCAGTTTTCACTGGTAAAACTTCAGATTTCTGTGTACAGCACTCACCAGTACCTGTATATTGGCTGGCTGTGATGTCCAGAAACAACTTGAGCAGATTCCTCACAGAGGTAATCATGTGGTGTATGGTTGCCTTCCCTAAATTTCATTAGAATATATTCCAGGGTGGGTCCAAGTTTTTTTCACCCATTTTAAACAATGTTGCGTATAAACCATAGCGATTGTTACAGCTGAAACCCAAACGGAAGGGAAATGGAAAGTTAATAGGACAAATATTTTTGGAGAAATTAGCAATTTTAGCTAACCAGTAAACGATGGCTGTTGTGCTGCAATGCACCATGGGAGTTTGGGGTTTTGAGGTTTTAAATGTTCCTGTTGTAGTTCATGTTGGTTTAACAGTGTTGTTTGTGTTAATGATTTATTGTGTTTTTGTAGGTCAAAACAATCATTTTGTAGGACACGTGCTCGCATGTGCAGAGTGCAATTGGTACCAAACGTATGGAAACTAAATTTGCACTTTAAATGCAATGCAACACAAATGGAATGAAATAATTGAGGTCATTGTGACATACAACGCACCAATCAAATGACAAGGATCCACTCAGCCATTATATAAAATACAATAATCATAATTAGAGTGTACATAATAACAAGTACTTAAATAATTTATAAATATATTAAGACAGTAAATTAACATTACATCAAAAAAACTGTTGAGTTCTTCTAAAAACTGCTGAGGTCTAAGGTGTAAGGATCTAAAAACATTGTGGACTCACAGGCCATTCCAACTCATTATAGAACCTTTGCACAATTTATTACCACCGTTGAAAAATGTGAGTTACCTATTTTATAATCATTGCCCAATCTAGAGTCTGTGGATCCCCACGAGCAACACACTAGTCTACCTTTTTAAGGAAACCCTTTTGCAATTGCATCCTAGGATTTAAGAAAAACAAGCTGGAGAGAACTAAGAAAACAACAAATTGTTCTCCTGAGGAACAAGATTATATTTCACTCACTAACCATTGCTGCTCTTTTCTAATGCAGCCATTATAGAAAGGCTTTGACATACACATTATTTAAACACATTTTAAGGAGACAGATTTTCTAGAGCTTTTACTTAATTCAATAACAAATGAAAATCTACTAGGCTAAATAAAAACCTTTTTTCTTGACTTTTTTGCAAGCTTTTATTTGCTGCCATTTTCACAAATCTACACACAGTAGCTTTAATCTGAACAGCAGAGCTGCATCAGACACTTTAACACCATGAGACAGAGTGTAAATGTAGGCTTTTCTTTCCATTAAAAGTTTAATTGTTATTCATGTCGGATGCATTTACTTTGCAGTACGTTTATAATTTATGTTTTGACTAGTTGCGCGGCATGTCGTCTTAAACATGCAGTTTTTAAACTCAAATGTGGTTCAATACGTGGTTCCTAGATTTTGCGTGCTGGTGTCCTCTCTATGTGGCTTTTATTTACACTCAAACATACAGCAGGCTGACCCCCTGCCCCCCTCCTCGTCCTGCAGAGGAACAGACACAAATGACTTGCTGATGGCAACCAGGAGAAAAACAATAAAGTGATTTTTGAATGCGGTGCATGTGTCTCACGGATGTTGTGTTCCAGGGATGATGCAAATATTATATCTTGCATCCAGCCTGACAACATGTTGAGTCTCATGCCGAGTGCGTGAGACCTGACAGGACCGGTTTAAAGCACGAGTGAGACTTGAGAACTCTGAAAGTACGGAAAACTGAGAGTAAAGGACACCTTAAAAATAAAAGCAACACTGTTTTATTTCATGCATGATGTGTAAACATAATCACATATAATTTGCAATTTCTAAATCATCTCATGTGGGGCAGTCAGACACAGCCAAAGGGCCTGATGAGGCCCGAGGGTCGTACAATGCCCAGGTCTGAATTAGAGGATGCCTTTATAGAAAAGTACTTAGAAGTGAGGAATCATAATCAAGTTACAGTTCAAAGGGGCATTTTGTATATTTGGTGGAAATTGTCACCTAAATATTCATTCTTTTTCTATATCCAGTTACTCCATTTGAGGGTCATGGGGGAGCTGGAGCCTATCCCAGCAGTCAGAGGGCGAGAGGCGGGGATGCACCCTGGAAAGGATGCTCATCTGTCGCAGGGCCACAAATAGACAAACAAACACATCCACCTCTATGGTCAATTTAAAGTTTCCAGTTCATCTAACCTGCATGTTTGTGGAAGTAGGATGAAGCCAGAGCACCCAGAGAGAACTAACATGAACACAAGAACATGCAAAAAGCAGGAATGACCAGGCTGAGAGTCATCCCATTACCTACTTGCTGTGGGACAACATTGTTAACCACTAAGCCACCGTGCCACCTTCATAAATATGTTATTATTATTATTGGTTCCATTTTGTGCACACAGTTAAAAAATATGTTATACATCGCAAGGTTTAAATGAGATTTTGGCAGCCTCTTCTCAGTAATATATCAGCATTAACATCATCCATCCATTTTCAATACCTGCTCACTGGAGCTATCCCAGCAGTCATAGGGCATAGGCGGGGTACACCCTGGACAGGACGCCAGTTTATCACAGGGCTCAGCATTAACAGTTATTCATAAGAACAAAATTCTCTCCTGTCACAGACTCACTTTGACTGACAGAACTGACACCAGGTTAATGGTTCTGACATATCTTTTGGTCTCTAACTGCTTTAACTGAATGGGCATCCTGATACTCTTGATCTGCCTCTGAGGAGATTGACTGTGATTTTGCATGTATGTATGTTGTATGTGAAACATTCATTGTATAAATAAAGACTGAGTAAACACTAACCACTGCTGCTGATTTGGCCCCATCCTGTGGACCAGCACGTGGTGTTGGTGTAGAACAGGCTGGAGTTACTTGCCAGGCAGATCGGTCTGACGTAATTGGTGAAGTTGATCTGGGCCCCTGAGTTGAATCAGGGCAATGTCATTGCCAGTGATTACTGTGGTGTATGAAGGATGAATAATGAACTTGGAGATGAGGTGGATCTGCGTATGATCACTTGGGGTAGCCAGATTCACTTGGCCCATGACAACAATCCACCAACTGGTGTTTGATCTGCACATAAAATAGACACAAATAAGTGAAATCATGCAATGAGTGGAAATTACAGTAAGTACGTATATTTGTCAGGTTTGTGATTGTAAAGATCAGTTCTTCTTACATTACACGGCAGTGAGCTGCAGTGAGCACCCACTGGCTGCTGATCAGAGTCCCTCCACAGATGTGATAGGTTTGACTGCCGGAAATAATCTGAAGGCTGACCTGCCAGGGCCATGATCCAGCTGATGCATTTACACCACCCACAATTCTTGAGCTCAGAGGTGCCACTCCACATTCTGAGAGAATGTAACCAAATATATGTAGCAATGACTGTTAGTGATTTTCAGTCAGATGTTCAACCAGCAACATCTTTAATAAAGTATAACATACTTTTCACTTTGTACAACAGAATGGGAACGTAAAACAGAAATTCAAGACTAGACAGTACGTTGCTGTGGATGAAGCCAAAACGTCTCTGTGGTACTACATTGGCTGACTCAAACCACGCTTCAAAGCCCTTTGAAACCTTTTAGACACCCTGTTTCAAAACATTGATCTCAGTCCACATGAAAAGAAAAACATCACATTATATGAGGGTGAACACCAAAACAGAATGAAAAGTAAAACAAGAATTAAAGACAGATTACATGTGGCTGGGATGGTGCCAAAACGTTTTTTTTTTTTTTTTTTTTTGGTACTTTGGCAAATAGCAGCTGATATTAAGTGCTACTGCCACCTACTGGTGAGGAGTGGCATGGCGAGTTAGCAGAGTCTATGTCAGGGGTTGGCCAAGTTCGGTCCTCGAGAGCCACATTCCTGACACTCTTAGTTGTCTCCTGCTCCAACACAACCTGAATCCAATGGAAAGGCTCATTAAAAGTCTCGCCAACGAGTCTTTCAGTGGATTCAGGTAGTGCTGGAGCAGGGAGACAACTAAGGCGGTCAGGAATGTGGCTCTCGAGGACCGAACTTGGCCACCCCTGGTCTATGTCATGGTCTACCTTTGTCTGCCTCTCTTCTTCCCATTTGAACCTCTTGTGGTAGTTTGTCTGTTTTCTCTCCAGGTGGCGCACTGCAGAGCCAAGGAACACCTGCAGCTCATCTTCTCCTCACAGCTGACTCGCATGAGCGCTTGATCAGAAGCCGGCTACTTAAACCCCGGCTCTGAGCTCAGTCTTGGCCAGAGCCTTTGTTCCGTGACCCTGACCAGCTGGATTTGGCTCTTCCATGAGCTTTCCATGATGAATCCATGTCCTTGACCATGCCAGATTCTCCATCTTGTCATTCCTGCCGCTTCAATGCGCACTGACATCTAAGCTTCCGTAGCTCATCTCTAGGTAACCTGGCCATCTCTAATTCCCGCAGTAGAGCTGTTGATCCTTTATTGTTTCCAGACACTTCCTGCGTGGCTCCCATGCTGCTCTCTGCACAACGTCACTTTGGAACTCATTTGGTCTCTGCCTCTGAAGCGCACAGCTCTCCCATGTTCGTTAAGTTCTTGCATGTCCTGTGAGATCCCATTCTCATGCTGCTCCTGTTTGTGACTGTGCATGACTACGAACTGTTTCTAAGAACTAATTTTCAAGAACTGTATGAGGTCTGATGCAGAAGAGCTAGAACTTTCTAAGTCATCTCGAAAGTCAAGTCCTGCTTAATTGGAACTGCATCAGAAGAGGGTGCAGCACCAGCTTCCAGTGTTACAAGTGCAGTCACTCACCTGGGCCTCCTCTGTCCTCCTAGTTCCTCAGCTCTCTGCATCCCACCTGGCTCCAGTTTCAGCTCCATATACTCCAGGACTCCAGTTTGTTCTCAGACTCCCAAGTCTGGCCCTGTGTGTTCAGTGGCTCACGAACTTCCACCACTAATATGTGGGCCCAGTCTCAGCTTAGCAGGCTTTTTCCAGCTCAGCACAGTACTTTAAGTTATTTATGTTGTAAATAAATCTCTTTTTGTTCACAACCTGTTCTGGTTCTTGCTCCCAGTGTTTGACCTTGTAAGCGTCCGGTTCCATCCGGACCTCTAACCACAGCAGTCTACCTCTTATCTTAAATAATAAAATTCTTCCTAATGATGCCAAATTTTTAAGCATGTACCATACTGTTATCATTTTACATTGTTGTTCTGGCCGGACATCTTCCAGGTTCAGTTCTCAATTTCAATTTGTTTCAGTTTATTTTCTTTTATATAGCACCAAATCACAAGATTGGTAGAGAAGCTTGAATCTTCGACTGGACTGGGTTGCTTGATGCGAGGACGTTTTGCTTCAAATCGCAGAAGCTTCCTCAGCTAAAATTCTTGCTCTGGTGGTCTGACTTCTGTCTTGACTCTTGTAGAGAAGAATTGTAGTAAAGAAAAATCACAACAGAGTTGCCTCAAGGTGCTTCACACAAGTAAGGTTTAACCTTACAACCCCTAGAGCAAGCACACAGGTGATAGTGGTAAAGATAAATTCCCTCTGATGATTTGAGGAAGAAACCTCAAGCAGACCATGACTCAAAGGGGTGACCCTCTGCGTGGGCCATGCTACTAACATAATTGAAACTCATGGGTTGAAACACAGGAAATTATACAGGAGATTTTGGGAGTCCATGCTCGTGCACAAGACGGGAGGCAACACAAATGGCGTGTAAGTGTGGCATGTGTCTCCACCAGCAAACCACAATCCAACATTGTCAAGGTGTGGCTGAGATGGAAAATGCTCAAACGGCAGCTGGAGTGCAGTGCAATCGCTGTCCAGCACAGTGTGCACATCTGGATGGCCTGTCATGTCCATGATGGATGTCATGTAACAAACATTGCCATTTCCTCCCATTACACAATGTATATGGGGCATTATGATCATTACAGCTGTAATACCAGACATGCAGGTGCATGCAGCATGCTGCATGTCCATGCGAGTCGATGCATGTGACATGCTTGGCGCATGCAGCTGACCGACATGTCAGAGCTGTGGACCACCCACCATGACATATTCACCATGTCCCTCTGGAGGTGGGATCACCAGGCAGCAGTGTACACATGCCGCCACAACAGAGTTAAAAAATAAAAAATGCTCACAAAAGCACTGTCCCATATGACTCACATAGATTCCATATAAACCCCATATGACATGGCAGTCCGCGGCCAGCACGGCATCCAAGCGGACAGCCACGTGACACGCGATCACAACGTCCATCTGTCATGTGGAGCAAAGGGTGACAGGCAGCCGTGAGCCCAAGTGGGCGTGTCGCTCAGATCATGTCAGTGCAGGCAGGCACACCAAAGCTGTCAGGTGATAACACACACGTTATCAGGTGAGAGTGCGAGTGACAGCGGGGTGTTCAAATAAAAGAAAGAGTGGTAAAATAAATAAATACATACATACATACAATAAGGCAGTCTCTCCCAAAGTGGGGTCCGTGGCCCACCAGGGGGCCGCGGACCCCACTTTGGGCATTGCATGGGGGCCATGAGGTCTTCCAAAAATACATATAATTTCATGATGATTATTTTTTAAACATATTTTGATATACGAGGTCTGTTAGAAAAGTATCCGACCTTTTTATTTTTTTCAAAAACCATATGGCTTTGAATCACGTGTGATTGCATCAGCCAAGCTTGAACCTTCGTGCACGTGTGAGTTTTTTCACGCCTGTCATTTGCGTTATTCGCCTGTGAGCAGGCTTTGTGTGAGCACTGGTCCACCCCTCTCGTCGTTTTTTTATTGCGAATAAATGTCTGAACGATTTGGAGCTTTGCTGCATCAATTTTTTTCCAGAAACTGTGAGAGACCTCCAGGTGGACACCGTTCAGAAAATTAATATGGCTTTCAGTGACGATTTTATGGGGATTACACAGATTAAGGAGTGATCCATCATCATCATTCATCTGACAGTTAATAATCACATTATTAGTGTGAAGTTCGCTGATCCACAGCAGGATTGTTTTCCACCGGTGCGGCTCCACCTGAAGACCGTGGCGTCAGCGCAGTTCCACCGGCGCGGCTTCACCGAGGCCCGAGGCGTCAGTGCACATCCACCGGCGCGGCTCCACCTGAAGCCCGAGGCGCCAGCGCGGAGTTATCTGACCATGGGTCCGAAGAAGGCACTGACGGCGGAGGAGGGAGACGATATCAAGAAGTCCCTGGACTTTTTGTCTGAGGAAATCTCTGTTGTTAAAATGCAGCAGAAATCCATTATGGAGCTGGTGAAAGAAGTGAAGGCTCTCCGGATCCAGAATGCCGAGAAAGACCGGCGTCTGGTGTACCTGGAGAACCGTGTTGCGGAGTTGGAACAGTACACAAGGATGAACGACGTTATTATTACAGGAATTCATATTAAACCTCGATCCTACGCACGGGCGGTGTCAGAAGACAGCAGAGGGGAGGCCAGCGAGTAGCTCAGTGGAACAACAGGTGGCTGACTTCCTGCAATCTAAAGGTATTCAAATGGACTGTAATAACATTGAAGCGTGCCACCCCCTGCCCAGGAGAGAGGATGGAGACAAGCGAGCAGTTATAATGAGGTTTGTCAACAAAAACATAAAATGGCATTGTTGAAACAGGGACGGAAACTCAAAGGAACAAACGTATTCATCAATGAACATCTGACCAAAAGAAACGCAGACATCACCAGGAAAGCTCGTTTCTTAAAAAAGCAGGGAAAATTCAACAGACATGGACATCCAACTGCAAAACATTTATCAAATTGAATGGAACACCAGAACAAGCGAAGGTTATGGTAATCAGGAACATCGAGGATCTGGACAAATATGACCAATAAGGTATGAGGACACAAACACATCACAACACCATGACACAGACCAGAGGAACCTATTCATCTACTACATCATCTACATCTGGAGACAAGAAGGATATAACTCAAATGATTGCTGATCATGGAAAAGTAGAACTGAGAACATTTAAATACACAGACCACAATGTACTGGACTTGGAGCACGATATAGACCCGGACAATAATTTCTTCTCAAATATCAATGACAGTTGTTGCTATTATACAGATGAACAGTTTAATCGGATCATTAACGGATAACAAATTATCAATAATCCATTTCAACAGCAGAAGTCTATATGCAAACTTTAACAACATTAAAGAATATTTAAGTCAATTTAAAAAAATATTTAACATAATTGCTATATCAGAAACATGGATCAATGAAGATAAAGGAATGGATTTTGAACTGGATGGATATGAATTTAATTGTGTAAACAGAAAGAATAAGAGTGGAGGAGGAGTGGCTGTGTATGTGGATAAGAACATGGATTATAAAATAGTAGACAATATGACAACTGTGATCGATAACTTATTAGAATGTATAACTATTGAAATATGTGAAGAAAAAAGCAAAAATGTATTAGTCAGCTGTATATATAGAGCACCAGGATCTAGTATTGAAACATTCACTGACTGTATGGAAAAAACGTTCTCAAAAACTAATCAAAAAACTGTGTTCATTTGTGATGACTTAAATATTGATCTGCTCAATCCAAATAAGCATAAAATAACAGATTAATTTAAATCAAATCAATTTTATTTATATAGCGCCAAATCACAACAAACAGTTGCCCCAAGGCGCTTTATATTGTAAGGCAAGGCCATACAATAATTACGGAAAAACCCCAATGGTCAAAACGACCCCCTGTGAGCAAGCACTTGGCGACAGGGGGAAGGAAAAACTCCCTTTTAACAGGAAGAAACCTCCAGCAGAACCAGGCTCAGGGAGGGGCAGTCCTCTGCTGGGACTGGTTGGGGCTGAGGGAGAGAACCAGGACAAAGACATGCTGTGGAAGAGAGCAGAGATCAATCACTAATGAAATGCAGAGTGGTGCATACAGAGCAAAAAGAGAAAGAAACACTCAGTGCATCATGGGAACCCCCCAGCAGTCTAAGTCTATAGCAGCATAACTAAGGGATGGTTCAGGGTCACCTGATCCAGCCCTAACTATAAGCTTTAGCAAAAAGGAAAGTTTTAAGCCTAATCTTAAAAGTAGAGAGGGTGTCTGTCTCCCTGATCTGAATTGGGAGCTGGTTCCAGAGAAGAGGAGCCTGAAAGCTGAAGGCTCTGCCTCCCATTCTACTCTTACAAACCCTAGGAACTACAAGTAAGCCTGCAGTCTGAGAGCGAAGCGCTCTATTGGGGTAATATAGTACTATGAGGTCCCTAAGATAAGATGGGACCTGATTATTCAAAACCTTATAAGTAAGAAGAAGAATTTTAAATTCTATTCTAGAATTAACAGGAAGCCAATGAATAGAGGCCAATATGGGTGAGATATGCTCTCTCCTTCTAGTCCCTGTCAATCAATCAACATTCAATCAACATTTATTTATAAAGCGCTTTACAGCACCGACTGGTGTCCAAAGTGCTTAACATTAAAAACACAAATTTACAAATAAAACACATGTAAAATAAAATTTTAAAACAACACATAAAAAAGAACATAAAAATAACAGAACATGTTACTCCCCACTAAGTGTTAAAAGCCAGTTTAAATAAATAAGTCTTTAACTTAGATTTAAAAAGTGCTAGGTCAGGAATAGTACGTAACTCAAGAGGTAGCTCATTCCACAGTCTGGGGCCAGCTACTGCGAAAGCATGATCACCCCAGCGTTTATATCTTGACCTTGGAACATCTAAGTAAAGCTGGCCAGACGCCCTTAACGTCCTACTGTAGGTGCGCAAAGTTAAAATTTCAGACAAGTAGGGAGGTGCAAGGCCATAAATAGCTTTAAAAACAAACATTAAAATTTTAAAATCAATTCTAAAACGAACTGGAAGCCAGTGGAGTGAGTATAGGATGGGCGCAATATGCTCACGTCTAGAAGTGTTTGTCAAAAGACGAGCAGCAGCATTCTGCACCAACTGGAGACGCACAAGAGACGACTGATTAATGCCCGCATAAAGTGCATTACAATAATCAAGTCTGGAGCTGGTGAAAGCATGAATGGCCGTCTCAAGATCACGTCTACTGAGAAAGTGCTTTATTTTAGCCAAGAGGCGAAGTTGGAAAAAACTAGCTTTGACAACAGAATTTATCTGTTGATCGAACCTCAAACAGCTGTCAAATATCACTCCCAAATTCTTGACAGCTGGTTTTACATAGTTAGCCAAAGCACCAAAATTTGGTGTTACATTTGGTATGCCAGTGCGCTCAAACACCATGATCTCAGTTTTACCATCATTCAGGTAAAGGAAGTTTCGGGACAGCCACTGCTTTACATCACGAATACAATTAAATAATGATGACAAAGCATCACTCCCATTAGTCCTCACAGGCAGATAGATTTGCAGATCATCTGCATAACAATGAAAGGACAAATTGTGCTGGGTGATAATTGACCCCAATGGCAGAATGTACAAAGAAAATAGAATCGGCCCAAGGACAGATCCCTGCGGCACTCCACAGCACAGAGGAGCAGTTGATGAGGAAAGGTCCCCAATCATGACAGAAAAGCTCCTTTCAGCCAAATATGATCTAAACCACTCAAGTGCAGTACCATGAATGCCAATAAAATGTTCCAACCGGGAAACAAGTACTGTGTGATCCACAGTATCAAAGGCTGCTGTGAGGTCCAACAGAACCAGCACAGCAGGATTCCCTGCATCCACCGACAGAGTAATATCATTATGAACTTTTAAAAGTGCTGACTCAGTGCTGTGTCGCGATCTAAACCCAGACTGGAATTTTTCAAGGATGAGATTGTCTTCTAAAAATGATTGTAACTGTAAAAAGACAACCTTTTCTAAAACCTTAGACAGAAATGGCAGATGAGAGACAGGTCTAAAATTGGATAAAACTGATGAGTCCAGGTGAGGTTTTTTAAGAAGAGGTCGAACCACAGCATGTTTAAAAGCAGCTGGAACAGACCCTGATCTAAGCCAAGCATTGATAAAGTTAGGAGACCCGCCCCAACAGTATTAAAAACCTCCTTCAGCACCTTAGCTGGAACAACATCAAAAGGACAACTTGTAGATTTTATGTTTTACAACATCAGCGAGAGATGCAAAAGAAATGGGCTCAAACTGTTCGAGCACAGCAGAATGTGCACGAGGAGCAGACAACTCAAATTACAGCTCTGATCAGCGTTCTGTCTGACTGATGAAACCTTATCAATAAAAAACTGAAGAAACTCCTCACAGGTTGTGGTTGTAGCGTCCATCAAAACAGAGGTGTGTGGATTTACAACTGAGTTTATAGTCTGAAATAACACACTGGGACGATGACAACTGCTAGAAATAATATGAGACAGATATTGTGCTTTTGCCTCCTTCACAGCCTTCTGATAGTCAGTCAGACTGTCCCTCAGAAAACCCAGAGACACCTGCCGTTTGTCCTTTTTCCATTTTCTCTCCGCCCGTCTGCAGCGTTGCCTGAGGACACGGGTCGTGGCATTTAACCAGGGGTCGGATTTTGATTTCCTGGATTTGCAGCGCATCGGTGCAACAGAGTCCAAAATGACTGTGCATGTAGAGTGGAAAGAAGAGAGGATGTTATCTGGGAGTAATGGAGAAACCAGTCCATTCATGGCATAAACTGAGAGTCCATGAAGGCAGCAGCAAAGTCCCCCCTGTCGAGGAGGTGACCAAACGGCGGCGAGAGACAGGAACAAGTGGCTTACTAGCAGATGGAGGAGCAATAAATTCAAAAATAACAGGAAAGTGATCTGAAATAGCAGCGTCTGATATGTCCTTAAGTGAAACTGAGAGCCCAAAAGAAATAACCAGGTCCAAGGTGTGTCCAAGATTATGTGTTGGTCCATCCACAACTTGTGTTAGACCAAAAGAGTTCAGGAGGCTTTTAAAATCATCAGCCAGCTGATTAGAAGGACAACAGATATGAATATTAAAATCACCACAGACCAAAAACTTGTCATATTTTGGGATAAAATCTGCCAGAAACTCAGAAAACTCCTGAATAAAATCCTTATTAAATTTTGGTGGACGATAAACAACAGCACAGAGCACAGGACAGTCGAACTCCATCACAAACAACTGAAGTTCAAAAGTGGAGTAGACATTAGAAGATAAAAATCGGCATTTAAAACTGTCTTTAAAAACGTGGCCACACCCCCGCCTCGACCTGATGCTCGCGGGGAGCTGAAAAACGAGCAGCCGGGGGGAGGAGCTCAGAAAAGGCGCTATTTTCACCTGGTTTCAACCAGGTCTCCGTTAACAGGAGAAAGTCCAGATCACGACTGGAGAAAAGTCATTCAAAATGAAAGTCTTACTTGTGAGTGACCTGTCAGTACTCTAGCTGCAGCATTTTGAATTAAATGAAGGCTTTTCAGGGACTTTTAGGACAACCTGATAATAATGAATTACAATAGTCCAGCCTAGAGGAAATAAATGCATGAATTAGTTTTTCAGCATCACTCTGAGACAAGACCTTTCTAATTTTAGAGATATTGCGCAAATGCAAAAAAGCAGTCCTACATATTTGTTTAATATGCGCTTTGAATGACATATCCTGATCAAAAATGACTCCAAGATTTCTCACAGTATTACTAGAGGTCAGGGTAATGCCATCCAGAGTAAGAATCTGGTTAGACACCATGTTTCTAAGATTTGTGGGGCCAAGTACAATAACTTCAGTTTTATCTGAGTTTAAAAGCAGGAAATTAGAGGTTATCCATGTCTTTATGTCTGTAAGACAATCCTGCAGTTTAGCTAATTGGTGTGTGTCCTCTGGCTTCATGGATAGATAAAGCTGGGTATCATCTGCGTAACAATGAAAATTTAAGCAATGCCGTCTAATAATAATACTGCCTAAGGGAAACATGTATAAAGTGAATAAAATTGGTCCTAGCACAGAACCTTGTGGAACTCCATAATTAACCTTATTCTGTGAAGAAGATTCCCCATTTACATGAACAAATTGTAATCTATTAGATAAATATGATTCAAACCACTGCAGCGCAGTGCCTTTAATACCTATGGCATGCTCTAATCTCTGTAATAAATTTTATGGTCAACAGTATCAAAAGCAGCACTGAGGTCTAACAGAACAAGCACAGAGATGAGTCCACTGTCTGAGGCCATAAGAAGATCATTTGTAACCTTCACTAATGCTGTTTCTGTACTATGATGGATTCTAAAACCTGACTGAAATTCTTCAAATAGACCATTCCTCTGCAGTGATCAGTTAGCTGTTTTACAACTACCCTTTCAAGAATTTTTGAGAGAAAGGAAGGTTGGAGATTGGCCTATAATTAGCTAAGATAGCTGGGTCAAGTGATGGCTTTTTAAGTAATGGTTTAATTACTGCCACCTTAAAAGCCTGTGGTACATAGCCAACTAATAAAGATAGATTGATCATATTAAGATCGAAGCATTAATTAATGGTAGGGCTTCCTTGAGCAGCCTGGTAGGAATGGGGTCTAATTACAGAATTACATCCCATAGTGCTACCTTAATTGATAATATATTCAGCAATAATATTGAGAATAATACTGTGAGTGGATTATTAATCAATGACATTAGTGATCATCTACCAGTTTTCATCGTTTATAATAGAAACCACCGGCGGAATCAGCCAGAGGAGAAAATAAAATACAGGTGAGTGCGGACAGAGGAAAACATGAACACACTAAAGAAGGATTTACAGGAGCAAAACTGGGAAAAGGTATACAGTGAAAGTGATGTTGATGAAACTTTTTTACAAATATTTACATCATTATTTGATAAATAGATATAAGAAATACAAAAATAGATTAACTAATATTATACGGGTATGTAGGAAGGAATATTATAGTAACATATTATATAATAACAAAAACAATATTAGAGGAATATGGGATATATTAAATAGCATTATCAAAAATGGTAATAAAAACAGAGTTACCCTCAGTATTTCATTGATAATAATGTTAAGAAGGAAAATAAGGATGAGGTAGTCAACGGTTTTAATACTTTTTTTGTAAATATTGGACCAAGCTTGGCAGAAAAAATTCCCGATTCCCAACCTGAGGATTGGGATAATAATCTCATAGAAAGAAATCCCTGTTCAATGTTCCTCACAGCAGTGGATGGAAAAGAAATTATAGACATTGTGAATAATTGTAAATATAAAACATCTACCAATTTAAATAAATTGATATGGTGGTGGTAAAACAGGTCATTGAATGGATTGTAGAACCATTAACATACATCTGTAACTTATCATTTCAAACCGGTAAATTTCCTATCAAATGAAAATAGCTAAGGTTGTGCCGCTGTATAAGACTGGGGATAGACACCACTTCACAAATTATAGACCTGTTTCTTTGCTTCCACAATTTTCCAAATTATTAGAAAGGTGATTCAATAATAGATTAGACAAATTCATGAATAAACATAAATTACTTACTGATAGTCAATATGGATTCAGAGCACATAGTTCAACATCACTTGCATTAATAGAATCAGTTGAGGAGATTACAAATGCCATAGACCACAAATTACATTCAGTTGGAATATTTATAGACCTTAAAAAGGCTTTTGATACAATCAATCATGACATATTAATCAATAAACTTGAACAGTATGGGATTAGGGGGTTGGTGTTGCACTGGGTGAGAAGCTACTTTAACAGAAAGTTTGTGAAGTTGGGGGAATATACATCATCATGCTTGGACAATGCTTGTGGCGTCCCACAGGGGTCAGTATTGGGTCCAAAACTGTTTCTAATTTATATAAATGATATTGTCAATGTTTCCAAAATATTAAAATTAGTATTATTTGCAGATGACACAAGCATTTTTTGTTCAGGGGGGGATTTGCAGGAGTTACTGAGGAGGATCAGTATAAAAATGGGAAAATTGAAAATATGGTTTGACAGAAACAAATTATCATTAAACTTAAGTAAACAAAATACATGTTATTTGGCTATTGTAATACAGACATACAGGTTCAGTTACAAGTCGAGGGGGTAGATATTGAAAGGGTACATGAAAATAAGTTTCTGGGGGTGATAATAGATGATAATATAAACTGGAAGACTCATATAAAACATATACAAAGTAAACTGTCAAGAAGCATTTCAGTTCTAAACAAAGCAAAACATATTCTGGACCACAACTCACTCCGCATTCTTTACTGCTCACTGGTTTTACCATATTTACAGTACTGTGCAGAGGTATGGGGTAATACTTATAAAGGTACAACACAATCACTCAGTAATGCAGAAAAGAGCTATAAGAATTATTCATAATACTGGCTATAGAGATCATACAAATCCACTATTTTTACAATCCAAATTCTTAAAATTCACAGACTTGGTTCATTTTCAAACAGTACAAATCGTGTATAAAGCAATAAACAATTTACTTCCAGGAAATATTAAAAATATGGTTTTTTTTAACAGATCAGGGGATTGCAATCTGAGGGGGAAATTTAATTTAAAGCATCAGTGGGCACGAACAACATTAAAAGGTTTCTGTATTGTCTGTGGGTGAGGATGTGGAACAGATTGGGAGTGGGGCTCAAGCAATGTCCAAGCATGAACCAGTTCAAACAGCGGTACAAAAATATGTTTTGTTTGGTGTTTTGTTTTTGCTTGTGTTTTTTGCTTCGGCTTGTAAATATAGTATTTTGTATGTAAGTAGGAATGTGTAGGTGTATATTTATGTTTGTGTGTGTATATATATATATTATATATAATATATATAATATATATATATATATATATATATATATATATATATATTGATATCGGTTTAGGTGTGTAGGAATCTATGTGTATATGTGGCAAAGGGTATTAGTGGTTGTGGGGAAGAAGGGGTAGGCATAAATAAGCTGATGCTTCACCCTACCCCTTTTCGGACATGTTGGGTACACAGTAGGAACTTTTTTGTTGTTGTCTTCACTGATCTATCTTTGTTTTGTTGTGTATCAAATGTTTGAAATAAACAGTTTTCATTCATTCATTCATTCATTCATTCATTCATTCATTCATCCAGACGGTTTAAAGTCCGCCCACAACTGCTGAGAGAGCGCCGCACTCCGAGCGCCGATCGACAGGCTCAAACCCCGCTGAAACAACCAGATCATTTCCAACGTGAAGGCTTTGTTGATCCGGGACGTCGTCTGACTTTCACAAAAAGGCAGAAGGGTGGATATCAGCACTTTTTCAGCACATTCCACTGTTACAGGAGTTTTTTCATGGAAAGAAAAGCGGAGGGATGGGCCACGGAGCCGTTCATTACGCGGCACAAAACCGCCTCCGTGTTTCTGTGTAGACTCTCAGTTGTCCAGGTGGTTTCCATAGTAGAGAAGCTTGAATCTTCGACTGGAGTGGGTTGCTTGACGTGAGGACGTTTCGCTTCAAATCGCAGAAGCTTCCTCAGCTAAAATTCTTGCTCTGGAAGTCTGACTTCTGTCTGACTCTTGTAGAGAAGAATAAAACAGAAGCCAACAAAAGAGAAGAATAAAACAGAAGCCAACAAAAGCTGGAGTTTTATTCTTCTCTACAAGAGTCAGACAGAAGTCAGACTTCCAGAGCAAGAATTTTAGCTGAGGAAGCTTCTGCGATTTGAAGCGAAACGTCCTCGCGTCAAGCAACCCAGTCCAGTCGAAGATTCAAGCTTCTCTACCACCTCCGTGTTGGTCTCGCAGGACGGCTTTCAGGTGGATTTCAGACGGCTGTCGGTTGCTTTTCAGTCGTGTGATTATCCGAGAAATTGAGCATGAGCTGGACATGCCCCAACATGTCCTGTGAGGCTTCATCACAGCGTTGCGTTGCGCCATGCGGCTCCACCGCGACGCGCGGAACTCCTCCGCACGTCTGTCTCAATGTGCCAAAAAAGTGCTGATGTCCACGTCTTTTCACAATTCCTGTGCTAGTCAGATGACATACCAGATCAAGACAGCGTCCAGTTTAGAAATGAACGGCACATTCCACAGTTACAGGAGTTTTTGTCATGGAAAGAGGAGCGGAATTCCGTGTGTCGTGGTGGAGCCGCATGGCGCAAAGCAACGCCGTGATGAAGCCTCACAAGACATGGTGGGGCATGTCCAGCTCATGCTCAAATTGTCATGTGTAGAGCTAATCATATTCGCCAAACTACTCCACTCGGATCGGTCCAATGCTAGTAGCTCAGCTTCAGGTAGCGATAGGCCCAGTTGGAGTAGGTCCCTGGTGACGACATCAATCCAGCGAGTGCGGGGGCTCCGCAGGGCGTTTCCAGCCAGCAGATTTGGGGTCAAAGTGGAAGATAGCATGTGTTGGGTGTTCAGGAGGGTCTTTTGATGTGTCCGTACCAGCGTATGCTGCCATGTGTTCTGGAGACTTTATCATACCATTTTATGCCCTCTATTATGTGCAGTGCTCTGCTGTTGAAGCCATCAGTTCTCTCTACAATGGACTTATTACGAGGCCAGGTTTCTGCTCCATAAAGAAGGATGGAGAGGAATGAGGTGTTGTAGATCCGCAGTTTGGTCTTTCTTGAGATGGAGTGGTGTCTCCACAGTGGCTTCCAAAGGGTTTTCATAGTACTGGCTGCCAGAGCATGTCTCCTGTTAATTTCTGTTGTAATGCTGCCATTGCTAGTGACAATTTACCTGAGGTAGGTGAAGGAGATCACAAACTCCACCTCCGCCCCACTAATGAGCAGTGGAGGTGGGGCGTCACCTCCAATGTGCATGAGCTTGGTTTTTAGCCACCTAACCCTTAGGCCCAGATTGTTGGCTTCCTCTTGGTATATCTCCAAGGATTCTTGCAGTTGATCTAGTGTGGAGCAGAACAGTATGGTATCATCTGCATATTCGAGGTCTGTGAAGGGGTAACTGCCTAGTTGAACCCCGGAAACATGGGCGCAGATCCACTCCATCAGATGGTCAATGATGCAATTGAACAGATGCCTGTGACATAACATGTAAATTTCTCTTCTGTGACATCAATAAAGTTTATCTTTATCTTTATCTTATATTTATCTCTGTTGGTGCATAGGCAACAACGACTATCAGCTTACCATGCCGATGGTGGAAATGGGCTGTCAGCAGTCATTCGCTGACTGGGCTCCATCTGATAAGAGATTTTCTGATGTGACGTGGCATTTCTAGGACGATGCCGAGAAGCCCTCTGTTGTCATTTGGGCCGCTCCAGATGTAGGTGTGGTCGTCTTCTATTTACTCACTGCTGTCTCGCCAGCGTGATTCGCAGATTCCCACAATGGAGATGTTGTATCTGGACAGTTTCCATGATAGAAGAATGGTGTGCCCTGTACGTCAAAGTGTTCGCACATTCATAGTAGCAACACAGAAGGGATGTCGAAGATCAATTAATCATTGGTCAGGGGCGGGCAAGGGTCGGCTCCAAGGGTCAGTCCGGCTACTTTTGATTAGTTTTGTAACAAGAAGGGGGTTTCTCTGGAGTGGGTTTGTTAGCCAACAGCGAGATAGCGAGCTGGGGGGGGAGCTGCCCCCTTAGGCCTGCTGGTCTGCCCTGAACCATGTTATGGCTACTGTAGTTTTTGACTGCTGTCTGAGTGTTTGCTGCTTCTGTAGTGTTCCTGCAGATATAGTTTTTTTTTTTTTTTTTTCTGAAGTGGGAACTGTTCATAATTCATGTGTGACGTGAGCGACACTCTGCGACTCAAGCGAGATACAACCCCAATTCCAATGAAGTTTGGACGTTGTGTTTTCGGCCTTGCTGCTTACATGTAGAAAGTTCTCCAGATTCTCTGAATCTTATGATTATATTATGGACTGTAGATGATGGAATCCCTAATTCCTTGCAATTGAACATTGACAAACATTATTCTTAAACTGTTGAACTATTTTTTGCAACGCAGTTGTTCACCAAAGTGGTGATCCTTGCCCCATCTTTGCTTGTGAATGGCTGAGCCTTTTGTGGATGCTCCTCTTTTATACCCATCATGGACACTCACAATTAGTGTCCTCAGTTCCCAAACACTTATTGAGTGTTGTTAGAAGGAAAAGTGATGTAACACAGTGGTAAACTTGCCACTTGAAATGTATTGTAGGCATCCATTTCAAAATGAGCAAATATTTGCACAAAAATAATAAAGTTTATCAGTTTGAACATTAAATATTTTGTCTTTGTGGTGTATTCAGTTGAATATAGGTTGAAGAGCATTTGCAGATCATTGTATTCTGTTTTTAATTACATTGTACACAACGTCCCAACTTCATTGGAATTGGGGTTGTATAACTAATCAGGCAGGTAGATGAGGTCATCAGTGAAAGCACCTGTTTTAGGTGCACAGGTAGAAACAATGCATGGCACGACTTTTATACACTGAATGTTTGTATTCAAGCTTGTCTTTTAAGATCTATGACTAAATATATTCAACCACGGGCCAATGAACATTTTCCCTGCTTCCACTTGTGGAAATTTGGAGAAAAAATGGATTCTTCACATCCAGAGAATGGACGGTTCCACGGTGATAACAAAAACATGGCATGTGTGCTTGTGTGGGAGTGATGTGAGTGAATGAAATACACAGAAATAGATGGAGCACGTTTCTCTGTGCATGATTTAGTGTTGAGGACACCCCAGAATCAATCTGAAAGTTGCCAAGGGGACAACAGCGTTTCACCTGGCTGCAGTAAACAACTGGAAATGTTGGAATGAGCAGGTTGTCTGCCTGGATGCTCCAAGGTGATTCCATGTATGCGGTGCAGCATACCACCAGCACATGCTTACATACTATACACACACCACACACACACACACACACTAGTTTCTTAGTTTTTTATTGTTATAAATTTGCAAAAATCTCAAAAAAACATTATTTTTCATATTTTCATTATGGGGTATTGTGTGCAGAACATTGAGGGGAAAAAAAAAAGAATTTCATCCATTTTTGAATAAGGCTGTAATGTAAAAAAAAAAAAAATGTGGGAAAAGTCCAGCATGTTAATGCTTTCTGGATGCACAAAGCAGGACCTGAAAGAAGCATACACCACTCCCACACAAACCTGGTGATGTATAGGAAAAACCTGACAGCACAATGTGTGTATCTGTACTAAACCTCAAATCCATGTATATGAATATTTTGGAGAAAATTGGCACCCAGGTGGAGATGGTGAATTGAAACCAGATTGTAGGAAAAAATGTGAGTGGCATCATTTACACATAACAATGCGCTTTGTGTGTACCTTTAATAACACACATCAAATATACATGTACCTTCTCATGTTACATAGGATTCACACAAAACAAGTATCTGCCCAAACAAAAAGGAAAATGGTTTCCAAAAAAGACATGTAAAACCTTTCAGACAAACACCTACAAGTAAAACAATGTTTATAAATCACACACTACTTTGCCTCATATCCCACCCTTCACCCACCCACATTCAACACTACACAAACACCTCATGAATATACAAGTCACACTATACTTTGGATGTGAATAATCATTTCAGTGCATCCATAACCCTTTGATTGTTGAACTGTCACACACACACAAAAACCTTAACATAAATATTACTGTGATCTGACAGTGCGCTAATTATGTAATTATTATTTTTAATCTTACTGTGGTCAGCTGACTGCAGTGCGACTGTTTAAAGCTCCCACTGCAGTCTGCACCAGAGCAGTCAGAGCTTCAATAGACGTTGTTGTCAGTTGTCAGAATTTGACTTCTCCTAAACAGATTTTGACTCATAAACCAAAAGAAAACAAAGCAAAATGGAAAAAAAAAAAAAACCCAGCACATTAGACAGAGGAGTAATGTGAACCAAGTTGTTTATGTTGGAAATTAGACGTACATTATTTCCAACAATGGTAAATGTAGGGCAGGAACATCAGTGATGTGATCATTACAAACAGGCCTATTGGAGGCGCTGTTGTGGCTGCTGATGTAGTGGTTCCCACAGTTGTTGGGGTTCCCGTCATTACAGGTCTTGCTGTAGAACACACAAAGCTGCTGTCTGGATCTGTACCACTGGAAGTGAATGTCTTGAAGGTTACATTCGCTCCTCCGATTTGATCTGTGATCCAAGACTGAAATTGAGATATTCTGGCATAGCCATCAGGGAAACCCAAACCACAAGGTACCACAAAACTGGTGATGCCTGCCTGGATCCACACCGAGCCTTGTTTACATTGCAGAGAGCCACCTGAGTCCCCCTGCAACAGGACATAGAAAAAAAAACAAGTTGTAGATTGTAATACTATTCCTTGCATTGTTTGTTTATTTTAAAATTTCATTTTATTTCCTCCTTTATTTGATGAAACACACACACACACAAAAAAAAACACTTCAGAGCAGAGAAAACATGCAAACTCAAAACAGAAACATAGGATCTTCATGCCATTATGACGTAGGATCCTCAGTAAGACTGTCACCTTCACATCATTACATGCTGGAAGATCAGGACTCAGCTGTGGCGTCAGATCGGTGCCAAAACCGCTCTCATGTAAAACATGCATTTGGTCGTATTATTTTATTTCACACGTGTAGATATTAACTGCGCTCAGAGGAAACTGTTCCTCAAGTGAGATCAAAAGTGCTGTGCGAGCAAATAGGAATATATGTGACCAAGGGCGTAGGTTTGGTCTCAGCTTTGGTAGGGACAATACCACCCCCCGCCCCCCTGCCCACCACCACCACCCCCTAACCCACTCATACCATTAGACGCACAAGTACAGCATAATACATAACATATGACGACATAATGCTGAATAATTTAACACTTTATTTACATTATTAAGTGTGTAGGCAGACAAACAAATAGCTTAAATAACAAAATTGCACCCAAAATCACGAATCTATTCTATAGGCCTACACCTGAGAGAACAAGACAACAAAAAAAATACTTGTGGAGCTAACAAAAAAAAAAAGTTTTTGCAACCAAGATGTATAATCTATTCTCTTCATCAATAATGCAGTTGTAGGTATCTGGCAACCTAATTTGCCAACAAAAAAAAGGGCTTTACAATGATATATATGGTGTATTACGGTAAACATAAGCCTGTGATGTCATAACGCAGAGGAAAAACACGGAAGTTCACACTAGTGCGCCGCTGATTCTCATTACCGTAAGTTCTCATGTAAGCCCTCACGCTGAAAAAATTCAACACTGACAGCAAGCCAAGAACCCGTGCTTTCCAACAGTATGCTATATGTTGCATATATTACGGTAAAGTGCGTTCGGTGGAAAAGATGTTGGTTGGGGAATCTTCCTGTCACGGTAAAGATTGGATGGAACTCATTACTTTGTATGGAGAGGGGGCGGGCTTTCAAATGACTGTCCCGGTCGCCCAAAGCCAGCATTTGATGCCGCCTGAGTGCAACACCTGCAAAATGATTCTTGGGTGTCAGAGAGAGATGCGTGTTTGGGCAACCAACTGAAATTATCGTACATATTGGATTTTTTCCCATTATTGATCGTACATTTATTGATCGTACATCGTACAGAGGGCAAAACTATCGTACAAATACGATAATTATCGTACATCTGGCAACACTGCACCGGAGCCACCCATCCTCTGCGCTCTGGGACCTCCCACTTTACAAATGAAGCACTGCCTGCCACGAGATGCGCTTTGTTTACGTCCATGTGAGAAGAACGTGAGCTAATGAAATTGCAACATGGTAACCCTGTCACTCTGGCACATCGAAAACACAAAATGTGACGACTAAAATTATAGTATCGAGTTCGCAAAAAAATAGTGAATGATTTTGTTATATAAAAAAAATTCTAAATATTGGTAGGGACTATTTTGCCATCCCAAAATATTGGTTGTGACTTGTCCCTATGGTCCATATGCAAACCTACGCCCCTGTATGTGACCAGCGCACCCCCACCCTCTCAAAGTGGATTTCTGCTTGCACACAGTGGATTACCACTCTATCGCTTGAAACTTGGGTGATTGGTTGTTTCTGAATATCAAGTATTGATTGACAGCCCTCCTCTCTGATATGGAAGTCTGCTCAAATGGATACAACGGCGTTAACCGATTATCTCCTCATTAGATAGATGATGACTGCACTCCAGTCATCATCTATCTCAGTGACAGATCTCTGAAGTTTCTGTGCTACGATCATTTCCACATTTGAGTCACACTCAACACCCAAACTAATCAAAGGGAATAATGTCATTATTAACCATCAGATGTTAAAGTAAAACCTCTTAAATCACATGCATACAATTAGGCCACAACCTCCCGGAAGTAGACAACGGCGTCTCCTTCTTTTAGCAGACTTCTGTGTCAGTGGAGGGCTGTCAATCAAATCTTGCTTTTCAGAAACAATCAATCACAGCAGAACTAGTACCAACACCCCCTCCCCCCTTGGTTCCCTCCCCCCATAGTACCAAAACCAGTGGTGGGCACTGTTCAGCTAATCCGATAACCGATAATTATCAAACCTAATGTTTTTTGTTAGCGGATTAGCTTTTCAGAAACATTTTAAAACCATCATCAGAACAATTATCTTCCAATAGGTTTTAGACCACTAATGTTTTTTTTTTTACATAACATTGAAAAACATTTATAATCATTTTTGCTCCTGTATGCTATGTATTTTGCAGCAGTGAGGTAGCTCAACTTTGCCCCAGCAGAAAGACCTGTCTGTCAGACTGATACAAAAAACCCCGAAAAGTCATTACTCCTTAACACCATACAGTGGTCCCGCCATGAGGCAGAGGTCTTGAAATGGGAAGCAGGTTTGACTTATGGTTTTGATTTATAAATCATATTATTCCAGATAGAATAACTACATTAAAGTAAACTCTTAAAATGTACAAAGTGGATGTATGACACATAGCTGTTAATTTTAAAATAATGCACTAATTCTGAAGATTTGAACATTAAAACACAGATGCCCAAAGGGATTATGTGTAAACTTAGCCTCCGTTCATACTGATTGGTTGACTAATTCAGGCTATGTAAAAGCCAACACAAGTGAATCAATGTAATGTGTGTGTTGGTGTTTACAAATAAATGTGCTTTTGTAAAATATGTCATTTTTTCATTTGTATAAAAAAGCATTTGTAAAGCCGAAAAGTCTGTTAAATTGTGATTCAGGCCGTGTGATATAACTGGCGTCAAAATGCATAGAACACTACCATCTACTGGCAACCTGTTATATCACAGTGTTGTCGACCACAGGATTTTAAAATTATCTATAGGTTTCCAAAACCTGAGAGACCACGCGTGGAGATAAAAAAAAAAAAAAAAATTATAGAGCTGACAGTTTTGGTTGTACAGTGTGTGGTGTGCAGCCACAGTAAAAACAACACACACCACACACAAACATTTCCCAGGTCAGACAGGAAATCTCGCAAAATCTCTCGAGATTAAACCTGACTTCAGAGTAAACAAACGGAGATAGTTTGTGGATTATTTACAACAGTGGAAAAAAAATGTTACAAAAAGAAAAGGCGTTCTTTAAAGGAGTGGAGACAGCGTGACCACCAGACTTTCTGGTAAGCCTTTTGATTTTAGATTTCGCTCCGTACATCGATCACCTCGCTTTCTGATTGGCTGCATGTCACATTCAGCAGGCTGCATGCTCGTTTGTGGTTGGAGGACACCGCACATGCTGCAATATCAGGCCAAGACAATCCAACATGTTGAATATCCCCGATTTGCGATCGGAGCGCTCCTGACGTCCTTCCGAGCAGATCAGAGTGCTCTGAACACACCGCATACAGCAGGAATATCTCATAAGATTATCTTTAGTGTCATCATGATTGCCGTAGCGTCCTTAAGATTGTCAGAAGGGGAAGACGGGTCCGATATCAGCCTAATTATCTTGCCGTGTGAACCAGGCTTAACAGATCCGTTGTTATGATGCCTCACTGAGCGACTGATTGATGCATTATTATGACACCGCACCTCAAAGTTCAATGACTAAAATACCAACATTCTGGGTGCAGTGAACAGGTTTTCACTATTATTTGATTTCTTTGTGCAACTGACATCATTATTCAAGTATTCAAAAGACTATTCCTATCGCCACACAACTCCACCACACACGAAAAAGTTTTACAGTTCTTGTTATTGAAAGAAACTGCGTCTCCCTAACTGGACAGAGTTGTGATATCATCACGCATGCGCTTAGGCGCTGTTTAGCGGGATCTTGAAAATCCTCCATTACAATTTAACAGACTTTTCAACTTTACAAATGCCTTATTTGTTTTTTTTGTTTTGTTTTGTTTATGTAAATGAAAAAAATGACATATTTTACAAAGCACATTTATTTGTAAACATGAACACACATTACATTGATTCACTTGTGTTGCTTTTTACATAGAATGAATTAGTCAACCAATCAGCATGAGCAGAGGCAAAGTTTACCCATAATCCCTTTGGAAATCTGTGTGTTAATGTTCAAATCTTCAGAATTAGTGCATTATTTTAAAATTAACAGATATGTGTTATATATCACTTTGTACATTTTAAGAGTTGACATTAATGTAGTTATTCATCCAGATTAATTTGATTTATAAATCAAAACCATAAGTCAAACCTGCTTTCGATTTCAAGACCTCTGCCTCATGGCTGGACCAGTGTATGTTGTAAAGGAAAATGATGCTTTCTTATAGCAGTGGGAACAAAGTCATAAGTGCTGGCTTATTGGCTGTGTTTAAGTTTGTGTTCACTTTTCATTCTAGTAGAAACTTTGCCGATGTTTAAACTCAAAATTGGCATGTTCTCAGCTGCGAATCAAAATTGAAAGCTATCGGTTAGCTGTAGCCTCCAGTATGTTTTTAGACAATGTATCGGTTGTTTAGAAGAAGCATTACATATTTCCAGCCTTCTCAGTAACAGGCGATGGACAGCAATTTGACGGCTTACCACCGCCAAAATGACAGAAACAAAATCAGTCCCTATAAACATCACGTATATTTAATGAAGTACTGTTATATATTTTGCTTGTTTTGTGAAGAATGTTAAATGGTCCAATGAAGTTTTTTGCTGTTTAGCATACAAGTGAATGATTAGAGCACTGTGCACACACGTAATCAAGCATGAAGCAAGTCCACTGTTTTGTTGAAAGCCAGAAATGTCACAAAAAACCTAACATAAGTCTTTATTTTGGAGCCATGAATAAATAAATCAATGTGTGCAGCGACATGTACCAAGTCAATTTTTGACCAGAAAAAACATTCATGTTGATTCCTGAAGACTAAAATATTTTCTTCATAGTTGATCGGTAAGGTGGTTTTGTGGTTAGCACTGTGCCAGGTTCATTTCCAGTGTTCTTCCATGATGAATGCTTTAAGAGTGCCCACACCGTGGATAATCTCTCTGTTGTTCCTTTATTTATTTCCTAAAATATTCTTATATCTTCCCCAGGTTTTATGGCAAATTGATCATCCTGTAACAAACTTATGTTCTTTCTCCATTGTCCACCCTTTTAGCCAATGGCCACTGCCACTGGCTACTGCCATGTACTGGCCAGTAGATAGCAGTGTTCATGGCAGTATGAACAGTGTTGCCACCCACCAAATATTGGCTAATAGTGCTGAAACCACCTAACAAACAGAATTTTCAGTTTCAAATTGCCTTTTTCTTTACAAATGAAAAAAATGACAAATTTACAAATGTAGTTTTATTTGCAAAACCCACCACACATTTCAGTAAGTTGTGTGTGCAGCCAACCACACCTTAATTTACCCATAATGCACTGTGGCGTGTGTCTAAATGCTAAAACATTCAAAATTAGTGCATTGCTTTAAAACTAAAACATATAGCTGATATTTTCACTTTATAAAACACAGACATGATGTTAATTTAAATAACTTGTCCGTTATTGGTTTGTTTAAAATTTTAACCATAAGTCAAAACTGTATGCCTGTGAATGACTTGGGTGATATGCCAGCAAGTCTGTATGGTGTGAAGAGAAATTGTTTTTCCTGGATTTTGTATTTTTTGTGTTTTACTTTCTTTTGCTCTGATCACCAGGTCTCTTTTGCTGACAGAAAGCTGATCTGATATAGAGGTGCTTTCTTGTTGTTGTTGTTGTTGTTGTGTCAGTACTGAAAGTTATCAGTTTAGCTTTTATCTATAACTTCTGCTAAATTTTTTCGGGGTTTATTGGTTTAGCTTTCTAAAAGTTACTTTTTCAGTTAGCGGGTTAACTGTTATCAAAGCTAACTTTTAGGTTACTTGTGCCCACCACTGCATGTGTTTGTCTATGTGTCTGTCGTATGATGGACTGGCATCCTGTCTGAGCTGTACCCTGCCTCCTCTCATGCAGTGACCGCAGAGATACGCTGCAGAAACCCAACACCCACCCACCGGACTCTTAACTGGAAAAAGCAAGAAGACAGTAAATGAATGAACAGCTGATTGATAGCTTAAATAATTCTCAATAACTTTATATTTGAAAAGTACAGAACAGCAGACCAAAAGGTTTTAACTTCAAGTGTAAGAAAAAAAAACTTTTTTCCCCTTTCATATTGCTCATATCAGTAATGAAAGCGGATTGACACATAAAATTAAACTAGTGGGTTATACTCACGAAACATGCTCCTTCACACCCCTTGTTTTGTCCTGCACATATTACGTCTTCAGGGAGGTTGACATGTATTATGGGGTGAAAGCTGCAGTTTGCACTGATTATTTCCAATCACAGGAACCTGAACCTCCTGCAGTGGAAAAAGGTGATGGCAGTGGCTCTGTGGGAGAGAAATATTCAAAATTTATCTATTTTACCATGGATAAATTCACATTCTCATTTTAACAGGACAGTGGCAATTTGCTTTTTTATAAACATATATGATACATACAAGAATCATATAATCAATTCTTTTCAAATTATTATAAATTGGTTTTAAAATTTAAATGTTTCTTTTTCATTTGTTTTATTATAGCAAAAAAAATAAAAAAATGATGTTGATGGCATCTTGACTTGAAATGAAGCTCGAGAATTCCCTCAGCTGTGCAGAAAAACATTGTTTTCTATCAAAATGGTAGAACTGGACAGGGTGGGAGCCAGAACTCATGTCTGACAATCACCAGTTTTCACTGGTAAAACTTCAGATTTCTGTGTACAGCACTCACAGTACCTGTATATTGGCTGGCTGTGATGTCCAGAAACAACTTGAGCAGATTCCTCACAGAGGTAATCATGTGGTGTATGGTTGCCTTCCCTAAATTTCATTAGAATATATTCCAGGGTGGGTCCAAGTTTTTTCACTCATTTTAAACAATGTTGCGTATAAACCATAGCGATTGTTACAGCTGAAACCCAAACGGAAGGGAAATGGAAAGTTAATAGGACAAATATTTTTGGAGAAATTAGCAATTTTAGCTAACCAGTAAACGATGGCTGTTGTGCTGCAATGCACCATGGGAGTTTGGGGTTTTGAGGTTTTAAATGTTCCTGTTGTAGTTCATGTTGGTTTAACAGTGTTGTTTGTGTTAATGATTTATTGTGTTTTTGTAGGTCAAAAACAATCATTTTTGTAGGACACGTGCTCGCATGTGCAGAGTGCAATGGTACCAAACGTATGGAACTAAATTTGCACTTTAAATGCAATGCAACACAAATGGAATGAAATAATTGAGGTCATTGTGACATACAACGCACCAATCAAATGACAAGGATCCACTCAGCCATTATATAAAATACAATAATCATAATTAGAGTGTACATAATAACAAGTACTTAAATAATTTATAAATATATTAAGACAGTAAATTAACATTACATCAAAAAAACTGTTGAGTTCTTCTAAAAACTGCTGCGGTCTAGGTGTAAGGATCTAAAAACATTGTGGACTCACAGGCCATTCCAACTCATTATAGAACCTTTGCACATTTATTACCACCGTTGAAAAAGGTGAGTTACCTATTTTATAATCATTGCCCAATCTAGAGTCTGTGGATCCCACGAGCAACACACTAGTCTACCTTTTAAGGAAACCCTTTTGCAATTGCATCCTAGGATTTAAGAAAAACAAGCTGGAGAGAACTAAGAAAACAACAAATTGTTCTCCTGAGGAACAAGATTATATTTCACTCACTAACCATTGCTGCTCTTTTCTAATGCAGCCATTATAGAAAGGCTTTGACATACACATTATTTAAACACATTTTAAGGAGACAGATTTTCTAGAGCTTTTACTTAATTCAATAACAAATGAAAATCTACTAGGCTAAATAAAAACCTTTTTTCTTGACTTTTTTGCAAGCTTTTATTTGCTGCCATTTTCACAAATCTACACACAGTAGCTTTAATCTGAACAGCAGAGCTGCATCAGACACTTTAACACCATGAGACAGAGTGTAAATGTAGGCTTTTCTTTCCATTAAAAGTTTAATTGTTATTCATGTCGGATGCATTTACTTTGCAGTACGTTTATAATTTATGTTTGACTAGTTGCGCGGCATGTCGTCTTAAACATGCAGTTTTTAAACTCAAATGTGGTTCAATACGTGGTTCCTAGATTTTGCGTGCTGGTGTCCTCTCTATGTGGCTTTTATTTACACTCAAACATACAGCAGGCTGACCCCCTGCCCCCCTCCTCGTCCTGCAGAGGAACAGACACAAATGACTTGCTGATGGCAACCAGGAGAAAAACAATAAAGTGATTTTTGAATGCGGTGCATGTGTCTCACGGATGTTGTGTTCCAGGGATGATGCAAATATTATATCTTGCATCCAGCCTGACAACATGTTGAGTCTCATGCCGAGTGCGTGAGACCTGACAGGACCGGTTTAAAGCACGAGTGAGACTTGAGAACTCTGAAAGTACGGAAAACTGAGAGTAAAGGACACCTTAAAAATAAAAGCAACACTGTTGTTATTTCATGCATGATGTGTAACATAATCACATATAATTTGCAATTTCTAAATCATCTCATGTGGGGCAGTCAGACACAGCCAAAGGGCCTGATGAGGCCCGAGGGTCGTACAATGCCCAGGTCTGAATTAGAGGATGCCTTTATAGAAAAGTACTTAGAAGTGAGGAATCATAATCAAGTTACAGTTCAAAGGGGCATTTTGTATATTTGGTGGAAATTGTCACCTAAATATTCATTCTTTTTCTATATCCAGTTACTCCATTTGAGGGTCATGGGGGAGCTGGAGCCTATCCCAGCAGTCAGAGGGCGAGAGGCGGGGATGCACCCTGGAAAGGATGCTCATCTGTCGCAGGGCCACAAATAGACAAACAAACACATCCACCTCTATGGTCAATTTAAGTTTCCAGTTCATCTAACCTGCATGTTTGTGGAGTAGGATGAAGCCAGAGCACCCAGAGAGAACTAACATGAACACAAGAACATGCAAAAAGCAGGAATGACCAGGCTGAGAGTCATCCCATTACCTACTTGCTGTGGGACAACATTGTTAACCACTAAGCCACCGTGCCACCTTCATAAATATGTTATTATTATTATTGGTTCCATTTTTGTGCACACAGTTAAAAATATGTTTATACATCGCAAGTTTAAATGAGATTTTGGCAGCCTCTTCCTCAGTAATATATCAGCATTAACATCATCCATCCATTTTCAATACCTGCTCACTGGAGCCTATCCCAGCAGTCATAGGGCATAAGGCGGGGTACACCCTGGACAGGACGCCAGTTTATCACAGGGCTCAGCATTAACAGTTATTCATAAGAACAAAATTCTCTCCTGTCACAGACTCACTTTGACTGACAGAACTGACACCAGGTTAATGGTTCTGACATATCTTTTTGGTCTCTAACTGCTTTAACTGAATGGGCATCCTGATACTCTTGATCTGCCTCTGAGGAGATTGACTGTGATTTTGCATGTATGTATGTTGTATGTGAAACATTCATTGTATAAATAAAGACTGAGTAAACACTAACCACTGCTGCTGATTTGGCCCCATCCTGTGGACCAGCACGTGGTGTTGGTGTAGAACAGGCTGGAGTTACTTGCCAGGCAGATCGGTCTGACGTAATTGGTGAAGTTGACTGGGCCCCTGAGTTGAATCAGGGCAATGTCATTGCCAGTGATTACTGTGGTGTATGAAGGATGAATAATGAACTTGGAGATGAGGTGGATCTGCGTATGATCACTTGGGGTAGCCAGATTCACTTGGCCCATGACAACAATCCACCAACTGGTGTTTGATCTGCACATAAAATAGACACAAATAAGTGAAATCATGCAATGAGTGGAAATTACAGTAACGTATCATTATTTGTCAGGTTTGTGATTGTAAAGATCAGTTCTTCTTACATTACACGGCAGTGAGCTGCAGTGAGCACCCACTGGCTGCTGATCAGAGTCCCTCCACAGATGTGATAGGTTTGACTGCCGGAAATAATCTGAAGGCTGACCTGCCAGGGCCATGATCCAGCTGATGCATTTACACCACCCACAATTCTTGAGCTCAGAGGTGCCACTCCACATTCTGAGAGAATGTAACCAAATATATGTAGCAATGACTGTTAGTGATTTTCAGTCAGATGTTCAACCAGCAACATCTTTAATAAAGTATAACATACTTTTCACTTTGTACAACAGAATGGGAACGTAAAACAGAAATTCAAGACTAGACAGTACGTTGCTGTGGATGAAGCCAAAACGTCTCTGTGGTACTACATTGGCTGACTCAAACCACGCTTCAAAGCCCTTTGAAACCTTTTAGACACCTGTTTCAAACATTGATCTCAGTCCACATGAAAAGAAAAACATCACATTATTATGAGGTGAAACACAAAACAGAATGAAAAGTAAAACAAGAATTAAAGAACAGATACATGTGGCTGGGATGGTGCCAAAACGTTTTTTTTTTTTTTTTTGGTACTTTGGCAAATAGCAGCTGATATTAAGTGCATACTGCCACCTACTGTTGAGGAGTGTGCATGGCGAGTTAGCAGAGTCTATGTCAGGGGTGGCCAAGTTCGGTCCTCGAGAGCCACATTCCTGACACTCTTAGTTGTCTCCTGCTCCAACACACCTGAATCCAATGGAAAGGCTCATTAAAAGTCTGCCAACGAGTCTTTCAGTGGATTCAGGTGTGCTGGAGCAGGGAGACAACTAAGGCTGTCAGGAATGTGGCTCTCGAGGACCGAACTTGGCCACCCCTGGTCTATGTCATGGTCTACCTTTGTCTGCCTCTCTTCTTCCCATTTTGAACCTCTTGTGTGTAGTTTGTCTGTTTTCTCTCCAGGTGGCGCACTGCAGAGCCAAGGAACACCTGCAGCTCATCTTCTCCTCACAGCTGACTCGCATGAGCGCTTGATCAGAAGCCGGCTACTTAAACCCCGGCTCTGAGCTCAGTCTTGGCCAGAGACTTTGTTCCGTGACCCTGACCAGCTGGATTTGGCTCTTCCATGAGCTTTCCATGATGAATCCATGTCCTTGACCATGCCAGATTCTCCATCTTGTCATTCCTGCCGCTTCAATGCGCACTGACATCTAAGCTTCCCGTAGCTCATCTCTAGGTAACCTGGCCATCTCTAATTCCCGCAGTAGAGCTGTTGATCCTTTATTGTTTCCAGACACTTTCCTGCGTGGCTCCCATGCTGCTCTCTGCACAACGTCACTTTGGAACTCATTTGGTCTCTGCCTCTGAAGCGCACAGCTCTCCCCATGTTCAGTTAAGTTCTTGCATGTCTGTGAGATCCCATTCTCATGCTGCTCCTGTTTGTGACTGTGCATGACTAAGAACTGTTTCTAAGAACTAATTTCAAGAACTGTATGAGGTCTGATGCAGAAGAGCTAAGAACTTTCTAAGTCATCTCGAAAGTCAAGTCCTGCTTAATTGGAACTGCATCAGAAGAGGTGCAGCACCAGCTTCCAGTGTTACAAGTGCAGTCACTCACCTGGGCTCTCCTCTGTCCTCCTAGTTCCTCAGCTCTCTGCATCCCACCTGGCTCCAGTTTCAGCTCCATATACTCCAGGACTCCAGTTTGTTCTCAGACTCCCAAGTCTGGCCCTGTGTGTTCAGTGGCTCACGAACTTCCACCACTAATATGTGGGCCCAGTCTCAGCTTAGCAGGCTTTTTCCAGCTCAGCACAGTACTTTAAGTTATTTATTGTTGTAAATAAATCTCTTTTTGTTCACAACCTGTTCTGGTTCTTGCTCCCAGTGTTTGACCTTGTAAGCGTCCGGTTCCATCCGGACCTCTAACCACAGCAGTCTACCTCTTATCTTAAATAAATAAAATTCTTCCTAATGATGCCAAATTTTTAAGCATGTACCATACTGTTATCATTTTACATTTGTTGTTCTGGCCGGACATCTTCCAGGTTCAGTTCTCAATTTCAATTTGTTTCAGTTTATTTTCTTTTATATAGCACCAAATCACAAGATTGGTAGAGAAGCTTGAATCTTCGACTGGACTGGGTTGCTTGATGCGAGGACGTTTTGCTTCAAATCGCAGAAGCTTCCTCAGCTAAAATTCTTGCTCTGGTGGTCTGACTTCTGTCTTGACTCTTGTAGAGAAGAATTGTAGTAAAGAAAAATCACAACAGAGTTGCCTCAAGGTGCTTCACACAAGTAAGGTTTAACCTTACAACCCCTAGAGCAAGCACACAGGTGATAGTGGTAAAGATAAATTCCCTCTGATGATTTGAGGAAGAAACCTCAAGCAGACCATGACTCAAAGGGGTGACCCTCTGCGTGGGCCATGCTACTAACATAATTGAAACTCATGGGTTGAAACACAGGAAATTATACAGGAGATTTGGGAGTCCATGCTCGTGCACAAGACGGGAGGCAACACAAATGGCGTGTAAGTGTGGCATGTGTCTCCACCAGCAAACCACAATCCAACATTGTCAAGGTGTGGCTGAGATGGAAAATGCTCAAACGGCAGCTGGAGTGCAGTGCAATCGCTGTCCAGCACAGTGTGCACATCTGGATGGCCTGTCATGTCCATGATGGATGTCATGTAACAAACATTGCCATTTCCTCCCATTACACAATGTATATGGGGCATTATGATCATTACAGCTGTAATACCAGACATGCAGGTGCATGCAGCATGCTGCATGTCCATGCGAGTCGATGCATGTGACATGCTTGGCGCATGCAGCTGACCGACATGTCAGAGCTGTGGACCACCCACCATGACATATTCACCATGTCCCTCTGGAGGTGGGATCACCAGGCAGCAGTGTACACATGCCGCCACAACAGAGTTAAAAAATAAAAAATGCTCACAAAAGCACTGTCCCATATGACTCACATAGATTCCATATAAACCCCATATGACACGGCAGTCCGCGGCCAGCACGGCATCCAAGCGGACAGCCACGTGACACGCGATCACAACGTCCATCTGTCATGTGGAGCAAAGGGTGACAGGCAGCCGTGAGCCCAAGTGGGCGTGTCGCTCAGATCATGTCAGTGCAGGCAGGCACACCAAAGCTGTCAGGTGATAACACACACGTTATCAGGTGAGAGTGCGAGTGACAGCGGGGTGTTCAAATAAAAGAAAGAGTGGTAAAATAAATAAATACATACATACATACAATAAGGCAGTCTCTCCCAAAGTGGGGTCCGTGGCCCACCAGGGGGCCGCGGACCCCACTTTGGGCATTGCATGGGGGCCATGAGAGGTCTTCCAAAAATACATATAATTTTCATGATGATTATTTTTTAAACATATTTTGATATACGAGGTCTGTTAGAAAAGTATCCGACCTTTTTATTTTTTTCAAAAACCATATGGCTTTGAATCACGTGTGATTGCATCAGCCAAGCTTGAACCTTCGTGCACGTGTGAGTTTTTTCACGCCTGTCATTTGCGTTATTCGCCTGTGAGCAGGCTTTGTGTGAGCACTGGTCCACCCCTCTCGTCGTTTTTTATTGCGAATAAATGTCTGAACGATTTGGAGCTTTGCTGCATCAATTTTTTTCCAGAAACTGTGAGAGACCTCCAGGTGGACACCGTTCAGAAAATTAATATGGCTTTCAGTGACGATTTTATGGGGATTACACAGATTAAGGAGTGATCCATCATTCATCATCATTCATCTGACAGTTAATAATCACATTATTAGTGTGAAGTTCGCTGATCCACAGCAGGATTGTTTTCCACCGGTGCGGCTCCACCTGAAGACCGTGGCGTCAGCGCAGTTCCACCGGCGCGGCTTCACCGAGGCCCGAGGCGTCAGTGCACATCCACCGGCGCGGCTCCACCTGAAGCCCGAGGCGCCAGCGCGGAGTTATCTGACCATGGGTCCGAAGAAGGCACTGACGGCGGAGGAGGGAGACGATATCAAGAAGTCCCTGGACTTTTTGTCTGAGGAAATCTCTGTTGTTAAAATGCAGCAGAAATCCATTATGGAGCTGGTGAAAGAAGTGAAGGCTCTCCGGATCCAGAATGCCGAGAAAGACCGGCGTCTGGTGTACCTGGAGAACCGTGTTGCGGAGTTGGAACAGTACACAAGGATGAACGACGTTATTATTACAGGAATTCATATTAAACCTCGATCCTACGCACGGGCGGTGTCAGAAGACAGCAGAGGGGAGGCCAGCGAGTAGCTCAGTGGAACAACAGGTGGCTGACTTCCTGCAATCTAAAGGTATTCAAATGGACTGTAATAACATTGAAGCGTGCCACCCCCCCTGCCCAGGAGAGAGGATGGAGACAAGCGAGCAGTTATAATGAGGTTTGTCAACAGAAAACATAAAATGGCATTGTTGAAACAGGGACGGAAACTCAAAGGAACAAACGTATTCATCAATGAACATCTGACCAAAAGAAACGCAGACATCACCAGGAAAGCTCGTTTCTTAAAAAAGCAGGGAAAAATTCAACAGACATGGACATCCAACTGCAAAACATTTATCAAATTGAATGGAACACCAGAACAAGCGAAGGTTATGGTAATCAGGAACATCGAGGATCTGGACAAATATGACCAATAAGGTATGAGGACACAAACACATCACAACACCATGACACAGACCAGAGGAACCTATTCATCTACTACATCATCTACATCTGGAGACAAGAAGGATATAACTCAAATGATTGCTGATCATGGAAAAGTAGAACTGAGAACATTTAAATACACAGACCACAATGTACTGGACTTGGAGCACGATATAGACCCGGACAATAATTTCTTCTCAAATATCAATGACAGTTGTTGCTATTATACAGATGAACAGTTTAATCGGATCATTAGAACGGATAACAAATTATCAATAATCCATTTCAACAGCAGAAGTCTATATGCAAACTTTAACAACATTAAAGAATATTTAAGTCAATTTAAAAAAATATTTAACATAATTGCTATATCAGAAACATGGATCAATGAAGATAAAGGAATGGATTTTGAACTGGATGGATATGAATTTAATTGTGTAAACAGAAAGAATAAGAGTGGAGGAGGAGTGGCTGTGTATGTGGATAAGAACATGGATTATAAAATAGTAGACAATATGACAACTGTGATCGATAACTTATTAGAATGTATAACTATTGAAATATGTGAAGAAAAAAGCAAAAATGTATTAGTCAGCTGTATATATAGAGCACCAGGATCTAGTATTGAAACATTCACTGACTGTATGGAAAAAACGTTCTCAAAAACTAATCAAAAAACTGTGTTCATTTGTGATGACTTAAATATTGATCTGCTCAATCCAAATAAGCATAAAATAACAGATTAATTTAAATCAAATCAATTTTATTTATATAGCGCCAAATCACAACAAACAGTTGCCCCAAGGCGCTTTATATTGTAAGGCAAGGCCATACAATAATTACGGAAAAACCCCAATGGTCAAAACGACCCCCTGTGAGCAAGCACTTGGCGACAGTGGGAAGGAAAAACTCCCTTTTAACAGGAAGAAACCTCCAGCAGAACCAGGCTCAGGGAGGGGCAGTCCTCTGCTGGGACTGGTTGGGGCTGAGGGAGAGAACCAGGACAAAGACATGCTGTGGAAGAGAGCAGAGATCAATCACTAATGATTAAATGCAGAGTGGTGCATACAGAGCAAAAAGAGAAAGAAACACTCAGTGCATCATGGGAACCCCCCAGCAGTCTAAGTCTATAGCAGCATAACTAAGGGATGGTTCAGGGTCACCTGATCCAGCCCTAACTATAAGCTTTAGCAAAAAGGAAAGTTTTAAGCCTAATCTTAAAAGTAGAGAGGGTGTCTGTCTCCCTGATCTGAATTGGGAGCTGGTTCCAGAGAAGAGGAGCCTGAAAGCTGAAGGCTCTGCCTCCCATTCTACTCTTACAAACCCTAGGAACTACAAGTAAGCCTGCAGTCTGAGAGCGAAGCGCTCTATTGGGGTAATATAGTACTATGAGGTCCCTAAGATAAGATGGGACCTGATTATTCAAAACCTTATAAGTAAGAAGAAGAATTTTAAATTCTATTCTAGAATTAACAGGAAGCCAATGAATAGAGGCCAATATGGGTGAGATATGCTCTCTCCTTCTAGTCCCTGTCAATCAATCAACATTCAATCAACATTTATTTATAAAGCGCTTTACAGCACCGACTGGTGTCCAAAGTGCTTAACATTAAAAACACAAATTTACAAAATAAAACACATGTAAAATAAAATTTTAAAACAACACATAAAAAAAGAACATAAAAATAACAGAACATGTTACCTCCCCACTAAGTGTTAAAAGCCAGTTTAAATAAATAAGTCTTTAACTTAGATTTAAAAAGTGCTAGGTCAGGAATAGTACGTAACTCAAGAGGTAGCTCATTCCACAGTCTGGGGCCAGCTACTGCGAAAGCATGATCACCCCAGCGTTTATATCTTGACCTTGGAACATCTAAGTAAAGCTGGCCAGACGCCCTTAACGTCCTACTGTAGGTGCGCAAAGTTAAAATTTCAGACAAGTAGGGAGGTGCAAGGCCATAAATAGCTTTAAAAACAAACATTAAAATTTTAAAATCAATTCTAAAACGAACTGGAAGCCAGTGGAGTGAGTATAGGATGGGCGCAATATGCTCACGTCTAGAAGTGTTTGTCAAAAGACGAGCAGCAGCATTCTGCACCAACTGGAGACGCACAAGAGACGACTGATTAATGCCCGCATAAAGTGCATTACAATAATCAAGTCTGGAGCTGGTGAAAGCATGAATGGCCGTCTCAAGATCACGTCTACTGAGAAAGTGCTTTATTTTAGCCAAGAGGCGAAGTTGGAAAAAACTAGCTTTGACAACAGAATTTATCTGTTGATCGAACCTCAAACAGCTGTCAAATATCACTCCCAAATTCTTGACAGCTGGTTTTACATAGTTAGCCAAAGCACCAAAATTTGGTGTTACCACATTTGGTATGCCAGTGCGCTCAAACACCATGATCTCAGTTTTACCATCATTCAGGTAAAGGAAGTTTCGGGACAGCCACTGCTTTACATCACGAATACAATTAAATAATGATGACAAAGCATCACTCCCATTAGTCCTCACAGGCAGATAGATTTGCAGATCATCTGCATAACAATGAAAGGACAAATTGTGCTGGGTTATAATTGACCCCAATGGCAGAATGTACAAAGAAAATAGAATCGGCCCAAGGACAGATCCCTGCGGCACTCCACAGCACAGAGGAGCAGTTGATGAGGAAAGGTCCCCAATCATGACAGAAAAGCTCCTTTCAGCCAAATATGATCTAAACCACTCAAGTGCAGTACCATGAATGCCAATAAAATGTTCCAACCGGGAAACAAGTACTGTGTGATCCACAGTATCAAAGGCTGCTGTGAGGTCCAACAGAACCAGCACAGCAGGATTCCCTGCATCCACCGACAGAGTAATATCATTATGAACTTTTAAAAGTGCTGACTCAGTGCTGTGTCGCGATCTAAACCCAGACTGGAATTTTTCAAGGATGAGATTGTCTTCTAAAAATGATTGTAACTGTAAAAAGACAACCTTTTCTAAAACCTTAGACAGAAATGGCAGATGAGAGACAGGTCTAAAATTGGATAAAACTGATGAGTCCAGGTGAGGTTTTTTAAGAAGAGGTCGAACCACAGCATGTTTAAAAGCAGCTGGAACAGACCCTGATCTAAGCCAAGCATTGATAAAAGTTAGGAGACCCGCCCCAACAGTATTAAAAACCTCCTTCAGCACCTTAGCTGGAACAACATCAAAAGGACAACTTGTAGATTTTATGTGTTTTACAACATCAGCGAGAGATGCAAAAGAAATGGGCTCAAACTGTTCGAGCACAGCAGAATGTGCACGAGGAGCAGACAACTCAACATTACAGCTCTGATCAGCGTTCTGTCTGACTGATGAAACCTTATCAATAAAAAACTGAAGAAACTCCTCACAGGTTGTGGTTGTAGCGTCCATCAAAACAGAGGTGTGTGGATTTACAACTGAGTTTATAGTCTGAAATAACACACTGGGACGATGACAACTGCTAGAAATAATATGAGACAGATATTGTGCTTTTGCCTCCTTCACAGCCTTCTGATAGTCAGTCAGACTGTCCCTCAGAAAACCCAGAGACACCTGCCGTTTGTCCTTTTTCCATTTTCTCTCCGCCCGTCTGCAGCGTTGCCTGAGGACACGGGTCGTGGCATTTAACCAGGGGTCGGATTTTGATTTCCTGGATTTGCAGCGCATCGGTGCAACAGAGTCCAAAATGACTGTGCATGTAGAGTGGAAAGAAGAGAGGATGTTATCTGGGAGTAATGGAGAAACCAGTCCATTCATGGCATAAAACTGAGAGTCCATGAAGGCAGCAGCAAAGTCCCCCGCTGTCGAGGAGGTGACCAAACGGCGGCGAGAGACAGGAACAAGTGGCTTACTAGCAGATGGAGGAGCAATAAATTCAAAAATAACAGGAAAGTGATCTGAAATAGCAGCGTCTGATATGTCCTTAAGTGAAACTGAGAGCCCAAAAGAAATAACCAGGTCCAAGGTGTGTCCAAGATTATGTGTTGGTCCATCCACAACTTGTGTTAGACCAAAAGAGTTCAGGAGGCTTTTAAAATCATCAGCCAGCTGATTAGAAGGACAACAGATATGAATATTAAAATCACCACAGACCAAAAACTTGTCATATTTTGGGATAAAATCTGCCAGAAACTCAGAAAACTCCTGAATAAAATCCTTATTAAATTTTGGTGGACGATAAACAACAGCACAGAGCACAGGACAGTCGAACTCCATCACAAACAACTGAAGTTCAAAAGTGGAGTAGACATTAGAAGATAAAAATCGGCATTTAAAACTGTCTTTAAAAACTGTGGCCACACCCCCGCCTCGACCTGATGCTCGCGGGGAGCTGAAAAACGAGCAGCCGGGGGGGAGGAGCTCAGAAAAGGCGCTATTTTCACCTGGTTTCAACCAGGTCTCCGTTAACAGGAGAAAGTCCAGATCACGACTGGAGAAAAAGTCATTCAAAATGAAAGTCTTACTTGTGAGTGACCTGTCAGTACTCTAGCTGCAGCATTTTGAATTAAATGAAGGCTTTTCAGGGACTTTTAGGACAACCTGATAATAATGAATTACAATAGTCCAGCCTAGAGGAAATAAATGCATGAATTAGTTTTTCAGCATCACTCTGAGACAAGACCTTTCTAATTTTAGAGATATTGCGCAAATGCAAAAAAGCAGTCCTACATATTTGTTTAATATGCGCTTTGAATGACATATCCTGATCAAAAATGACTCCAAGATTTCTCACAGTATTACTAGAGGTCAGGGTAATGCCATCCAGAGTAAGAATCTGGTTAGACACCATGTTTCTAAGATTTGTGGGGCCAAGTACAATAACTTCAGTTTTATCTGAGTTTAAAAGCAGGAAATTAGAGGTTATCCATGTCTTTATGTCTGTAAGACAATCCTGCAGTTTAGCTAATTGGTGTGTGTCCTCTGGCTTCATGGATAGATAAAGCTGGGTATCATCTGCGTAACAATGAAAATTTAAGCAATGCCGTCTAATAATAATACTGCCTAAGGGAAACATGTATAAAGTGAATAAAATTGGTCCTAGCACAGAACCTTGTGGAACTCCATAATTAACCTTATTCTGTGAAGAAGATTCCCCATTTACATGAACAAATTGTAATCTATTAGATAAATATGATTCAAACCACTGCAGCGCAGTGCCTTTAATACCTATGGCATGCTCTAATCTCTGTAATAAAATTTTATGGTCAACAGTATCAAAAGCAGCACTGAGGTCTAACAGAACAAGCACAGAGATGAGTCCACTGTCTGAGGCCATAAGAAGATCATTTGTAACCTTCACTAATGCTGTTTCTGTACTATGATGGATTCTAAAACCTGACTGAAATTCTTCAAATAGACCATTCCTCTGCAGATGATCAGTTAGCTGTTTTACAACTACCCTTTCAAGAATTTTTGAGAGAAAAGGAAGGTTGGAGATTGGCCTATAATTAGCTAAGATAGCTGGGTCAAGTGATGGCTTTTTAAGTAATGGTTTAATTACTGCCACCTTAAAAGCCTGTGGTACATAGCCAACTAATAAAGATAGATTGATCATATTTAAGATCGAAGCATTAATTAATGGTAGGGCTTCCTTGAGCAGCCTGGTAGGAATGGGGTCTAATTACAGAATTACATCCCATAGTGCTACCTTAATTGATAATATATTCAGCAATAATATTGAGAATAATACTGTGAGTGGATTATTAATCAATGACATTAGTGATCATCTACCAGTTTTCATCGTTTATAATAGAAACCACCGGCGGAATCAGCCAGAGGAGAAAATAAAATACAGGTGAGTGCGGACAGAGGAAAACATGAACACACTAAAGAAGGATTTACAGGAGCAAAACTGGGAAAAGGTATACAGTGAAAGTGATGTTGATGAAACTTTTTTACAAATATTTACATCATTATTTGATAAATAGATATAAGAAATACAAAAATAGATTAACTAATATTATACGGGTATGTAGGAAGGAATATTATAGTAACATATTATATAATAACAAAAACAATATTAGAGGAATATGGGATATATTAAATAGCATTATCAAAAATGGTAATAAAAACAGAGTTACCCTCAGTATTTCATTGATAATAATGTTAAGAAGGAAAATAAGGATGAGGTAGTCAACGGTTTTAATACTTTTTTTGTAAATATTGGACCAAGCTTGGCAGAAAAAATTCCCGATTCCCAACCTGAGGATTGGGATAATAATCTCATAGAAAGAAATCCCTGTTCAATGTTCCTCACAGCAGTGGATGGAAAAGAAATTATAGACATTGTGAATAATTGTAAATATAAAACATCTACCAATTTAAATGAAATTGATATGGTGGTGGTAAAACAGGTCATTGAATGGATTGTAGAACCATTAACATACATCTGTAACTTATCATTTCAAACCGGTAAATTTCCCTATCAAATGAAAATAGCTAAGGTTGTGCCGCTGTATAAGACTGGGGATAGACACCACTTCACAAATTATAGACCTGTTTCTTTGCTTCCACAATTTTCCAAATTATTAGAAAGGTGATTCAATAATAGATTAGACAAATTCATGAATAAACATAAATTACTTACTGATAGTCAATATGGATTCAGAGCACATAGTTCAACATCACTTGCATTAATAGAATCAGTTGAGGAGATTACAAATGCCATAGACCACAAATTACATTCAGTTGGAATATTTATAGACCTTAAAAAGGCTTTTGATACAATCAATCATGACATATTAATCAATAAACTTGAACAGTATGGGATTAGGGGGTTGGTGTTGCACTGGGTGAGAAGCTACTTTAACAGAAAGTTTGTGAAGTTGGGGGAATATACATCATCATGCTTGGACAATGCTTGTGGCGTCCCACAGGGGTCAGTATTGGGTCCAAAACTGTTTCTAATTTATATAAATGATATTGTCAATGTTTCCAAAATATTAAAATTAGTATTATTTGCAGATGACACAAGCATTTTTTGTTCAGGGGGGGATTTGCAGGAGTTACTGAGGAGGATCAGTATAAAAATGGGAAAATTGAAAATATGGTTTGACAGAAACAAATTATCATTAAACTTAAGTAAAACAAAATACATGTTATTTGGCTATTGTAATACAGACATACAGGTTCAGTTACAAGTCGAGGGGGTAGATATTGAAAGGGTACATGAAAATAAGTTTCTGGGGGTGATAATAGATGATAAGATAAACTGGAAGACTCATATAAAACATATACAAAGTAAACTGTCAAGAAGCATTTCAGTTCTAAACAAAGCAAAACATATTCTGGACCACAACTCACTCCGCATTCTTTACTGCTCACTGGTTTTACCATATTTACAGTACTGTGCAGAGGTATGGGGTAATACTTATAAAGGTACAACACAATCACTATCAGTAATGCAGAAAAGAGCTATAAGAATTATTCATAATACTGGCTATAGAGATCATACAAATCCACTATTTTTACAATCCAAATTCTTAAAATTCACAGACTTGGTTCATTTTCAAACAGTACAAATCGTGTATAAAGCAATAAACAATTTACTTCCAGGAAATATTAAAAATATGTTTTTTTTTTAACAGATCAGGGGATTGCAATCTGAGGGGGAAATTTAATTTAAAGCATCAGTGGGCACGAACAACATTAAAAGGTTTCTGTATTTCTGTCTGTGGGGTGAGGATGTGGAACAGATTGGGAGTGGGGCTCAAGCAATGTCCAAGCATGAACCAGTTCAAACAGCGGTACAAAAATATGTTTTTGTTTGGTGTTTTTGTTTTTTGCTTCGGCTTGTTTTTTGCTTCGGCTTGTAAATATATAGTATTTTGTATGTAAGTAGGAATGTGTAGGTGTATATTTATGTTTGTGTGTGTGTATATATATATATATATATATATATATATATATATATATATATATATATATATATATATATATATATATATATATATATATATATATTGATATCGGTTTAGGTGTGTAGGAATCTATGTGTATATGTGGCAAAGGGTATTAGTGGTTGTGGGGAAGAAGGGGTAGGCATAAATAAGCTGATGCTTCACCCTACCCCTTTTCGGACATGTTGGGTACACAGTAGGAACTTTTTTGTTGTTGTCTTCACTGATCTATCTTGTATTTGTTGTTGTATCAAATGTTTGAAATAAACAGTTTTCATTCATTCATTCATTCATTCATTCATTCATTCATTCATCCAGACGGTTTAAAGTCCGCCCACAACTGCTGAGAGAGCGCCGCACTCCGAGCGCCGATCGACAGGCTCAAACCCCGCTGAAACAACCAGATCATTTCCAACGTGAAGGCTTTGTTGATCCGGGACGTCGTCTGACTTTCACAAAAAGGCAGAAGGTGTGGATATCAGCACTTTTTCAGCACATTCCACTGTTACAGGAGTTTTTTTCATGGAAAGAAAAGCGGAGGGATGGGCCACGGAGCCGTTCATTACGTGGCACAAAACCGCCTCCGTGTTTCTGTGTAGACTCTCAGTTGTCCAGGTGGTTTCCATAGTAGAGAAGCTTGAATCTTCGACTGGAGTGGGTTGCTTGACGTGAGGACGTTTCGCTTCAAATCGCAGAAGCTTCCTCAGCTAAAATTCTTGCTCTGGAAGTCTGACTTCTGTCTGACTCTTGTAGAGAAGAATAAAACAGAAGCCAACAAAAGAGAAGAATAAAACAGAAGCCAACAAAAGCTGGAGTGTTGGCTTCTGTTTTATTCTTCTCTACAAGAGTCAGACAGAAGTCAGACTTCCAGAGCAAGAATTTTAGCTGAGGAAGCTTCTGCGATTTGAAGCGAAACGTCCTCACGTCAAGCAACCCAGTCCAGTCAAAGATTCAAGCTTCTCTACCACCTCCGTGTTGGTCTCGCAGGACGGCTTTCAGGTGGATTTCAGACGGCTGTCGGTTGCTTTTCAGTCGTGTGATTATCCGAGAAATTGAGCATGAGCTGGACATGCCCCAACATGTCCTGTGAGGCTTCATCACAGCGTTGCGTTGCGCCATGCGGCTCCACCGCGACGCGCGGAACTCCTCCGCACGTCTGTCTCAATGTGCCAAAAAAGTGCTGATGTCCACGTCTTTTCACAATTCCTGTGCTAGTCAGATGACATACCAGATCAAGACAGCGTCCAGTTTAGAAATGAACGGCACATTCCACAGTTACAGGAGTTTTTGTCATGGAAAGAGGAGCGGAATTCCGTGTGTCGTGGTGGAGCCGCATGGCGCAAAGCAACGCCGTGATGAAGCCTCACAAGACATGGTGGGGCATGTCCAGCTCATGCTCAATTTCTCGGATAATCACACGACTGAAAAGCAACCGACAGCCGTCTGAAATCCACCTGAAAGCCGTCCTGTGAGACCAACACGGAGATGGTTTTGTGCCGCGTAATGAACGGCTCCGTGGCGCGTCCCTCCGCTTTTCTGTGACAGTGGAATGTGCCGAAAAAGTGCTGATATCCATGCCTTCTGCCTTTTTGTGAAAGTCAAACGACGTCCCGGATCAACAAAGCCTTCACGTTGGAAATGATCTGGTTGTTTCAGCCTGTCGATCAGCGTTTGGAGCGCGGCGCACTCTCAGCAGTTGTGGGCGGTCTTTAAACCATCTGGATCACTCCTTAATCTGTGTAATCCCCATAAAATCATCCCTGAAAGCCATATTAATTTTCCGAACAGTGTCCACCTGGAGGTCTCTCACAGTTTCTGGAAAAAAATTGATGCGGCAAAGCTCCAAATCGTTCAGACATTTATTCGCAATAAAAAAACGACGAGAGGGGTGGACCACTGCTCACACAAAGCCTGCTCACAGGCGAATGACACAACCGACAGGCGTGAAAAAACTCACGCATGCGCAGGAAGGTTCAAGCTTGGCTGATGCAATCACACGTGATTCAAATCCATATGGTTTTTGAAAAAACAAAAAGGTCGGATACTTTTCTAACAGACCTCATATTTCAATTATTTGAAGCAGTGGGGATTACTCAGATTTGTAAATACACTGTTAAACTCTGCCTGTAAGTCTAAGTTAACGCAGGTCACAAAAAACAGCCCAGAACGTGTGTTTATTAAGGTGTGTGCATATGTTAGATGGGGGAAATTATACGAGAGGGGATGCATAAATGGCGGGAATTAAATAGCTGTCATGGATCGTTGGCTGGTCAGCAAAAACAAGTCTCCTGTTGATTTAAGTCAAGATCATTAAAATCAAGAGGAGCACATGTCAAAAAACGAAGAAGGTACTCAAGTGAGTACCTGTCTCTGGGATTTACCAGCGTGGGACCAGTTGACAACCCTCGACCCATCTGTGTCATCTGCACAGAAGTTCTAGCTAACGAAGCCCTGAAGCCCTGCAAAGTTCAACGCCATCTGGAAACCAAACATGGACAATATTCATCCAAGCCCAAGGAGTTCTTTGAAAATAAATTACAGGAATATACCATTTGAAAAAAATCAATTGAAACAACGTGTGTGATGGAGGGTGAATAAGCCAGAGCTGTGGAGGCATCTTTCAAGGTATCGAAGTTAATCGCACAGACAGGAAAAGCACATACAATTGGAGAGGATCTTATTTTACCGGCTGCTAAAGAAATGGTTAATGCAATGATTGGTGAAAAAGCTGCAAAAAAACTGAATGTAATTTCGCTCTCGGACAATACAGTAAAACAACGCATTGACGACATGGCTGATAGTAAAAGTAAGTGCCTTCAGCTGCTCCCTTGTTTGCACTTGGGGTCGCCACAGCAAATCCAAGGTGGATCTGCATGTTTGAATTGGCACAAGTTTTACGCTGGATGCCCTTCCTGACGCAACTCCACATTACATGGAGAAATGTGGCAGGGGTGGGATTTGAACCCGGAACCTTCTGAACTGAAACCAAGCGCATTAACCACTTGGCCACCACCCCTGCGACAACATGGCTGATGATGTGTTAAAATAACTTGTGACCAGAATCAGAGCAAGTTGTTTCTTTGCTCTTCAAATCAATGAATTCGCTGATATTGCAGCTTTGGCAAATTTGCTTGTGTTTGTTAGATATGAACACAGTGGAGAAATACATGAAGATTTTCTTTTTTTGCAAGCCTTTACAATCAAACACTACAGCGGAGGCCATATTTCAAACAATGAATGAATTTATGACTGCAAACGACATCAAATGGGGGAAACGTGTGGGACTGAGCATGGACGGAGCGAGGGACATAGTGGGAAAACTGTCTGGAGGTGTGAAACGTGTTAAGGATGTGGCTCCGCTGCTTACTGCCGTCCACTGCAGCGTTCACCGCGAGGCACTGGCCACTAAGACTATGCCGGCAAACCTAAAACAAGTTTTGGATGAAGCTATAAAGACAGTCAATTTTATCAAAAGCTGCCCATTGCAGTCCCACCTGTTTGGGATCCTGTGCGCGGAGATGGGAAGCAAACACCGGCAACTTCTCCTTCACACTGAAGTCCGCTGGCTTTCACGAGGAAAAGTGCTCACACCGCTTTATGAATTGCGTGACGAAGTGAGAGTGTTTTTTGTGGACACAAAGTCATTCTGTGACTTTGAGCGGCTTTCTTCATTGGTATATTTGGCTGATATTTTTGGCTATTTAAATGGGCTTAACCTCTCGCTGCAGGGAAAAGCAGTGAATGTGTTTCAAGTCCAGAATAAGATTGAAAGTTTGAGTTATGGGACCGAAGAGTGACACACAACAACTACGAACCATTCGAGAGTTTGTGTGACTTATTGCGCACGGAGGAGCAGGAGATCCCAGCGCTGTCTCAATTGCTGTCCGCGCGCACCTGCGGGCCTTGGGAAGTCAGATGCACCTCCACTTTCCAGCACTCGACAAGCAACACAACTGGATTCAGAACCCGTTTGTCACCCAAGACCCGGACACCATCACTGGACTTACATCCAAAGAGCAAGACAGCCTTGTTGTTGTGAAAGTGTAGGAACACGGACCCACAACAGGGGGCGCAATGAACGGACAATGGAGAAGGTAAATAACAAGGTTTACTATTGTGAAATGAGCACAATAAATACAACAATCACAATTTGGGGTCGAATCCGCTGGTGTCGTGTGGGCAGGCTCGAAGGTAGGAGACGTCCGTCTCAGTCGAACCGGAACCACCCAGATCTCCTCTGCCACTGAACCCTGGAAATACTGGAACCGCCAAGTCCCGAATTCCCAGGTGGCCACTGCCTCCGCTCGTCGGATCCGGTACTGCTGGCGGGAGAGAGCAACAACACACAGGTGTGGATGCGACCGCACCCAGTAACGGAGAGGGGAGAAGCCGCCTCCACCTCTTGTCAAAGTACAGCAGGAAGGTGAGTACTTATCCAAGCAATGAAGCTATCAGTAGTCAACAGTCCTGAAAAGGTTTAACAAGTTTAGCTGGTTGTTCAGAATATAAATGCAGAGAATATTACCTCAGTCTTAGGCAATATCTCGGCACTGAGGTGGAGACGCCGTCCTCCAGATATACCTCTGTGCTGAGTGGAACAGCTGTGTCTGGTGATGGGTGACAGCTGTCACCCAGGCTACTCCCATAAGGCGGCAGCGCCCTCTGGTGCCTGGAGCCCGCACTCCAGGCAGGGCGCCCTCTGGTGGTGGTGGGCCAGCAGTACCTCCTCTTCAGCGGCCCACACAACACTTGTGGAATAATCTTGTGATAGCTCCCTGAAACTGGTCTTTACAGAGACTCATCTGGCGAACTTTTGGATGCGCACTTGCGTGGAATATACAGAGCTTGCCAACAAAGCCCTTAAGTTTTTTTATGCCATTTACTACCACATATCTTTGTGAAACTGGAATTCAGCACTAGCGGCACTGAAAACAAAGTACAGAAACAGACTAAACACGGGGCCAGATCTCTGCCTAAAACTATCCTCCATTCAGCCGGACACTGGGACATTGGCAGCCGCGAAACAGCATCATCCGTCTCATTAGGTGAGCAAATGTGGCACCTCTGATGTTTTATTGCTTCGGTGGTGAAGTGATTGAAACACTGTTTGCTTTGGTTCAAATACAAGTGACTGAATTTTGCGCATTTATGCTTATGCGGGACATCACATTTACATAATTGGCCATGGATTAATTCAGGCATTCCCTTAAAACAGTATGTGTTCATTATGTTCAAACAGATGTCGAATATGGTGCTTTAACCGTGCTTTAACCTGATTACACTTAAGTATTTACATTTTCTACATTACAAATAAATTAAACCAGGTTTGTACATTGGATTTTTGCTACGGATGTTTTATTCGACTTAAATAAATGATCACAAAAATAGACTGTTGTTGTTTGTGCTATTTTATAGTCAGTACTGCTAGGGGGGCCGCAGAGACTTGTCAGGTTTAGAAGGGGGCCGTGGCACTGTTGACTTTGGGAATGGCTGCAATAAGGAGAACGTCGTGAGCTCATTCATGTGTGACGGCTTTGTTTCACACCCCAGACAAGGGGGCGTGTCCAGCTCAGACTCACTCTCTCAGCTGACAGTGACAGAGTGAACACAATGTGTTAAATTAAAACAAAAAACAATAAACAAAATGATACAATAAATAAATACATAATTATATGACAAATACATAACTAAAATAAAACAAGAATTAAATAAATTCTTAAAAATATAAATATAAAAAAAAATAAGGAAATGAACTTAATAAAGTACAAATAACATAAAGTAAAATAAATAATCAAAGAAAGAAGAGGGAGAGGACCTCAGCGCTCCTGACACAACCACCCGCTTGCTCGTTCATGTGAGCTCATCGGTGATGTGATGTCCGTATTGACATGGTCACACCCACTACAGTGTTACACATTGTTCAGGGGACTGTGGTTGACAGAAATTATAAATTTCATGAAGCTCCCACTGATAAAACGTAGGGCCTCTCAGTTCTATAAAGTTGCTCGTCTTGCCAGTAGTAACGACAATAATAGTCTCAAAGGAAGCTGGCAAAAAGGCTTGGGTCATGAATATCAACCCGATAAGTGGGAAGAAATAGTGGCAGAGTGTGGTAAATACGTGAGAGAGGCCAGGAGTAAAATTACACATTACAAAGTTTTGCACAGGTATTATTTTACTCCAGCAAGATTGTTCAGAATTAAACTGTTGGGGGATGATTTGTGCTGGAAATGTAGAAGGGAAAGGGGAACTTTTAATCATTGTATTTGGGATTGCTCGCTCATCACACCTCTTTGGGAGAAGGTCATATATACACTCAACAAAAATATAAACGCAACACTTTTGGTTTTACTCCCATTTTGTATGAGATGAACTCAAAGATCTAAAACTTTTTCCACATACACAATATCACCATTTCCCTCAAATATTGTTCACAAACCAGTCTAAATCTGTGATAGTGAGCACTTCTCCTTTGCTGAGATAATCCATCCCACCTCACAGGTGTGCCATACCAAGATGCTGATTAGACACCATGATTAGTGCACAGGTGTGCCTTAGACTGTCCACAATAAAAGGCCACTCTGAAAGGTGCAGTTTTGTTTTATTGGGGGGGGGATACCAGTCAGTATCTGGTGTGACCACCATTTGCCTCATGCAGTGCAACTCATCTCCTTCGCATAGAGTTCATCAAGTTGTCAATTGTGGCCTGTGGAATGTTGGTCCACTCCTCTTCAATGGCTGTGCGAAGTTGCGACGACGAACTGGAGTCAGGTCGAGACCCCGATGAGGATGACGAGCATGCAGATGAGCTTCCCTGAGACGGTTTCTGACAGTTTGTGCAGAAATTCTTTGGTTATGCAAACCGATTGTTTCAGCAGCTGTCTGAGTGGCTGGTCTCAGACGATCTTGGAGGTGAACATGCTGGATGTGGAGGTCCTGGGCTGGTGTGGTTACACGTGGTCTGCGGTTGTGAGGCTGGTTGGATGTACTGCCAAATTCTCTGAAACGCCTTTGGAGACGGCTTATGGTAGAGAAATGAACATTCAATACACGAGCAACAGCTCTGGTTGACATTCCTGCTGTCAGCATGCCAATTGCACGCTCCCTCAAATCTTGCGACATCTGTGGCATTGTGCTGTATGATAAAACTGCACCTTTCAGAGTGGCCTTTTATTGTGGGCAGTCTAAGGCACACCTGTGCACTAATCATGGTGTCTAATCAGCATCTTGATATGGCACACCTGTGAGGTGGGATGGATTATCTCAGCAAAGGAGAAGTGCTCACTATCACAGATTTAGACTGGTTTGTGAACAATATTTGAGGGAAATGTTGATATTGTGTATGTGGAGAAAGTTTTAGGTCTTTGAGTTCATCTCATACAAAATGGGAGCAAAACCAAAAGCGTTGCGTTTATATTTTTGTTGAGTATATTTTAAGTGGCTGGCTTGGTTTAGATATACCACTCTGTCTAGAGATTTGTCTAATGGGAGACAAAAGCTATCTTCTGAATGTCTCAAAAAATATTTCTCAGTGGTTTCTGTAAGCTTGATTACAACTTGTTTAATTATTTTGAGACAATGGAAGACTCCGATTGTACCCAGTATTCGAGAATGGGCCAGTGTAATGACTGAAACTGTTTCATATGAATGTACTCTAACAAGGTTAGCTGAGGGTGGAAATGAAAGCAACAGTGTTTCATTCTGGGACAGTTTCTGGGACTATCTGAAAGTAGAAGAGCCACATGCCTAAAAACATATTTATATGTAATATGTAATGTTATCTTTCTGTGAATACCATGTATCATGCTTGTGAAAAGATAATAAATATTTGAATATAAAAAAACATTAATGGGTGATTCTTAGACTACGGGCACTTATTATGTCCTTTGATCATATTGTATGAAAAACAGAAAAAAAGGGGAAATTTCACACTTTTATAGTTATCTTTACAATGAAAGTGTTTTAAGAAATTTGTTCTAGTAGTCTATGATGACTTTTTCACCTTTTTTTCAGCATCATTATATGCAAATATTGCTGTTTTGTGCTTGTCACACACCCAGACTTTTGATCTTCAATGATAAAAATGAATGGTAAAAAAACATTTTTTCTAATGTTGTAAAATATCTCTGAATAAAATATCAGTAAAATAATCAAAACATAATTGGGGTATTCAATGTCATATAACTGTTGTGATTTTTTAAACAAAATGTAGTTGTCCCACACTATTGCCGTAATTTCCACCATAACACTATAATGTCCCTTTAAACAGTTTGTATGAAAGATTGTTTGGGTAGTTTCTATGGAGATAAACAGTGACATCAGAGGACATGTATATAGCGCCAAATCACAACAAACAGTTGCCCCAAGGCGCTTTATATTGTAAGGCAATGGTGTGGTGGAAATTACATTTACAAGGCCAATAGTGCCCATAGTTAAAGAATCACCCCAATATTGAGGGTACATAGTGTCTAATAGAGTTAATATAAACTCTTTTTGATTAAATGTTTTTGAATTGGATAATAGCTTGTGTCACTGAGTTCATTAAAATATGTCAATTTTATGTTTGATTTTGTGCAAATTATGCTATGTCATAAAGCATCATTTTGTACAGATTAAAAATCATCATAGACAGCGTCTGTATTTGACAGCATGCATCTATGAAATCTTATACCAATTCACATAAAACATCAAATCAATAAGTAATGTAATGTGATCATTTGGTGGCGTTGTCTTCTTTAACGTGCATGCAGCGGTCTGATCTCATATGGAGACAGTGCTTCAACACAAATGGGGATCAGTACACTTTGGCTTTTAGGTTCCTAGTTTGGAAAAAAAAAGATAAGTAAACCAATTCCATTCTTCCAAAATTTCGGTATTCGGGGTTTTCACATATCCCATAATCCCTTGCATGCCAGAGAGTCGCTGCAGTCAAAACAACAGAGAATTCACACGATAATTGTAAATGAATATTATACTACAAAAAATGTAATTTTTTTTATGCTTTTCATCACGTTAATAAGAGACTGCTGCATGATACCCTGAAAACTTGCTAAAACAATTATAACAAAAAAATCCGTGTCTACTACGTTTAATCTGCATGGAATTTAATAAGCGCAAACCGAATTTCAGACATATATATATATTAGTCTGGAACAAAGAGGACAAACAGTGTCGTAAAGAACAATAATCAAGATGTTAAAGAGCAAACTTCACTTTCCCCCGGAACGACATGAACAGGAAGCGAGCGTAGATCACAGCAGCTCCCATTGAAAATAACGGAGAGACAGCCTGTGATTCTCGCATGTTTACATAAAATAAACGCAATAACAAGGTCGATAAACCCAGAGAATATATTCACAAGAGTTTTAGGCACAATATAAAAATAGTTTTATGTTGCGATGTTAATTGTGTTGTCCGTGTGCAGCGGTTAAAGTGAAGCGTGATCAAAGCGTCTCAATGCAGTTCTCAATGTTACTGAGATCTCGCAGCGCAGCGACCTCTCCGAGGTTTTGCTGGATTTGAAACCTGAAAAGCCTCAATCGAGTAATGCAGCCTGGTTCACTGTTGTATGCCGTCTACTCTAAGCGCCCCTTACACAGTCTATGCTCACACACACAGCAGGCTGATCCTGCCTCCTGTAGGAAGCACGAGAGAGGGACAGAAGTAGCAACTGGCTGGTGACTGAGCTGATAGAAATGAGGAGAAGCACACAAAATGGTGACAATCTTATTTTAAATATCAGTTTTTGAATGTTTTGAATCAGTGTTAAGGATAAGAATCACCACATACGCAGGACATCCCTGTGCATTCTTGAATGCATGTCTTGAGGACGTGGTGCATATTAAATTGTTGATTTTGCATCATGGCGGCATAAGCGTGACATAAAATTATAATAAATAAAATAATTTTATGAAAACACAGAAGCACTGTATTATGAACTCCACCCAATTACATATTTTGACAACTAATAAAAGCAAAATCTAAGTGAAACTGTAAAACTAAATGTCACTGGTTCTCTTGTGACAGTTCCTGAGGCTGCTGTAATTATGAGCTACTTCTAAAGTAATAAGTTGGTGGTGTTGTCTTTTTAGTTTGTGCTTTTCTCTTGAAGGTGATTTTTGTTAATGGACTCTCACCGCCCTCCACTGTTATTCTGAACATATGTTTAATAAAAGACAGAATTCCTCTGTGTACTCGTTGCATTGAGCTTTAATCTCCTGAGCTGCGACACTAAAGACTATCATTCTTCTTGAGAATTGTACATTAAGATACAGTGAGTCATATCATCAATACAGTTGACACAATTATCTGTAATGTGAAAATGTGACTTCACTTACCCGGAGTACTGGACCCTGTAGGAAAGAGAAATATAGATATAGTTATTCATACTATAGGGCCATGGTGATGGTTGATTAAAGCAACAACATTTTGACAAATCATCCCAGTTACACCTGCTAGGAGCCACTAAATAACTAAATTTTCAATTTATTTTCATTTATATAGCGCCAAATCACAACAAAATTGCCTCAAGTCGCTTCACACAAGTAAGATCTAACCTTACCAACTCCTAGAGCAAGCACACAGGCGACAGTGGTAAGAAAAAACTCCCTCTGATGATTTGAGGAAGAAACCTCAACCAGACCAGACTCAAAGGGGTGACCCTATGCTTGGGCTATGCTATCGACACAATCGACAAGACAGGAAATTTTGGGAGTTCATGCTGGTGCATAAGACAGGAGGCCTGCAGAAGAAAACACCCACCCCCATCTCTGGATGGAGCTACACCTTAAACAGAGAGTAAAAAAAAACAGAATCAAGCGGCAGAAAGACAACAAATACAGCATAATTTATCAGCATTTAGCTTCACTAAAAGACCCAGACTTTAGTTAAAGTTGATCAAATGAACGAATTTCAATCAAATGAATTTAAAAGGGTAGAAAGCATAGTAACATACTATGCCAGTATACTAGCCATAAGAAAAGGAAAATAAGGAAAATAAGTTGTTGTGTGGGCCGCCAGAAGAGGAGGTACTACTGGCCCACCACCAGAGGGCGCCCTGCCTGGAGTGCGGGCTCCAGGCACCAGAGGGCGCAGCCGCCTCACAGGAGCAGCCAGGGTGACAGCTGTCACGCATCACCTGCAACAGCTGTTACCAATCAGCAGGGGTACATCAGCAGGACAACGTCTCCACCTCTTTGCCGAGATATCGTTCTACCTGGAAGGTAATATTCTCAGCTGACTGCTTGACAGTAACCTTTTGTGACTTTTGTGAGTGATAACAGACCTTTTTTCCAACGAGAGGTGGAGGTAGCTTTCCTGCCGTGTGGATTACTGGGTGCAAACGCGCCCACCTTTAATTGTGTTTTTGTTCCTTGCCAGCAGTACCAGGTCCAACACGCGGAGGCAGTGGCCACCTGGGAGTTCGGGACTAGGCGGCTCCAGTATTCCCGGGGTCTGGTGGTGGAGGAAATCGTGTGGTTCCGGCTCTGCTTTGGACAGGTGTCTCCTATCTTCGAGCCTGCCCACACGACACCTTTGTGGAATGATTCTGATCTATTGTTGTAATCTGTTGTATTTGTTGTGCACATTCACAACAGTAAAGTGTTGTTATTTGACCTACTCCATTGTCCGTTCCTTTGCGCCCCCTGTTGTGGGTCCGTGTACCGACACTTTCCCAACATAAGTGTCTGGACTTGAAAGTCTCTACAGAATCTGACTATTTTATTGATGCAGGGAGATCATTCCACAAAGCAGGTGCACGATAACAGAAAGCTCTGTGACCCGCAGACTTTTTATTTACCTTCGGGACACAAAGTAGTCCTGCACCCTGAGAATGCAAAGCCCAGGCCGGTACGTAGGGTTTAAGCAGGTCAGCTAAGTAGGGAGGCTCTACTCCATGAATAATTTGATAGGTTAGTAACAGAACCTAAAAATCTGATCTCACAGGGACAGGAACCCAGTCACCAAGCCCTACATGACTTCCTCCTCCTAACCATGGTCCAAAAGCCATCATCCGCACCTGGCGATTCGAGGCTAATCCTAATGCGACACAGTAATCCTAATGGGGCAGCACAGTAGCTGGCCCAACACTAACCTCATCTGGAGTGCCCGTAACATCTACCTCCACTGAACTAAGAAGCTGTTCTATCTTACGGACACGGCTCTGTAAAAGAGTCACCCTCTCTGCCAGCATCGTGCAGGATTTATGTAAAGTGTAAAGCAGTGTACTTTGTGCACCAGAAAATCCAAGAGTGTAGCCAAACTAGCGTGCGCTAACCTCTGATGAAAATGGTAACCACTCCTAAGATTCACACAGGAATAGAATAATGAGCTACAATTCACAGCAGTTACACTGAAAAGAGGTATTAGACTGGTAGTAACAGTAATAAAAGAAACAACTAAAAAAAAAAATAGCTACAACAATGGCTCTAACGCCTCAAAGGAGGCTCAATTATCATTAACATTAACATATAATTACGTAATTAAACCCAATACACCAAATATGAAATAGGAAATTCACTACTTAGGCAGCATGCATTTTTTTTAAATTGTACATCTACAAACAATTACTTACCCTGAGCACTGGACTCTGTAGAAAAGATAAACAGGCATAATTAAGTAAATTATAGGTTCATGCTGGTGGCTGAATAAAGAAACAGCATATTGCAACTACATAATTAAATAAATAAAAATCCAAGCTCCACCTGTTAGGATCTACAAAATATCACACTTTTACATATCCAGAAACCAGTTCATATATATTATATATATATATATATATATATATATACAGTGAGGAACATAAGTATTTGAACACCCTGCGATACTGCAAGTTCTCCCACTTAGAAATCATGGAGGGGTCTGAAATTTTCATCTTAGGTGCATGTCCACTGTGGGAGACATAATCTAAAAAAAATAAAAATAAAAAAAAATCTGGAAATCACAATGTATGATGATACATGATAGCACTGGACTCTGTAGAAAAGATAAACAGGCATAATTAAGTAAATTATAGGTTCATGCTGGTGGCTGAATAAAGAAACAGCATATTGCAACTACATAATTAAATAAATAAAAATCCAAGCTCCACCTGTTAGGATCTACAAAATATCAAACTTTTACATATCCAGAAACCAGTTCATATATATATACATATATATATATATATATATATATATATATATATATATATATATATATATATATATATATATATATATATATACAGTGAGGAACATAAGTATTTGAACACCCTGCGATATTGCAAGTTCTCCCACTTAGAAATCATGGAGGGGTCTGAAATTTTCATCTTAGGTGCATGTCCACTGTGAGAGACATAATCTAAAAAAAAAAAAAAAAAAAATCTGGAAATCACAATGTATGATGATACATGATGATGATGTATGTATGATTTTTTTTTAAATAATTTATTTGTATGTTACTGCTGCAAATACGTATTTCAACACCTGCCAATCAGCAGAAATTCTGGCCCTCAAAGACCTGTTAGTCCGCCGAAAAAGTCCACCTCCACTCCACTTATGATTCCAAATTAGAAGCACCTATTTGAGGTCGTTAGCTGAATAAAGACACCTGTCCACCCCACACAATCAGTAAGACTCCAACTATTAACATGGCTAAGACCAAAGAGCTGTCCAAAGACAACAGAGACAAAATTGTAGACCTCCACAAGGCTGGAAAGGGCTACGGGGCATCTGCCAAGCAGCTTGGTGAAAAAAGATCAACTGCTGGAGCAATTATTAGAAAATGGAAGAATTAAGCTAAACATGACTGTCAGTCTCCCTCAGACTGGGGCCCCATGCAAGATCCCACCTCATGGCGCATCAATGATCCTAAGAAAGGTGAGGAATCAGCCCAGAACTGCATGGGAGGAGCTGGTCAATGACCTGAAGAGAGCTGGCACCACTGTTTCCAAGGTTACTGTGGGTAATACACTAAGACGTCATGGGTTAAAATCATGCATGGCACGGAAGGTTCCCCTGCTTAAATCAGCACACATCCAGGCCTGTCTGAAGTTTGCCCATGATCATTTGGGTGATCCAGAGGAGTCATGGGAGAATGTTATGTGGTCAGATGAGACCAAAATAGAACTTTTTGGTCTAAATTCCACTCGCCGTGTTTGGAGGAAGAAGAATGCAGAGAACCATCCCAAAAACACTGTCCCTACTGTGAAGCATGGGGGTGGAAGCATCATGTTTTGGAGGTGTTTTTTGCACATGGGACAGGACGACTACACTGTATTAAGGAGAGGTTGACCGGGGCCATGTATTGCGAGATTTTGGGGAACAACCCCCTTCCCTCAGTTAGAGCATTGAAGATGGGTTGTGGATGGGTCTTCCAACATGACAATGACCCGAAGCACACAGCCAGGATAACCAAGGAGTGGCTCCGTAAGAAGCATGTCAAGGTTCTGGAGTGGCCTACCCACCCGGAAACCAAACGTTTTTTGAATATAACGTTTGCATGCAAACGTTTGCAAACAAGCCATGAACACTGCATGAACGTCAGATGAACAAAGAATGAGGACAGGTAATGTTTGCACATGAACGTTACATGAACATTATACAAATGTTCGCAAACATTGTATGAACAGCTGAAGCAGAACATTTGTATAATGTTCATGTAACATTTTGTATGCAAACATTATATGAACATTATACAAATGTTCATTGAATGTCCTGCTTCAACTGTTCATATAATGTTTGTGGACATTTGTATAATGTTCATATATGAACGTTATATGAACATTCCAGAAATTTTCATTGATTGCAAGTGGGACATGTCCCGCTTCAGCTGTTCATGTTTGTATGTTATATATGCCAACATTATACATTTACATGCAGGCATTGGCCTACAATTTGATTGTATGAAAGGTTTACTCTCCATACTGAAAACCAAAAAGTGAAGTAAAACAAACTATGAATGTTTCAAAATTCAGTGTTTTATTCCGATGACTTGGAAATCAAATGAAACAAACCACCCCAAATGTTTTCATGCAGACAAGAAACTTAAGTTATAACACACTGCAAGCAATATTTCCAGAGGGGAAAAAAAAAAAAAAAAAAGTACAAAAAGTGAAAAAAAAAAAAAAAATACTGCAAGTTTTATTACATACAGACGTTGAAAATAGTATGGCAGTCAGATACAACACAATGGAAATGAGCATTATGCTTTATTATATTATCTGTGACATTGAGACATTCACCACATTTTAACGGAGTCTGAAAGAAAAAAAAAAAAAAACCAAGGCGTATCTCCATGTGAGGAAACTGCTCCTCGACCGAGGGAAATGGTAACGTATGGCACTATGGTGTTTTTTAATTTTTTTTATGTGGTTTTGGCACTGATCTGACACCCTGCAATTTGGAAGTGGATTCTGCCATGACCTGATGTCATGGTGCGTCTCTACTCTGATTGGCTGTCATCAGTCATCTAAATAATCCACCTCCAGTACCTCTTCAGATTCAGAAGACGACACCCCGGGTGCAGACAGAACTCCACGTGTCTTCTGAAGATTCATTAATGGAAAAAGAGGCTGTTGTCTGGTAGAGCACTCTGGAGATGAGGCCGGAATGTTCTCCTCGGAGTACTCATCAGAGGAGAGAGGCCTACCATTGACAGAGCTGATGGCAATGGCTGGGTGGATTATGGTGTCCTCAGTTGTTTTATTCTCCTTTTTTCTGGTCAGGAAAAAGTTCAGGATGGTCCTGTCTATACTTCCTTGATTCTGCTCTGTTGGGACAGCTTCGTATTACGGTACTAATCGTAGAAATTATAGTGTTGCTGTCCATTGATGTAATAGCTATTACAGCTGCCATGACAACCCTATAAATTTGTGGAAGATCCCTGGCAAGGCTGCCTTTGGCAGTTCCCGACTTTCCCTGACTGCTGAAGCACTGCCAGAGATAAACTGGGGCTATAGCATACAAGCAGTCCCTGACAATGCTGGTTATAGTATTCTTTCCATGTCCAATTCCAGGGGCATATGCAGTCAAAGCGTTGATGAGGGCATTCCTTCGGCGCCTGGCTCCCTTGTCCTCACCATCAAGTTTCTCATTGGCACTCTTCAACTGCAAGTTGAAAATTGCCATTGTTATTCATAAGAAATGAGACACATTTTACTATTAAGATACTATACAATTTCAGCAGCATGGTCAGAATTGGTATTCTCAACCCAACAACCTATTGTACAGGCCCTATATTTTTATCAAGCTGTTTATACTGGTTGCAGAATTTTCTCAAGTTATGTAGTTATCAGCTACCACAATAGAGAAAACTCAGAAGTGGTATATGCCATAAATACAGCATGTTGTTTCATAATATACTCTAAAAAAAATAAAACAAAATTTTGTTAAGTGAAGAGGATAGACAAATGTAAAATGTATTAACTCACTTCTTCAAGTGACTTTACAGGAAGGCCCAAGACTTCCAGGCACTGCTTGTAATTTGTTGTAGCTCACATTTCCAGATTAGAGCTGGACATTCTTCTAACAATCATCTCAGTAGCATCCTCATCATCAAGTTCAAGTTCCCTCTCCTGGTATGTTCGGGAACGGACACTTTGTGTGAGCAATGCATCAACTTCGCAGATGAGGTCATTCTGCTTCTCCTGGAACATAAAATGTGCACACAAATATTACTACCTTAATACAGAAGTTCCCATTGACCCCCCCCCCCCCCCCCCCCCCCCAATCTACAACAAAATCAGTTTTTAGTTGGGACAGGTCACTTTTTTTTTGCCCTAGAGAGAGTATACAGTTTTGTGTGTGTGTGTGTGTGTGTATATATATATATATATATATACACACACATATATATATATATATACACATATATATATATATACACATGCACACACACACACACACACACACACACACACACACACCATGGTCAGTGAGAATTACATGTCTAACTGGCGTGCATTATTTTTGTGAATACGCACACGTAGTTCAGCAAGTTAAGTCAGTGTAATATCACTCCGTTGTGGTCGGCACCACAGCAACGCACAAATCATTTGGCACAGATCAGCTGTGTTTTGACAGGTGAATAACAGAAATGTGATAAAACATGGATATCCAAGTGAATTTTAATATTTTTGGCCTAAATTAAATGTTTGAGGAATGGGAAGAGGAGGAGAGCAAATAGTGCAGCAGATTTGAGAATATTTACAGGGGAATCTTTCAAATGGTGATACAAGCACCAAATTCAACACAGTCCTTAGACATTACTCTTTTGAAAAAGCAGAGTATCCACTCGATTTTTCAATAGGCAGTCAGGTAGGGGTCAATGAGAATTACACAGGGATCAAAATTAAAAGATGCTGCAATCATATTGAAAACTATACCACATTATTCGTCCAACCATAAAGATTCCAAAAGATATAGTTTGGACTATCTTTGACTGAATGTTCCGAAGTTATGGGTCAAAAATAGCAAAAACGGTGACTAAGCTTAATTTCAGTTTGTACGGGAGGCAAAAGTTCCAAGCTCCAATTTTGGTAAATAGTGATAAACAATAAATAGTGGTAAACGTGAATAGTGATGGAGCAACTTTAATTTTGGCCCCCTGTACAAACTGAGGTTGACCTTTGTTACCATTTATGCTGTTTTCACACCATAACGTCAAGACATTTAATCAAAGATAGACTAAGAGATACCTTTTTGGTATCTGTATGATCAGATGAATATGGTATACTTTTCAATATGATTGGAGCATTTGTAAATCTTGACCTCTAATTCTTCATTGACCCCTACTTGGCCGCCTACTGAACAATCAAGTGGATAGTCTGGTTTCTCAAAAGAATAATGTCTAAAGAATACATGTCCCAAATTTGGTGCTTGTATCACCATTTGAAAGATTGTTTCAGTTATCTACTGCACTAAAACAAGAAGAACAGCAAAAGCAACGGCATAAAGATTTAACATCCGATGACCTGGACAAGATTGAAGACGGGAAAGAAGATGATAACGGTTGGCAAGGATGAAAATATCTTGAGACTGGCATCAACTAGTCCCAAATACTTACGCATTTTTAATCAAGTTCTGTTAACTTAAATAAGTATGTGTGTTAGTTCACTGTGTGGGACCATGGTATAAGGATTAAACAACTTGAAGCCATGCATTATACGGTTTGAACGCACGAGGCGGAGTCTAAAACACCACAACGTGAAGCAGAGCGGTGTTACTCCACGAAGTGCTCACACACACACACACACACACACACACACACACACACACACACACACACACACACACACACACACACACCACACACACACACACACACAGTCAAGCTGGAAAAGGGTTAGGGTGTGCCGAGTGCACAGTGTTTCATAGTCTCCTAGTTCGCATACAGCACAACATGAGCTTTGAACTCAGTGTTGTTAAAAAGCGGTCTCCTTTTGCATATGTCATTTCAGACCGCCAGCAGTGATTCACAGATTTTCACCTTGTTCTTATTCTAAAGTCAGTTTAAAGCAGAAACAAGGCAATGTTCTGTTAATTTGCTGCTGACTGTCCGAAATGACACATGCGCAGTACACAAAAGGGGACAGTTCAAACTGTGACACAGGGACCAGTGCATTAGTGCTAGGCCACCACAGCTCCCTTTATAATTGTATAATATAAAAAGGTAAAACTTGAGTAAATTAAACATACCATCAATATGCCCAGCATCTGCATGATGCTGCCAAGTCCTTCTGTTGGCGTCAACTCAACACGAGGAATCTCAGACAGCTGTGCATCTGCAGCAGAAACACTTGCCAAATGACGACGTGCCGTAAGCTCAGCCGCAGGTCTTCTTGCAGATGACAAAGCTTCAAAAAACAAAAGCAGTGACATATATATAATCACCATTTCCAAGAAAATTACAAACATATGGAAACACAACCACTAACTGGCTAGACAAGAGAATGTGCAAGATGCATAATCACTAAACCTCTGTATTATCACCCCAGACTTATTACACCTATACAAATTTTTTCAATGTACATTATATGAAAACTTGTAGACTCTAGAGCAGGGGTAGGCAACTTGTTGACCAGAATGGGCCATTAGGGTGCAGGTTTTCTTTGCAGCCACTGACTCCACCAGGTGATTTCACTGATTAAATCTGCTCAAAGTGATATTAATCAATGAAATCACCTGGTGGAGTCAGTGGCTGCAAAGAAAACCTGCACCCTCTTGGCCCTTTCTGGAACAAGTTGCCCACCCCTGATCTTGAGCATCCTTTAGAGAATTTGTCAACAGATGCTGTCTGCAGGACATGCGTCTTCACACAACTGCCGGCACATGTTCAGAAGGTGTCAGTTCTCAGTCAAGACTAGCTGATGTTTCTATGCCAAAAGAAAATAAACACTCAATATTAAAAGTAAGCCGCTGTACAATCTCATTTAAACAAAATACAAACCTGTGGATTCACTACTACTTTCCGATTTAGACTGATCGGGCTGTTGGTGTGACTGAACTGCCATCATGGCGTTTGGCTCAGGCTCAACCGGTTGGTCGGATGGAATCACTGATGTGGCAGCTCTTATGACAGCAGGCATGATTACTTTTGAAAAGAAAAATAAACAATAACCCAAAAAAATATTATTATTGGTCGCATTTGTAAAGGGCAAACAAACAATTTGAAGTAATTACACATGCAAAACCTATGGCAGTAATGAAAGTTACAATCAATAATTAAATATTCACACAAAAATATAAAACAGTTGTGGCAATGCAAAAACACAACTGAATCAAACTTATTTTCACAAAGTCTCTTTCTGTGCACTAACATGTTATTTGAACTTCAATTTCCTGAATGCCTAGTAACAGACAGCATATAAATTTTAATTCTGGTTATAAAAAGTTATGTACATTGAGAGGAAGGATAAATAAATAATAAATAAAGCATGTAAATGATAAAATACTCACATGGGCATATAAAAACAATATTACGCAAAAGAGACATCTAAAGGTCTCTTTTCAAATTTATATTCTGCTCCGAGTTGTAGATATATATATATATATATATATATATATATATAGCGAGCACATTTACTGGATCAGAACCACTCAAAATGCTACAAAGGACAAAGGGGTTTCCTTTGTTTTCACTTACTTTAAAATGGTGACTAGGGTGCGCTTCAGATCACGTGACCAGTGTCCCAGATGTCCGTTTTCCTCGATTAATACAAGTTCAGCTCTGTTGAAATAAAACAATTGGGGTTATATTTTTTTTGTTTTTTAATGCAGAAATATATTGAAAAAGACAAAACAATTAATGTGCAACATTATATTAACTTAGATTTTGACAGAAACATGCAAAAAAGAACTTTGATATTACAAACATTACAACATAAATGTCATATTTGTCTATTATTCTTGTTTAGAATGCATTGGAAGTTCTGTATCCCCTGTCTTTATAGCTGGTCCTACACCCTACCATCAGGTATTCTGTCTGGGCCATACTAAAATATGAAATGGAGACTGATAATCACAAAATGGGGTAAAATGTAACAAAATGGAGCAGAGTGAACCAGACTGACTCCAAATAATTACTTCTATTTAATTGTTTAGCTTTTGTTTTTGTAAGATGGCCTCAGTATACATTATAATTGTCTTAGCAAGTTTTCAGGGTATCATGCAGCAGTCTCTTATTAACGTAATGAAAAGCAGGGAAAAAAATTACATTTTTGTAGTATAACATTCATTTACAATTGTCATCATGTGGATTCTCTATACGTTTGACTGCAGCGACTCTCTGGCACGCAAGGGATTATGGGATAAGTCAACAGGGCGAATTGGAATTGAAGGCCTCGATCTGGGGATTTTTTCAGGCCTACTGCGTTTTTTTTTTTCGTTCCAGCATAATAAATGTAAAATGTCAAGTATTATTCGAACTTTAAATTTATTTATTAACAAGCCACGAACTGCATGACTCGCGGCAATGGTTTAATGTTGTTTTGGAGACGATAATAATTAAGATTTGTGCCAAGCCATCCAGGCCGTGGATTGATCAGATAAACAAGTTGTTGCTAAATACAGACCTCTATCCAAACTTTTAGACAGGTCAGCTATGTCGTGAGCATAACATATACATGCTTTTTCATTGTTATGTAAGTCCAAAGTGTGTTTCTTAAGAAATTAAAGACGGTAAATCAATGGAAAGATGCAATCAGATCAGTTCAAAAAGAAAACATCACAGTTATAACGTAAAAATGACAATAAGTATAATATGGAGACCAGCATATAACCACGATGTTCCGATAATTTTTGCAGTATGTTTGAAAGCGTTGCAATAGATATTTCTTACCTGATGGCGATAGATTTTAATTCACAAATTCGGCGCACCTCTCTCCAAGCTCCCAAACCGCAAAATGGCGATGGGAAACGAAGGCCGTACTCATGTGCCGTTCAGGTCTCAAATCTCGCGCAAATCACGCGCGATTTTAAAGGTACTGGGCTTGCGGGGAGTCGCGTGCGACCAACAAACTTCTTGATTACACACAAAAAAGAAGGAAAAAAAAAAAACGCTCGACAAATTAATACAGCCAAATATAAACACAAAAAATGCTCTGCAAATTACCATGACACAACCAACAAACACAAAAAATTCTCTGCAAATTAAGGCAAATAAATAGACAAACATTCAATGTTTGATACATGCAAATGTTCGCTTCCAAACATAACGATCATATAAACACAATAAAAAAATAAAATACAAAAAAAGCACCCAGCAAATTACACAACCAAACATAAAGGCTGCACTTTACCTCTGCATACCCTAAGGCTGTTGTGACCAGAGAATCCTGAGTTGTGCAGTGAGGTGCCGTACAAAAATGCAACAAAAAGAAAAAAAAAAACATCTCTGCACCACACAACCAAATATAAACACAACAAAAAATGCGCTGCAAATCACCACATATCAAGGCTCTGCTATATCATGACGCAACCAAATGAAAACACAGCCAAAAAAAAACAAAACAAACAAAAAAACGCTCCACTATGGCAACCAAACACTCTATGAACGTTTGATATGTACGTTTGCAAATGTTCGCTTCCATGCAAACATCACACAAACATCGCGAACATTACATGAACGCTCTCAAACTTGCTGAACAATAAGCAAACATTCTATGAACATTTGCTCGCAAATGTTGGCTTATGACCTGTAAAAAATATTATTTGTCTATGAGCTGTTTTATTTAAATGTCAGTGTTTCCTGCTCATGCATGTTGAAAACATTATTTTGTAAATCAATTTTTAATACCTTTATATTTTCCTTATTTACAAAAATGTTAAAGATATTATGCTTTTATAAAATTTATACTTATAATAAGACTTATAATAAGCTGGCATTGCAATCTGTTTCCATAAAAAATATATATGTTTTTGGTAGCTGACAATCTAGTGACTTAAATTATTTTGCAAAAATTTATATTTCAGCAGATTGCATGTTTATGCAAGTTGCCCAAGACATGTTTTCTGTCAGTTTATCACAGTAATCTTGAAATTCTATATTCAGTATAGGCCTGAATAAATCATAAATCGACAAATTATTGGTTACCATGGTAGAGTGCTTAAATTATTTCCTGTTCATTCTACCTATGTTTGCATACATGATTTAAATGGAGTCCAACATTAACTTTCTGTAGGCAAAATGATATTTATTGTTTTCCTAGCTGTATATGAAATTTTACAAAATTTTAGAATATATATATTTTTATTTAGAGGCAAGCTTTGCACATACACCATGAACATTATGTGAATGTTCGCAAACACACTGAACATTAAGCATACATTCTATAAACATTTGATTGATTTTTGCAAATGTTTCCTTACATGTTTGTCTAATGTTGCTTCCATGCAAACATTAGACAAACATCACAAACATTATATGAATGTTCGCAAACTTGCTGAACATTAAATGAACATTCTATGAATGTTCAGTTGATGTTCACAAATTTTCGCCTCCATGCAAACATTAGACAAACGTCACAAACATTACATGAACGTTCACAAACTTGGTGAACAGTAAACAAACATTCTATGAACATTTGTTTGATGTTTGCAAATGTTCGCTTCCGGGTGGGTAACCAGTCTCCAGACCTAAACCCAATAGAAAATCTTTGGAGGGAGCTCAAACTCCGTGTTTCTCAGAGACAGCCCAGTAACCTGGCTGATCTAGAGAAGATCTGTGTGGAGGAGTGGGCCAAAATCCCTGCTGCAGTGTGTGCAAACCTGGTGAAAAACTACAGGAAATGTTTGACCTCTGTAACTGCAAACAAAGGCAACTGTACCGAATATTAACATTGATTTTCACAGGTGTTCAAATACTTAATTGCAGCGGTAACATACAAATAAATTATTTAAAAAATCATACATTGTGATTTATATGATTTATGTGATTTATATGATTTATGTGATTTTTTTTTTATATATATATATATATATATATATATATATATATATATATATATATATATATATATATATATATATATATATATATATATATATATATGCACACACACACACACACACAATTTATTAACACCAAACAAAAACATAACTCAGCATAAATTCAAACATAAACTGACAGCAAACTAACACAAGGTAAAAATTTAAGCAGACTCTGTGAGTGATATTTTGGTATATCAACTGACAGAACAAAAGGTGGTGCATCTGTAAATAGACCCATGAGTGTCAAGTTATCAATTATCTGTTATTTTTAAAGGCAAGTACAATGAGCTTTGTAACCTATTTTAAATCAAAGCAGGAAATCTTACGGAGCCTGATGATGATGAGACATGTCAAGAACAGCCACAGAGTCCAAGGCGCCATATGATCACCAGTGTTTTCTTCAGTAACTGTATGTCTTCTAATTGTATAGATGTGTCTTCCTCCCTTAAAGGGTTACCATCAGCTCTGCTGTATGTACTTGTGCAAAGGCTTTAAGTACACCTGATCCTTTGTTCTGAAATATGTTGTGTTTTCCATTCCTTCATGAAACTGGACTGATGAGATTCTCACATGCTGTATCATGTGATTTGAAAGCCATTAAATGATTAAATTTTGGGTGTGATTGCTTGTGATTGTGACTGCTAGGAAGTCAGCCATAACTTGTTGGCACATACAGTCGTGTTCAGAATAATAGTAGTGCTATGTGACTAAAAAGATTAATCCAGGTTTTGAGTATATGTCTTATTTTTACATGGGAAACAAGGTACCAGTAGATTCAGTAGAGTCTCACAAATCCAACAACACCAAGCATTCATGATATGCACACTCTTAACGCTATGAAATCGGGCTATTAGTAAAAAAACGTAGAAAAGGGGGTGTTCACAATAATACAACCCCTGGCAAAAATTATGGAATCACCGGCCTCAGAGGATGTTCATTCAGTTGTTTAATTTTGTAGAAAAAAGCAGATCACACACATGACACAAAACTAAAGTCATTTCAAATGGCAACTTTCTGGCTTTAAGAAACACTATAAGAAATCAAGAAAAAAAGATTGTGGCAGTCAGTAACGGTTACTTTTTTAGACCAAGCAGAGGAAAAAAATATGGAATCACTCAATTCTGAGGAAAAAATTATGGAATCACCCTGTAAATTTTCATTTCCAAAACTAACACCTGCATCATATCAGATCTGCTCGTTAGTCTGCATCTAAAAAGGAGTGATCACACCTTGGAGAGCTGTTGCACCAAGTGGACTGACATGAATCATGGCTCCAACACGAGAGATGTCAGTTGAAACAAAGGAGAGGATTATCAAACTCTTAAAAGAGAGTAAATCATCATGCAATGTTGCAAAAGATGTTGGTTGTTCACAGTCAGCTGTGTCTAAACTCTGGACCAAATACAAAAAACATGGGAAGGTTGTTAAAGGCAAACATACTGGTAGACCAAGGAAGACATCAAAGCATCAAGACAGAAAACTTAAAGCAATATGTCTCAAAAATCCAAAAATGCACAACAAAACAAATGAGGAACGAATGGGAGGAAAATGGAGTCAACGTCTTTGACTGAACTGTAAGAAACCACCTAAAGGAAATGGGATTTACATACAGAAAAGCTAAACGAAAGCCATCATTAACACCTAAACAGAATAAACAAGGTTACAATGGGCTAAGGAAAAGCAATCGTGGACTGTGGATGACTGGATGAAAGTGATATTCAGTGATGAATCTCAAATCTGCATTGGGCAAGGTGATGATGCTGGAACTTTTGTTTGGTGCCGTTCCAATGAGATTTATAAAGATGATTGCCTGAAGAGAACATCTAAATTTCCACAGTCATTGATGATATGGGGCTGCATGTCAGGTAAAGGCACTGGGGAGATGGCTGTCATTACATCATCAATAAATGCACAAGTTTACGTTGATATTTTGGACAATTGAAAGGATGTTTGGGGATGATGAAATCATTTTTCAAGATGATCATGCATCTTGCCATAGAGCAAAAACTGTGAAAACGTTCCTTGCAAAAAGACACATAGGCTCAATGTCATGGCATAGGGTCAATGTGAACGAGCAGATCTGATTTGATGCAGGTTTTAGTTTGGGGGATGGAAATTTACAGGGTGATTCCATAATTTATTCCTCAGAATTGAGTGATTCCATATTTTTTTCCTCTGCTTGGTCTAAAAAAGTAACCGTTACTGACTGCCACAATCTTTTTTTCTTGATTTCTTATAGTGTTTCTTAAAGCCAGAAAGTTGCCATTTGAAATTACTTTAGTTTTGTGTCATGTCTGTGATCTGCTTTTTTTCCACAAAATTAAACAACTGAATGAACATCCTCCGAGGCTGGTGATTCCATAATTTTTGCCAGGGGTTGTAGTAGTGTGGCAAAAGTAATAATAATAGTAGTGTGTTCGTCAATTTTGTGGAACAAACAGGTGTGAATCAGGTGTCCTCTATTTAAGGATGAAGTCAGCACCTGTTGAACATGCTTTTCTCTTTGAAGGCCTGAGGAAAATGGGACGTTCAAGACATTGTTCAGAAGAACAGCGTAGTTTGATTAAAAAGTTGATTGGAGAGGGGGAAACTTATATGCGGGTGCAAAAAATTATAGGCTGTTCATCTACAATGATCTCCAATGCTTAAAAATGGACAAAAAAAACTAGAGACGCGTGGAAGAAAATGGAAAACAACCATCAAAATGGATAGAAGAATAACAAGAATGGCAAAGGCTCACCCATTGATCAGCTCCAGGATGATCAAAGACAGTCTGGAGTTACCTGTAAGTGCTGTGACAGTTAGAAGACGCCTGTGTAAAGCTAATTTATTTGCAAGAATCCCCCGCAAAGTCCCTCTGTTAAATAAAAGACGTGCAGAAGAGGTTACAATTTGCCAAAGAACAAATCAAATCAAATCAATTTTATTTATATAGCGCCAAATCACAACAAACAGTTGCCCCAAGGCGCTTTATATTGTAAGGCAAAAGCCACACAATAATTACAGAAGAACCCCAACGGTCAAAACGACCCCCTGTGAGCAAGCACTTGGCGACAGTGGAAAGGAAAAACTCCCTTTTTACAGGAATAAACCTCCAGCAGAACCAGGCTCAGGGAGGGGCAGTCTTCTGCTGGGACTGGTTGGGGCTGAGGGGAGAGAATCAGGAAAAAGACATGCTGTCGAAGAGAGCAGAGATCAATCACTAATGATTAAATGCAGAGTGGTGCATACAGAGCAAAAAGAGAAATAAACACTCAGTGCATCATGGGAACCCCCCAGCAGTCTAAGTCTATAGCAGCATAACTAAGGGATGGTTCAGGGTCACCTGATCCAGCCCTAACTATAATCTTAAAAGTAGAGAGGGTGTCCACTGTCACAAAAGCACAGAGATGAGTCCACTGTCCGAGGCCATAAGAAGATCATTTGTAACCTTCACTAATGCTGTTTCTGTACTATGATGAATTCTAAAACCTGACTGAAACTCTTCAAATAGACCATTCCTCTGCAGATGATCAGTTGGCTGTTTTACAACTACCCTTTCAAGAATTTTTGAGAGAAAGGGAAGGTTGGAGATTGGCCTATAATTAGCTAAGATAGCTGGGTCAAGTGATGGCTTTTTAAGTAATGGTTTAATTACTGCCACCTTAAAAGCCTATGGTACATAGCCAACTAACAAAGATAGATTGATCATATTTAAGATCGAAGCATTAAATAATGGTAGGGCTTCCTTGAGCAACCTGGTAGGAATGGGGTCTAATAGACATGTTGATGGTTTGGAGGAAGTAACTAATGAAAATAACTCAGACAGAACAATCGGAGAGAAAGAGTCTAACCAAATATCAGCATTACTGAAAGCAGCCGAACATAAAGATATGTCTTTGGGATGGTTATGAGTAATTTTTTCTCTAATAGTTAAAGTGTGTAGGCTCTCAGTTGTCCAGGTGGTTTCCATAGTAGAGAAGCTTGAATCTTCGACTGGACTGGGTTGCTTGACGTGAGGACGTTTTGCTTCAAATCACAGAAGCTTCCTCAGCTACAATTCTTGCTCTGGTAGTTTGACTTCTGTCTTGACTCTTGTAGAGAAGAATAAACGTTTATTCTTCTCTACAAGAGTCAAGACCCCAAGAGTCATGACCCCAAGCACACTAGTAAACAAGCAAAATCTTGGTTCCAAACCAGCAAAATTAATGCCTCGCAGATGTGAAGAAATCATGAAAAACTGTGGTTATACAACTAAATACTAGTTTAGTGATTCACAGGATTGCTAAAAACGCAGTTTGAACATAATAGTTTTTAGTTTGTAGCGTCAACAGCAGATGCTACTATTATTGTGAACACCCCCTTTTCTACTTTTTTTTACTAATAGCCCAATTTCATAGCCTTAAGAGTGTGCATATCATGAATGCTTGGTCTTGTTGGATTTGTGAGAATCTACTGAATCTACTGGTACCTTGTTTCCCATGTAACAATAAGAAATATACTCAAAACCTGGATTGATCTTTTTAGTCACATAGTACTACTATTATTCTGAACACTACTGTATAAAATAAGGCACAACTGTGTCACATGATTATAATAATTAATGAAAGCTAACAACTGTGTTGCCCATTGGGACTGACTAAGGATAGTTCCAGCATTGACCTGACACCTTCAGCATTTGTTGTAGTTCAAATTCAAATGGCTGGAAAGAATGTATAATTAGGGAATAACCTGGTTGTGTCTGATGATGAATCATGCTGGGATATATGCTCAAAAATATTGCTTTATCAGCGACACCTTAGTGGAGCCGATAAAACGGATATTTTAGACCGTATATAACAGCATGAACGTCCGACACATCATCAGACAAAAAGGGGGTTATTCCTATTTTAATCCCATTCCATCGTTTGCACGGTTTATTTTTCTGTAGGTAATTCGGTCGGCGAGGCATTGGTGGCGCCAAAGGGTCGCTAGGGGTGCTAGAGCTCCCCCTGGATTTCAAATAGCACCCCCAATAAAATAATTCCTCATTTATTATCTTTATTTAATTTCATCCCATGTCTTTAAGGCCTTGTCTTCACTGAAACTGAACTTCTGCTATACAATCTTTTTCTTTGTCATTTTCAAAAAGTGTTCCATTCAACAAATATCTCCGTTGTCACAGATCCAGTGTAACTGCATGAAAATGCTGTAGTACACGTCAGGCCTGTATGTGGTGCTGTAACGCTTCTACAAAAAAATGGAGAAGATGTGAGGCTAATTTAGCAATGACAGCTAACACTTTGGAAGCCTGCTCACAGATTAAATATAGTCTTTTATTCTTACCTGTTGCCAGAATTAATCTTCACAGATGAAAACTGTTCTGTACGTGACACCCTTGTTTTGTAAGATGACGTCTGGAAATGTGTTAATTAATTTGAGTTTTTAAAGACGTCCCTCAGTGTCTCTCTGCTCTGGGTGAGTTTCTCAGACTGAGCTGGAGGATGCCAGCACTTGTCCCACCACCAAGAAAAAATATATATATTTTTTTCCAAAATTAGACTGCTAAATGACACTGTGAACATGTTACAGCGGCAGGGCGACGACATCATCCTTTCAGTTTTCCACAGTAAGACACTTCTGGTATCTCCAGATATACGAGGTCTGTTAGAAAAGTATCCGTCCTTATTTTGTTTTTTTTTCAAAAACTATATGGATTTGAATCATGTGCGCTTGCATCAGCCAAGCTTGAACCTTCGTGCGCATGCGTGAGTTTTGTCACGCCTGTCGGTTGCATCGTTCGCCTGTGGGCAGGCTTTGAGTGAGCACTGGTCCAGCCCCCTCAGCGGATTTTCATTGTCAGGGAAATGGCTGAGCGACTCATGGAGCTTTGCTCCATGAAAATTTTTTCAGAAACTGTGAGAGACAGCCAGGTGGAAACCATTCGGAAGATTCAGATGGCTTTCGGTGAAGATTCTATCGGCGTCACACAGATTAAGGAATGTTACAACCGGATTAAAGACGGCCCACAGCGGCGGAGCGCGCGCCGCGCTCCGCGCGGCCATCGACAGGCTGAAACGACCACATCATTTCCAAAGTGAAGGCTGTGTTGATCCGGGACGTCGTCTGACTACCAGAGAAATCGCAGAAAAGGTGGACATCGGCACTTTTGTGGCACATTCAACTGTTACAGGAGATTTTGTAATGAAAGACATGCGGAGGAATTCGTGCGTCGGCACGGAGCTGCTCATGGCGCACAACAAAAAAACACCTCCGTGTTGGAAACCATTCGTAAGATTCAGACGGCTTTCGGTGGCTTTTCAGTCGAGTGAGTATCTGAGAAATTGTGTAACAGCTGGACATGCCACAACATGTCCTGTGAGACTTCCAACACGGAGGTGTTTTTTGCCTGTCAATGGCTGCTCGGAGCGCGGCGCACCCTCTACCGCTGTGGGCCGTCTTTAATCCGGTTGTAACACTCCTTAATCCGTGTGACGCCGATAGAATCTTCACCGAAAGCCATCTGAATCTTCCGAATGGTTTCCACCTGGCTGTCTCTCACAGTTTCTGAAAAAAGTTTCATGGAGCAAAGTGGCAGTCGCTCAGCCATTTCCCTGACAATGAAAATCCGCAGGGGGGGGTGGACCAGTGCTCACTCAAAGCCTGCCCACAGGCGAATGACGCAACTGACAGGTGTGAAAAAACTCCCGCATGCGCACAAAGGTTCAAGCTTGGCTGATGCAAGCGCACGATTCAAACAATATAGTTTTTGAAAAAAATAATAAGGTCAGATACTTTTCTAACAGACCTCGTATGTGATTAGATAAATATTCCACTCATAAAAGAAAATAAACATTCACCAACAGAACTGATTGTTTTACACAAAATGAGTGTAACATGACGTTCAATGACATGACGTTCAACAATGTCATGATAATAATAAGGCACCTTTCATTAATAAAAATCTCAAAGTGCTACAGTGAAAAAAATAAAACCAAGGATAAATAAGAGAACAAAAACATAAACTCTTAAGATAAAACAGTCACCAGTATGTAATAAAACCAAAATAAATGAATAAAATAAAAGACTAAGATGCAACAGATTCAAATTATTGAGACCTGTGATAGGCCTGTCTAAACAGGCATGTCTCAAGACTTTTTTTAAAAGCTTCCACAGTTTGTGGAGCCCTCAGATGGTCAGGGAGGGAGTTCCAAATATGAGGGGCAGCTGAACAGAAGGCCCTGTCTCCCATGGTGTGAAGTTTGGTGTGAGGGGAGACGGAGAAGATTAGTGTTGTGATTAGTGTAACGGGAGGGTGTGTGGGGAGTGAGGAGGTCAGGTGAGTGGGGGGCATTGCCATGGATGCATTGATGGATGATGATAGGTGAAATGTGTTCCTGTTTGCATACTCTTGTCAGAATTCTAGATGCACTGTTTTGAATGTATTGGAGCCTTTAGAAGTATTTCCAGAGATCCCAAAGAGCAGGGAGTTACAGTAGTCAAGCCTAGAAGAGACAAAGGCATGGATGCGTTTTTCAGCATCAATGATGATGTCTGCTTGAGTGTAGTTTCAAGCTGTTGAAATGGTGCCCAAATATCCATGAGAGGAATTGAAAAGAAGTGAAATCTGTGTGGCCTAAAAGACTATCTAAGGAACAGCAGTAGGCACAGACAAATCAGTGACCCGGTGTAATGGGCCTTTCACACTGAATACTTCAGGCCAATCCGTCAACGCTTCCCAATCCGTCAGACGCATTGGCGATGCGTGATGTCAGACTCTTCGATTTGGAAGCGGCAAGGGGGTGGAGATTGCTACGTCACACTCTGGCTGTTTCCACAACCTGAAAAAAGTTCAGCAATCGTCATCTTGAATTTAGGTCACCTGAACCACAACAAAACCTTTAAAAAACAGCAGTAGAACGATTCTCCCATCACCCTGCTGGGAGAAGCTTTTTTCAGCTACCTTTCAGAGTGACGCCGACCGAGGGAGGACTGACGACTTGGTGGGATATCGATCGAACCGCGACAGCAGGCCGACCCACACGGAGAAGCTGGCTTTCAGGCATCATTCCTGGACAGAACGAGGCAGGCAGCCGGAGAGATGGAGTCCGAAATCTCCCACTTTTTGGATATATGCCAAGTCCCAGTTGCCCAGCGGAGTTTAGTTCTGCAGCTTTATCGAGGTGAGAATAAAATAAAAGTAAAACGTGACGTTTCTGCACTGCTGTGAAGCTTTCGTGATCGGCTAACGTTAGCTTAGCTTTTTAGCACAGTTGATCTGAGTGAACCCTTTAATTTGTAGATGGTCTTTCTTATTTTTACCAAATAAAGCTACAGCTTTTTTGGGAGACCACAAATTTCAACTTTAAATAACTTTTTGGGGGGGGGGGGTGGCATTTTTTCCATTGTTTTTTTTTTTCCTTTTTATATATATATATATATATATATATATATATATATATATATATATATATATATATATAGTATATATTATATATATATATATATATAAACTGGTTAGTGTTTCTTATATTAAAGATTTTTTTTTTTGTCCAGTCAGGAACATTTGCTGTGCAGACAACCAAACTTCCATTGATGAGCTGAACACTACGAAGTCCAGTCGAAAGAAAACATCTCTGCTTTTCAAATAGGACAAAAGTGTCTTCAGCAACACCACCAGAGTTCAAAGCTTGCAGAAGAGACTTCATCTGGTCCCAAGATCCAGCATAACATCACCTGCTTCTAAATAAAAGGCTCTTTCAACAGCAACTATTTTATTATTTTTAAAAAGCTGTTTCATTTTATATTTTAACAATAAATGAACGGATCATTAAAATGTCCACGAATCAAAGTCAAAGACATTTGCACAGGTAGAAGCTCTCCACTTATTGTGCTCAAATTCATATTTTAGAAATGACTCTGTCCTGGTAACATATTAAAGGCCATTACATATTTTGGCAACAATTACAAGTTGAAATGGCCATTAAAAAAATTCATCATGAGGTGTATGTCACAGAAATCCTACTTTACAATCACACTGCAGTCATTGTTAAATTATTTCCTGTTGCATTTATAATAAACATTTGTATTTATTTATTTATTTACATTTTTCTGGTTGAAATGAGATATAACAATGTACCAGACTTTAAAAATGTACAAGTTTCCATGTTATTTTATTTGTCTAAAAATAAATGTCCAAGGTTCCTTACGTTAAACAAGAAATTATCTAATCTGAAATAACAGGTGGTTTTAATTTACAGACGAAAGGTTTCTAAAGAACCATTTATTTTTATTTTTTTTAGCTATTTTAATTACAAGTGTTCTAAACTTTTTTTTTAACAAATCAGAAATTCTGAGGTAACAAACAACAAAAACAACAACAAAAAACATTTCCAAGGATTTTTCTTCAGAAAAACTGCTCTATAAATGAACAGTCCTGTGACACGTTTCTGTTTTTGTACAGATCAGTGGTTTCTGCACCAATCCATTTTGTATAGATCAGTGGTTTTTGCAGCAATCCGTTTTGTATAGATCAGTGGTTTCTTGCCACTAGTCTTCTGTGTTTTGGCCCGACGCGTTGTTCCTATTGGACAACGCGAAGCTACGTCACAGCTCAGCGTGTCAAAAGTTGGATTGGATTGAACTTTGACCGCATCAGCCTGCCGACAAGCCGCAATGCATGCTTCCGTCAGAAGCGTTGGTTTAGCTCGGCTTTTGACGCAGTGCTTCTGACGCATTTAAAAAGCAATGCGTCTCACTGAAAATAATGCTTTTTAGACCAATTTTTGACGCATTTGGCGCTTCCCGACGTACTCAGTGTGAAAGGCCCATAATCCTGGTAATTACCCCTCAGAGAACACGGCCTCTGGACAGGAACCAAATCATTGATGCTTTCCCCTTAACCACAACAATAGGTCCATTGTGCTGTTATGAAGGCATTCAATGGTAGGTGAAAAGATTTTCTCTCTGCCTGCTGTTGGCATTTTTTCCTTTAGGTTACAGGCTACATGTGGAGGTCTGTGAATATTGTATTGAACAGTAGCCTAGGTTTGTGTGTGTGTGATTTTCATCATTCTGTATGTCATTAGTGCCTGTCATAGATGAGAATGTGACTATGTGTGCGTATGCTTGTGAATGTGGCAGAGGTTTAGCAGAGAGCCGTCACGACACAGGAGCCCATAGAACACTCATAAAAATTCCAAGCTCCCCAACAGCACCTGCAGAAAAATATCTCTGGAGCCCGCCACTGCCGTAAGGCAGCAGGCCGTCTCTCCAACAGCGGTCAGGGAGCGGAGTAATCCATCAAATGTGAAAATCCATCAAATCCATCAAATCTGAAACAGTAATTCTCTAACAGATCACATCAATACTTTCATGTGGTTAACTTCACCCATTTCGGTGGCGGCACGCAGTTTTCTCTCAATGTGAGCTAAACATCACTAACAGCTAGCAGAGCGTGCAGGCGGTGTTCTGAAGAATTGTGTCTCGAAAGTTCCGCATCCCGACAATACTCCGCATGTGCCGTTGCGCACAGGAGTACAGGAATGACATTCAACAATAATGACATCGGTCAGAACGCGGAGTAATACATATTTGGCCACCAGTCTATTGTTTGTATATTTCACAGATATATTATACGCTGTTATGTCACACGATTAACCATCAGATTTGTGGATAAAGGTAATTGGATTCGAATTACACTCATCAACACTATTTTTCTTGCATTGAGTTTTCAATGGATTTTAGGTAATTTGGGGGGCACTGAATCCAAATCTGGTGTTAGTTTTTGTCAATCACATCATGTATTTTAGATATGAAAACATATTTCTCGTATCAAGCATTGAAGCAAAAGCTGCATTCTGCGGTGAATGAGTGCTTTTGCGTAATCCATCAATACGAAACATGCAGCATTGCAAAACAAAAAAACAAAAAAAAAAACTGATGTGATAGAAAAATTCTGAGCTCAGATTCAGCACCCCAAAATGACCCTAAATCAGTTCTCAAAGTCCATGCAAGAAAAAAAAGAATGTTGACCAGTGTTATGCATTGAAATTGGTCCAATATATATCTTTACCCATACATACTGTTCATGAATTTTTCAGAGTGTTTTCTGCTTATGGTTGATATGGTGTTTATGGCTGATGTTGTTTTTGCTGCTTCTGTTGTGTTTCCTGCAGATGTAGTATTTCCCACTGTCTATGTGTTTTCCGCTGTTGGAGGTGCTGCTGTTACATTTCCAGGACTAAAGCTGCTGTCTGGATCAGTACCACTGGACATGATGTCTTAAGGACATATTTTCTCCTCAAACTTGTCTGTGATTCATGACTCAAAGATGATGCTGCAAATGGCCGCCATGGTACTGAGCTCTCTACGTACTTTGTGAGTTTTGTGGGGAGTTTTGCACTCTGCCCTCCTCTTTGGTCACTTACACCAGGGAAGACCTCATAAACATTGGACTGTCATCTTTTGGTATTTTTTCACGGTTTTCAACAAACCTGGGGTTTTTTCAGATGTTTTGGTTGGAGGAGCAGCAGCTGTGTATGGCGTTTACAGGAAACACCAGCAGGGAAAACGAGCAGGCACGCTTGTGAAATTGTGATGGTGAGGGTGCGCACAGCGCTCTTGTCTGTTCACCTTGCCAACGTCCGCTCTCTGTCAAACAAGATTGATATATTGCTGCTCCTGAACAGGAAAAAAAACTCAGGCTTTGGCAGATCCGCCGCATTGTGTTTCACTGAAACCTAGCTCGGTAAACATATCCCCGATAGAGCTTTGCACCTGCCGGACTGCCAGCTGCTGTGTGCGGGTCACGTAACGGAGCTCTCTGGGATAACAGGGGGGGGGGGGGGGGGGACATGCTTTTATATAAACCAAGGTTGGTGTACAGATGTCATAGTGTTAAGGAGGATGTGCAGCCCTCAGCCAGAAAAATTTATTCATAAACTGTCGCCCGTCCTATTCACTGCCAGAGTTCTCCTCATTTGTGCTGGTCAGTGTTTATATTCCACCTCAGGGGGGCATAACGGAGGCACAGCAGCAGCTCGCTGACCAGATCGCAGATGGTGGAGAGAAAATATCCAGACTGCCTGCTCATCATTCTGAGGATTTTACAGAGCAAATCTCAGCCAAGAACTGCAAATACAGACAGTACATCATGTGTCTGAAAGGGTTTTCCCAAATTTTCCCGGCTTAATGTGGGGAGGGAACTCAGAAGACTCAAAACTGACAGAAAACAGACTTCGATTTTAGATGTCATATTGAAAGATACCTTCACTAAACAGAGAGTTGCTACAACAGCTTGCAAGCTGTCACACACACAGCACTCTGCCTCGCCTCTTCCGCCTCTCAGCTCCTGGAAAAATGTTGCATTTGACATCTACGTGCGTTGACTGCTCGTGCGGTATATAAACGATATGTGTAAAACTAAAACAGTGTTTTGTCTGTGTAGCATGGTAAACTAAAGAACAGCATGCACCATGGCGTCCCAGAGGAGATATGAAGTTATCAAATAGACCAAGAACATGGCCATGAGACATACTGCAACATGTCCCGTCAGGGATGTGAACATTCTTGACCACTGCTGCACCACAATAAAGGATACCTTATTGCTCTGTTCCCGTGCAGCTTTGGGTCTCTCCGATCACTGTCTGATCCACCTCATTCCTACCTACATGCAGAAATTAATATCTTCAAAGGCTGTAATGAAGACACAAAAGAATCAAATCAAATCAACTTTATTTATAAGCACTTTAAAACAACAGCTACAGCTGAAACCAAGTGCTGTAGATGAGGAGACATAAAAAGCAACAAACCACAAAGTACAAATAACAAAAAACAAGCCCAAAAAATTAAAACTGAAACAAGTAAAATCAGTTAAAACAATCAAAACAGACTGAGATCTCATTCCAGGTTTAAAGCCAGTGCATAAAAGTGGGTTTAAGATTGGTTTTAAAAACAGAAAGTGAAGAGGCCTGCCTGATGTGGTGCGGTAGATCGTTCCACATCTTTGGAGCCACAACAGGAAAAAGCTCGGTCCCCTCTGAGCATACGCTTGCACCTCGGCACCTCCAGGAGGAGCTGATCGGCTGACCGGAGGTGGCGAGCAGGGGCGTAAAGATGAAGCAGCTCAGAGAGGTACGGCGGGGCAAGACCATTTAAAGATTTAAAAACAAAAAAAAGAATCTTAAATATATTCTAAAATGCACAGGCAGCCAATGGAGGGAGCCCAGGACAAGTGTAATGTGCTCCCTCTTACGTGCACCAGTTAGCAGACGGGCAGCAGCATTCTGATCTAGCTGGAGACGTGCAAGGGAGGACTGGCTAATTCCGTATTAAAGTGCATTACAGTAATCCAGCCGGGAGGCAAAGCATGGATTGCTGTTTCAAAGTGCTGCTGTGCAAGACAGAGGTGATTTAGAATTCCAGTTTTAAGGGTGCTTAGCACATTTTAAAAAATTTTAAAATCTAGATGTCCAGAAATACAATTTCCCATGATTTCAGAGTGAAAACATTGTAACTTAGGAGCAGGTCTGAAATATTCAGAGACTGAGTAAAGTATTTTATCCTTGTTTTTATATTAGTCTTATGAGCTTATAGTTATTGAAGATTTTTTATTTCATCTTAACAGATTATTATGTCATAGTACTTAGTACAGAACACTCACACTGGTATCACTTTTCAATTACATTTAGACAGTTTTAGGCATTACATAGATTGTGTTTTAGTTTTGGCTGTTCATTTATTTATTCTACAAACTCATTGACGTCTTGTTTTTTCTGGCAGCACGCACATCCACGTTGTAAGTCATAAAAATACAGTAGTTGCAGTTGTTCTGATCAGTGAGGTTTAGTGCCGTGTGCAGGAGGACCTGGTTTAGCACAGCTACAGCAGCACTCCACTATAAGGCTGGATGGAGAACACAGATGGTACACTGCACATAAATGGGTTCAGGATAAGAAATATATGAATATGAATTATTTATTGAATTAACAGCAAAGCGTAGAAAGGACAGACAAGATCTAATGAAGTCCTTAAAAGTAAGAAAAATAAAAATGTGTGACTTAAAAGTCAGAATTCATACCAAAACACCAGTAACACAAGTAAGACACCTCCACAGTCTGATACACATATTCAATTTACCCTGAGCTTCAATTTCCATCCTTTGCTATTCTCAGTGTCCATATCTACTATCACATAAGGTCTATAGAGTGCACAAACCTCACCTGAAGCTTTTTTTGCTTTTGAAAAAAATGCTCTGATATCCATCACTGCACTGCAGGCTGGTTTGCCACTTACTGCCAACAAATAAAAATACAGTCATCCACAGTCCACGATTGCTTTTCCTTAGCCCATTGTAACCTTGTTTTTTTTCTGTTTAGGTGTTAATGATGGCTTTCGTTAGCTTTTCTGTATGTAAATCCCATTTCCATTAGGCGGGTTCTTACAGTTCGGTCACAGACGTTGACTCCAGTTTCCTCCCATTCGGTCCTCATTTGTTTTGTTGTGCATTTTTCGATTTTTGAGACATATTGCTTTAAGTTTTCTGTCTTGACGCTTTGATGTCTTCCTTGGTCTACCAGTATGTTTGCCTTTAACAACCTTCTCATGTTGTTTGTATTTGGGTCCAGAGTTTAGACACAGCTGACTGTGAACAACCAACTCTTTTGCAGCACTGCATGATGATTTACTCTCTTTAAGAGTTTGATAATCCTCTCCTTTGTTTCAATTGACATATCTCGTGTTTGGAAGCCATGATTCATGTCAGTCCACTTGGTGCAACAGCTCTCCAAGGTGTGTTCACTCTTTTAGATGCAGACTAACGAGCAGATCTGATATGATGCAGGTGTTAGGTTTGGGGATGAAAATTACAGAGTGATTCCATAATTTTTTCCTCAGAATTGAGTGATTCCATATTTTTTTCCTCTGCTTGGTCTAAAAAAGTAACCGTTACTGACTGCCACAATCTTTTTTCTTGATTCTTATAGTGTTTCTTAAAGCCAGAAAGTTGCCATTTGAAATGAGTTTAGTTTTGTGTCATGTCTGTGATGTGCTTTTTTTCTACAAATTAAACAACTGAATGAACATCCTCCGAGGCTGGTGATTCCATAATTTTTGCCAGGGGTTGTAGTTAGGTGAGTAAAATAAGCACTTTTCAGAAAGTTGCACTTGCTCTTCATATTCAGAGACATAAACTGTGAATAAATACCTTGCAATGTGACAGTCACCTGGCAATCACTTGACAGCACGGCTGGGCGAGGTTACCACCAGCGCTCACAAGGACAGTGCCTCTGCTAAATCAGCGCCACCCGCAGCAGCACCACGTGACACAAACATGCCAGAGCAGACGCAGTTGCAGACGGAGAGAGAGAGAGAGAGAGAGAGAGAGAGAGAATGTAGGTGCGCTTCGTGGATTGGAACCATTTGCCCAAGAAGGTGAGATGATCAAATTACTGTGTTCTTGTAATACATATTTGGCATAATGCTTGAAATAGGTTGTTAAAAAAATAGTAGTATAGAAGTATATATAAATATTATACAACGAGATTTTGAGGTGCAACTCCAAAAATGCAAGCTTGAGCTGAAAGCTGCAAGAATGGCAGAGCAAGAATGCAAGCTTGAGCAGAATCGCAAACTGCCGGTTACTCTGGTACTGGCACATTCTGATCTAATGACTGCAATAAGAAACACATATGAAACATAAGAACAAGTACGTAAGAAAAGGTGGCCTAATAGAGTTGTAAATTACCCCAGCAGTGCCATTTGGCACCCTCCGGTCAGAATAGGAGGTGGGAGAAAAGGCTGGGTTTTCGAGTGTTTGGCACTGCATAGGATTACACCTCATCGTCACACCAACACACACATGAGCACACAGATGATCACAACTAGATTTACTGTTCCAGCTGAAATTTACCAAAAGATACCAAAATAGAAGTTACATAACACTTGCACATAATATACTGCTGCACAGTTTTAACTTAGTTTTGTATTTGTCAAAAGTCAGTTGGCTTAAAAAAAATTGAAAGTAAACCTAACAGGCTGCACTCTGTAACACTTTCTGACAAAAACAAGAGAATTTTAAATCAAAAATTATTTGATGTAGTTAGAATTGCTGTGTGGAAATTGTTCCCAAACTTCTCGTTTAAAGTAAATTTCTTGAGATTTTTTTCAGTTGATATATTTAATTTACTTATGATTATTTTTATTCTTCATGTTGAGCCAAATCATCATCAGTTTTGTGTCACACTTGGCCAGATGTTAAAATAGCCACAATTTACACTATTGCATAGTCTATTTATCTTTGATTTCATGTCAAGTTGTATTTTTATTGACTTGCTTGTTGTGTGGGCCGCTGAAGAGGAGGTACTGCTGGCCCACCACCACCACATGGCGCCCTGCTTGAAATGCGGGCTTCAAGCACGAGAGGGCGTCAGAGCAACTGGGAGTGACAGCTGTCACTCATCATCAGCACCAGCTGTCACTCATCCACGACCCATCACCATCAACATAAAGGCCGGACTGCAACTCCACCTCCCCGCCGAGAAATCAGCTACCATAGAGGTAATTTCTCTGCGGAATCTAAACTGAGTCATAGTCTGATCTCTTTTGCAGCTGTTTTCCTGTGGTGTTTCCTTGTCTGCTGGATTGGCGTTTGGTGTGAATAGCGATGGCTTCGCCTCACACCCCAACCAGATAAGTGGTTAAACAGGAGCTGCACGAGTGTGTTATTGGAGGTGGAGGTTCTCCCTCCCTAAGGAACACAGACTGAGGGATTACTGAGTGTGCGAACTCACACTCATCTGTACTGTTTCTGTTCTCTGCCAGCAGTACCAGGTCTGACAGCTGGAGATGGTGGCCACCTGGGGGACCCAGGACTTGGCGGCTCCGGTGTTCTTCAGATCCGTTGGCGGTGGAAGCCGTGTGGGATCCGGCTCTTTTCTGGACGGACATCTCCTATCATCGAACCTGTCCACACGTCACTCAACGTATAATTGACTGTATTTCCAAACCTGTTATTGTCTGTATTCCATTGTGCACATCATAACATTAAATTGTTACTGTTTTGGCTTATCCATTGCCCGTTCATTTACGCCCCCTGTTGTGGGTCCGTGTTTCCTACACTTTCACAATATTGCTAGTGTTATTCCTGCACCTATGGTGTTGCTAACTCCACAATTATTTTAATTTTCTCCATTTTAATAGTCATTAAATCTGTGCAGAACAATTTCACATCACTTGAACCATAAAAAAAATATATATATGTATGTTCATTGCCACAATAAACAAACAGGTTTTGACCTTTGTGAGCAATGACGCAGGAGTTTGCACGTACTGTGCATTCCATTTCAGAACTTCCTTGTATGAGATCCAAGCCTAACTACACCATTGCCAAGACTAAATGACTTGGCAATAAAAACTTTTTGTTTGCTTGTAATTTTAAGAAACAGTTGATAATTTGACAAAATAAACACTGGGGAGTTACAGTGAGGCAAATAAATATTTGAAGTTTTCCCACCTACAAGAATAGAGAGGTATGTAATTTTTATTGTCGGTACACTTCAACTGTAAAAAGTAAGTCCCTTCGGCTGCTTCCTTGTTTTGTACTCGGGGTCGCCACAGCAAATCCAAGGTGGATCTGCATGTTGAATTGGCACAAATTTTACACCGGATGCCCTCCCTGACGCAACTCCACATTACATGGAGAAATGTGGTAGGGGTGGGATTTGAACTGGAAGCTTCCGCACTGAAACCAAGTGCATTAACAGTACACTTCAACTGTGACAGACAGAATCTAATAATAATAATAATAATAATAATAAAACACAATGTATGATTTTTAAATGATTAATTTGCATTTTATTGCATGAAACAAGAATTTGATCACCTACCAACCAGCAAGAATTCTGGCTCTCACAGATCTGTTAGTCTTTTAAGAAGCCCTCCTATTCTGCACTGTATTAATTACACTTGTTTGAAATGATTACCTGTATAAAAGACACCTGTCCACACACAATCAATCACACTCCAACCTATCCACCATGGCCAAGACCAAAGAGACGTCTAAGGCTGGGCTTACACTGGTTGAGTTTTGGCCCTTTTTCAGCTGATTATTCACTCGTGCGAGTATTTTTGCATCGCGCCGAGTTTCAGCTTAAACGTGCGTCCTGCATCGTGCAGTCTACATGGAGTAACGAGCTGCCTTTAACATCTCACGACCACCTCCCGATCGGGAATTGTATGGTCGGATGAAAATCAAACCTGTTTGATATTTTGGTCGGCCGTCGTGGCTCATGAGGGTTTCCGCGCTTTTGAAGCAGCGCTACAAGCGTCTACACACTGATTACCTCGCACACTGTCCATGAGCAAACACCGGAGAGAGCAAACAGTGATCTCATGTAAAGTCTTGTGTTTTTTTTTGTTTTTTTTGTTTTTTTACTGCCTTCCCTCGCAATAACCTAATATCATATTAAAGTTCATACCTATCAGCGCGCACAGTGAGTGGAATCAGGTGGTGGGAGACTGAACGTATATGACAGACAACAGGATTTACGACAGATGAGGGATAAGTTGCTACACCTTGCACAGCTGTAAGACTCCGTATAAAATATAGTTTATTTATACAACAGTTTAAGTAGCAACACCTGTTATGAATGTTTGTTTTCTTTTTTACCGTCCTCTCATGAATCATGTTGCTGTTTGCTGTGTGTGCGCACACGTGCATATGCGTTGCGTCTCCCCCCACCTGATTTCACTCACTATGCGCGCTGATAGGCATGAAATCATTTTTTAAACAGAAAAAAAACTACTGTTACGTTTTGCTTCTGGAAAACACGAGCCCGACGTGTGGTTTTTGAACGTACAATGTGAGCAGTCAGATTGCATCAGAGTATCGGGCCGTACAGTGTGAGAACATGAATAGTGCGCTCTGAACCTTTAAACCTTGCGGTTTTGTCACAGTTTGAGCTGGAGAAAAGTGCAACAATTGAAAATATCGCATAGTGTATGGCCAGCCTAAGGACACCAGGGACAAAACTGTAGACCTGCACAAGGCTGGGATGGGCTACATGACAGTAGCTTGGTGAGAAGGCAACAGCTGTTTGTGTAATTATGGTGGAATGATATCTGAGGTCTGGCTCACACAGACCTCGAGAGGCTGTAACCTCTACTGGTGGTTGGCTCTCACTGCAGTATTGTATCACTTCCTGTTCCGGAGCACAGCAGTGTTTAGCTGTTTAATCTGCGCAGTTGATTGATCTAGTTAACTAGATAACGATTTGTTTCACAGTGTAATCTTCACGTGCCTTAACTAAAGCACTCCCTCTGCTGAATCACCTCTAAATTATTTACACATTATTCACTTTGCGTGTTTTTAGGAATCTGCTAGCTTAGCGCAGCTACTAGCTCTTAGCCGGTTTAGCATGGCGGCTTCTCCTGTGTCTCCCGCACTTTTCTGCTCTGGGTGTGAAATGTTTAGTTATTCCTCGGCCTCCTTTAGCAGTAATGGTACTTGTAATAAGTGTAGCTTATTCGTAGCTTTGGAGGCCAGGCTGGGCGAATTGGAGACTCGGCTCCGCACCTTGGAAAATTCTACAGCTAGCCAGGCCCCTGTAGTCGGTGCAGACCAAGGTAGCTTAGCTGCCATTAGTTCCCTCCCGGCAGATCCCGAGCAGCCGGGAAAGCAGGCCGACTGGGTGACTGTGAGGAGGAAGCGTAGTCCTAAACAGAAGCCCCGTGTACACCGCCAACCCGTTCACATCTCTAACCACTTTTCCCCACTCGGCGACACACCCGCCGAGGATCAAACTCTGGTTATTGGCGACTCTGTTTTGAGAAATGTGAAGTTAGCGACACCAGCAACCATAGTCAATTGTCTTCCGGGGGCCAGAGCAGGCGACATTGAAGGAAATTTGAAACTGCTGACTAAGGCTAAGCGTAAATTGGTAAGATTGTAATTCATGTCGGCAGTAATGACACCCAGTTACGCCAATCGGAGGTCACTAAAATTAATATTGAATCGGTGTGTAACTTTGCAAAAACAATGTCGGACACTGTAGTTTTCTCTGGGCCCCTCCCCAATCAGACCGGGAGTGACATGTTTAGCCGCATGTTCTCCTTGAATTGCTGGCTGTCTGAGTGGTGTCCAAAAAATGAGGTGGGCTTCATAGATAATTGGCAAAGCTTCTGGGGAAAACCTGGTCTTGTTAGGACAGACGGCATCCATCCCACTTTGGATGGAGCAGCTCTCATTTCTAGAAATCTGGCCAATTTTCTTAAATCCTCCAAACTGTGACTATCCAGGGTTGGGACCAGGAAGCAGAGTTGTAGTCTTACACACCTCTCTGCAGCTTCTCTCCCCCTGCCATCCCCTCATTACCCCCCCCCCGTAGAGACGGTGCCTGCTCCCAGACCACCAACAACCAGTAAAAATCTATTTAAGCATAAAAATTCAAAAGAAAAAAATAATATAGCACCTTCAACTGCACCACAGACTAAAACAGTTAAATGTGTCTATTAAACATTAGATCTCTCTCTTCTAAGTCCCTGTTAGTAAATGATATAATAATTGATCAACATATTGATTTATTCTGCCTTACAGAAACCTGGTTACAGCAGGATGAATATGTTAGTTTAAATGAGTCAACACCCCCGAGTCACACTAACTGCCAGAACGCTCGTAGCACGGCCCGAGGCGGAGGATTAGCAGCAATCGTCCACTCCAGCTTATTAATTAATCAAAAACCCAGACAGAGCTTTAATTCATTTGAAAGCTTGTCTCTTAGTCTTGTCCATACCAAATTGGAAGTCCCAAAAACCAGTTTTATTTGTTGTTATCTATCGTCCTCCTGGTCGTTACTGTGAGTTTCTCTGTGAATTTTCTGACCTTTTGTCTGACTTAGTGCTTAGCTCAGATAAGATAATTATAGTGGGCGATTTTAACATCCACACAGATGCTGAGAATGACAGCCTCAACACTGCATTTAATCTATTGTTAGACTCGATTGGCTTTGCTCAAAATGTAAATGAGTCCACCCACCACTTTAATCATACCTTAGATCTTGTTCTGACTTATGGTATGGAAATTGAAGACTTAACAGTATTCCCTGAAAACCCCTTCTGTCTGATCATTTCTTAATAACATTTACATTTACTCTGATGGACTACCCAGCAGTGGGGAATAAGTTTCATTACAGTAGAAGGTCTTTCAGAAAGCGCTGTAACTAGGTTTAAGGATATGATTCCTTCTTTATGTTCTCCAATGCCATATACCAATACAGGGCAGAGTAGCTACCTAAACTCTGTGAGTGAGATAGATTATCTCATCAATAGTTTATATCCTCATTGAGGACAACTTTGGATGCTGTAGCTCCTCTGAAAAAAGAGAGCCTTAAATCAGAAGTGCCTGACCTCCGTGGTATAACTCACAAACTCGCAGCTTAAAGCAGATAACCCATAAGTTGGAGAGGAAATGGCGTCTGACTAATTTAGAAGATCTTCACTTAGCCTGGAAAAAGAGTCTGTTGCTCTATAAAAAAGCCCTCCATAAAGCTAGGACATCTTACTACTCATCACTAATTGAAGAAAATAAGAACAACCCCAGGTTTCTTTTCAGCACTGTAGCCAGGCTGACAAAGAGTCAGAGCTCTATTGAGCCGAGTATTCCTTTAACTTTAACTAGTAATGACTTCATGACTTTCTTTGCTAATAAAATTTTAACTATTAGAGAAAAAATTACTCATAACCATCCCAAAGACATATCGTTCTCTTTGGCTGCTTTCAGTGATGCCGGTATTTGGTTAGACTCTTTCTCTCCGATTGTTCTGTCTGAGTTATTTTCATTAATTACTTCCTCCAAACCATAAACATGTCTATTAGACCCCATTCCTACCAGGCTGCTCAAGGAAGCCGTACCATTAATTAATGATTCGATCTTAAATATGATCAGTCTGTCTTTATTAGTTGGCTATGTACCACAGGCTTTTAAAGTGCCAGTAATTAAACCATTACTTATAAAGCCATCACTTGACCCAGCTATCTTAGCTAATTATAGGCCAATCTCCAACCTTCCTTTTCTCTCAAAAATTCTTGAAAGGGTAGTTGTAAAACAGCTAACTGATCATCTGCAGAGGAATGGTCTATTTGAAGAGTTTCAGTCAGGTTTTTGAATTCATCATAGTACAGAAACAGCATTAGCGAAGGTTACAAATGATCTTCTTATGGCCAGTGGACTCATCTCTGTGCTTGTTCTGTTAGACCTCAGTGCTGCTTTTGATACTGTTGACCATAAAATTTTATTACAGAGATTAGAGCATGCCATAGGTATTAAAGGCACTGTGCTGTGGTGGTTTGAATCATATTTATCTAATAGATTACAATTTGTTCATGTAAATGGGGAATCTTCTTCACAGACTAAGGTTAATTATGGAGTTCCACAAGGTTCTGTGCTAGGAACCAATTTTATTCACTTTATACATGCTTCCCTTAGGCAGTATTATTAGACAGAATTGCTTAAATTTTCATTGTTACGCAGATGATACTCAGCTTTATCTATCCATGAAGCCAGAGGACACACACCAATTAGCTAAACTGCAGGATTGTCTTACAGACATAAAGACATGGATGACCTCTAATTTCCTGCTTTTAAAACTCAGATAAAACTGAAGTTATTGTACTTGGCCCCACAAATCTTAGAAACATGGTGTCTAACCAGATCCTTACTCTGGATGGCATTACCCTGACCTCTAGTAATACTGTGAGAAATCTTGGAGTCATTTTTGATCAGGATATGTCATTCAATGCGCATATTAAACAAATATGTAGGACTGCTTTTTTGCATTTGCGCAATATCTCTAAAATTAGAAAGGTCTTGTCTCAGAGTGATGCTGAAAAACTAATTCATGCATTTATTTCCTCTAGGCTGGACTATTGTAATTCATTATTATCAGGTGGTCTTAAAAGTTCCCTGAAAAGCCTTCAGTTAATTCAAAATGCTGCAGCTAGAGTACTGATGGGGACTAGAAGGAGAGAGCATATCTCACCCGTATTGGCCTCTCTTCATTGGCTTCCTGTTAATTCTAGAATAGAATTTAAAAATCTTCTTCTTACTTATAAGGTTTTGAATAATCAGGTCCCATCTTATCTTAGGGACCTCATAGTACCATATCACCCCAATAGAGCGCTTCGCTCTCAGACTGCAGGCTTACTTGTAGTTCCTAGGGTTTGTAAGAGTAGAATGGGAGGCAAAGCCTTCAGCTTTCAGGCTCCTCTCCTCTGGAACCAGCTCCCAATTCAGATCAGGGAGACAGACACCCTCTCTACTTTTAAGATTAGGCTTAAAACTTTCCTTTTTGCTAAAGCTTACAGTTAGGGCTGGATCAGGTGACCCTGAACCATCCCTTAGTTATGCTGCTATAGACTTAGACTGCTGGGGGGTTCCCATGATGCACTGAGTGTTTCTTTCTCCTTTTGCTCTGTATGCACCACTCTGCATTTAATCATTAGTGATTGATCTCTGCTCCCCTCCACAGCATGTCTTTTTCCTGATTCTCTCCCTCAGCCCCAACCAGTCCCAGCAGAAGACTGCCCCTCCCTGAGCCTGATTCTGCTGGAGGTTTCTTCCTGTTAAAAGGGAGTTTTTCCTTCCCACTGTCACCAAGTGCTTGCTCACAGGGGGTCGTTTTGACAGTTGGGGTTTTTCTGTAATTATTGTATGGCTTTGCCTTGCAATATGAAGCGCCTTGGGGCAACTGTTTGTTGTGATTTGGCGCTATATAAATGAAATTGATTTGATTTGATTTGATTTGATATCGCTATGGAGATAAAACAGATTCTGTGGAGATGTTCAAGTCTAGACCTAAAGGACATGTCACATGTTTTTTAACATCCCAGTTAGAAACACAGCATCAAAGTATTCATGACTGTAAGTCTCTCTGCACATATGCGATTGTAATTAGTGGCCTGTGATGTTTTTTTTATTCCTCTCCCTGAGCGAGATAACAAGTGCATTTCCGGAAAACGACTCACTCAGCAATTCTCAGCAATTCTCGGCATGTAACGTACATAAAGGAATGAGCAGAAACATCTGATGGCAAGAATGCAAGCTTGAGCAGAAAGCTCAAACTGCCGGTTACTCTGGTACTGGCACATTCTGATCTAATGACTGCACATAAGAAACACATATGAAACATAAGAACAAGTACGTAAGAAAAGGTGGCCTAATGAGTTGTAAATTACCCCAGCAGTGCCATTTGGCACCCTCCGGTCAGAAGAGGAGGTGGGAGAAAAGGCTGGGTTTTCGAGTGTTTGGCACTGCATCTGATCACACCTCATCTTCACACCAACACACACATGAGCACACAGATGATCACAACTAGATTTACTGTTCCAGCTGAAATTTACCAAAAGGTACCAAAATAGAAGTTACATAACACTTGCACATAATATACTGCTGCACAGTTTTAACTTAGTTTTGTATGTCAAAAGTCAGTTGGCTTAAAAAATTGAAAGTAAACCTAACAGGCTGCACTCTGTAACACTTTCTGACAAAAACAAGAGAATTTTAAATTAAAAATTATTTGATGTAGTTAGAATTGCTGTGTGGAAATTGTTCCCAAACTTCTCGTTTAAAGTAAATTTCTTGAGATTTTTTTCAGTTGATATATTTAATTTACTTATGATTATTTTTATTCTTCATGTTGAGCCAAATCATCAACAGTTTTGTGTCACACTTGGCCAGATGTTAAAATAGCCACAATTTACACTATTGCATAGTCTATTTATCTTTGATTTCATGTCAAGTTGTATTTTTATTGACTTGCTAGTGTTAATACTGCACCTATGGTGACTCCACAATTATTTTAATTTTCTCCATTTTAATAGTCATCAAATCTGTGCAGAACAATTTCACATCACTTGAACCATAAAAAAGCAAAACATGTATGTTCATTGCCACAATGAACATACGTGTTTTGACCTTTGTGAGCAATGACGCAGGAGTTTGCACGTACTGTGCATTCCATTTCAGAACTTCCTTGTATAGAGGCTTTTCAGGTTTCAAATCCTGCAAAACCTCGGAGAGTTTGCCGTGCTGCAAGATCTCAGTAACATTGAGAACTGCATTGATACGCTTTGATCACGCTTCACTTTAACTGCTATACACGGACAACACAATTAACATCGCAACATAAAACTATTTTTATATTGTGCCTAAAATTCTTGTGAATATATTCTCTGGGTTTATAGATGTTGTTATTGCGTTTATTTTATGTAAACATGTGAGAATCACAGGCTGTCTTTCCGTTATTTTCAATGGGAGCTGTTGTGATCTACGCTCGCTTCCTGTTCATGTCGTTCTGGGGGAAAGTGAAGTTTGCTCTTTAACGTCTTGATTATTATTCTTTACAACACTGTTTGTCCTCTTTGTTCCAGACTAATATATATATATGTCTGAAATTTGGTTTGCGCTTATTAAATGCCACGCAGATTAAACGTAGTAGACACAGATTTTTTGTTATAATTGTTTTAGCAAGTTTTCAGGGTGTAATGCAGCAGTCTTTTATTAACGTGATGAAAAGCATTTAAAAATGACATTTTTGTAGTATAATATTCATTTATAATTGTCATCGTGTGGATTCTCTATGTTATTTTGACTGCAGCGACTCTCTGGCACGCAAGGGATTATGGGATACATGAAAACCCCGAATGAGATCCAAGCCTAAATACATCATTTACAAATAAACACTGGGGAGTTACAGTGAGGCAAAAAAGTATTTGAAGTTTTCCCACCTACAAGACTAGAGAGGTGTGTAATTTTTATTGTCGGTACACTTCAACTGTAAAAAGTAAGTCCCTTCGGCCGCTTCCTTGTTTTGTACTCGGGGTCGCCACAGCAAATCCAAGGTGGATCTGCATGTTGAATTGGCACAAATTTTACACCGGATGCCCTGACACAATTCCACATTACATGGAGAAATGTGGTAGGGGTGGGATTCGAACCGGGAACCTTCCACACTGAAACCAAGTGCATTAACAGTACACTTCAACTGTGAGAGACAAAATCTAATAATAATAATAATAATAATAATAAAAGCTCACTATGATTTTTAAATGATTAATTTGCATTTTATTGCATGAAATAAGAATATGATCACCTACCAACCAGCAAGAATTCTGGCTCTCACAGACCTGTTAGTTATCTTTTAAGAAGCTCTCCTATTCTGCACTGTATTAATTACTCTTGTTTGAAAGCGTTACCTGTATAAAAGACACCTGTCATCTAAGGACACAGGGACAAAACTGTAGACCTGCACAAGGCTGCGATGGGCTACAGGACAATAGCTTGGTGAGAAGGCAACAGCTGTTTTTGTAATTATGCTGGAATGATATCCCTATGGAGATAAAAACAGATTCTGTGGAGATATTCAAGTCTAGACCTAAAGGACATGTCACATAATTTTTAACATCCCAGTTAGAAACATAACATCAAAGTATTCATGATTGTAAGTCTCTCTACACATATGCACTTCTAATTAGTGGTCTGTGATGTTTTTTTTATTCCTCTCCCTGAGCGAGATAACAGGTGCATTTCCAGAAAACGTCTCACTCAGCAATTGTCAGCAATTCTCGGCATGTAACGTACATAATGGAATGAGAAGAAACATCTGCTGACTGACAGACAAAGCCAAATGAATGTGGGTATGTCCGATAATGAAGCTTTGGAGCTTTTGTGATGGCTCGGGTTTATAGACGATGGAACACCTCACCCCCCAAAACTCTTAACTTTTTCAGAGTCTGTCAGATTTTGGAACCTAAAGTGTATGACACTGCTGATTGTGTGCCAGGATGCTGGTTTACTGCTGCTGTGATCATGACATGAACTGTCTCCACCACAGACTGCCTGGACATGCAGATGTATGTATCATATTGCAAAAACTCAGAAGATGCTATTTTCAGGAGATAATGGACTCTCTATCCAGTGTGCCACAATCCTGACAGAAGTTGACGAGAGCTGGGATCAGACATTGTGCGCGCACACGATCAGAACCTGAGGGCAAGTGGACCTGGACATTATTCTCTGGCTATCCGCACCTGAGGACTAGTAGAACTTACAAATGATCTCTCTCTCTCTCACACTATATCAATCTATCTATCTCTCTCTCTCTCTCTCTCTCTCTCTCTCTCTCTCTCTCTCTCTCTCTCTCTCTCTCTCTCTCTCTCTCTCTCTCTCTCTCTCTATATATATATATATATATATGCTTCTATGACATGACTCATGGCCGCAGGTGCACTAAATCTTCTCAGGGCTGCTGCTTTTACGGTGTTTTTAATCTCTACATCAGTTCTTAATGTTAGCAGCTACATTCCATTCAAGTACACACTGTGATGCTGCTAATAGTTACGTCACCTTTTGGAAACACATAAATACTCACAAGTACTTTTTCTCAAATGTCTCCATAGTTGTTTGCTGCTAATGCCATATACTTTGAAACTGGTCACAAAAGTGCACAAAGTAATCCCGGTGGATCATCAGATGGTCACTAACAGCCTAAATCTGAATTGTTATGATTTCGGTGCAACATGTACTTTAAGATGCATTTATTCTCCCTTTTATATGGCTAGCATACTGGCATACCATAGAACTACAGTGGGGTATAAAATAAATCACACTAAGATTTTTAAAGAATTTATTTGTAAATTATGGTGGAAAATAAGTATTTGTTCATTAACAAAAGTTCACCTCAATACTTTGGAACATAATCTTTGTTGGCAATGACAGAGGTCAAACATTTCCTGTAAGTCTTCACCAGGTTTGCACACACTGTAGCTGGTACTTTGGTCCATTCCTCCATGCAGATCTCCTCTACAGCAGTGATGTTTTGGGGCTGTCACTGGGCAACATGGACTTTCAACTCCCTCAACAAATTTTCTATGGGGTTGAGGTCTGGAGACTGGCTCGGCCACTCCAGGACCTTGAAATGCTTTTTACGGAGCCGCTCCTTCTTTGCTGGAGCAGTGTGTTTGGGATTATTGTTATGCTGGGTGACCCAGCCAGGTTGCATCTTCAATGTTCTCACAGATGGAAGGAGGTTTTGTCTTAAAATCTCACGATACATGGCCACGTTCATTCTGCCCTTAACCACGGATCAGTCGTCCTGTTCCCTTTGCAGAAAAACAGCCCCAAAGCATGATGTTTCCAGCCCCATGCTTCACAGTAGATATGGTGTTCTTGGAATGCAACTCAGCATTCTTCTTCCTCCAAACACAGCGAGTTGATTTTTTCCCAAAATGTTCTACGAGGGCTGTCCGTAAAGTATAGGTCCTTTTTATTTTTTTCAAAAACTATATGGATTTCATTCATATGTTTTTACGTCAGACATGCTTGAACCCTCGTGCGCATGCGTGAGTTTTTCCACGCCTGTCGGTGACGTCATTCGCCTGTGAGCACTCCTTGTGGGAGGAGTCGTCCAGCCCCTCGTCGGAATTCCTTTGTCTGAGAAGTTGCTGAGAGACTGGCGCTTTGTTTGATCAAAATTTTTTCTAAACCTGTGAGACACATCGAAGTGGACATGGTTCAAAAAATTAAGCTGGTTTTCAGTGAAAATTTTAACAGCTGATGAGAGATTTTGAGGTGATTCTGTCGCTTTAAGGACTTTTCACGGTGCGAGATGTCGCGCAGCGCTCTCAGGCAGCGTCATCAGCCTGTTTCAAGCTTAAAACCTCCACATTTCAGGCTCTATTGATCCAGGACGTCGTGAGAGAACAGAGACGTTTCAGAAGAAGTCGGTTTCAGCATTTTATCCGGATATTCCACTGTTAAAGGAGATTTTTTTAATGAAAGACGTGCAGACGGGTCCGCGCGTCGGGACGCAGCCGACGCGGCGCGACGGCACAGGAAAAACACCTCCGTGTTGATAACCATTTGTTAAAATCCAGTTGGCTTTTGATGGCTTTCAGTGGAGTGAGTATATGAGAAATTGTTTATCAGCTGGAGATGTTCCAACTTGTCCTTAAGGCTTCCAGCAGAGGTGTTTTTCCTGTGACGGAGCGTCGCGGCGGCTGCGAGCCGACGCTGCAATCCGCCCGCACGTCTTTCATTAAAAAAATCTCCTTTAACAGTGGAATATCCGGATAAAATGTTGAAACCGACTTCTTCTGAAACTTCTCTGTTCTCTCACGACGTCCTGGATCAACAGAGCCTGAAATGTGGAGGTTTTAAGCTTGAAACAGGCTGATGACGCTGCCTGAGAGTGCTGCGCGACGTCTCGCACCGTGAAAAGTCCTTAAAGCGACAGAATCACCTCAAAATCTCTCATCAGCTGTTAAACGTTTCACTGAAAACCAGCTTAATTTTTCGAACCATGTCCACTTCGATGTGTCTCACAGGTTTAGAAAAAAGTTTGATCAAACAAAGCGCCAGTCTCTCAGCAACTTCTCAGACAAAGGAATTCCGACGAGGGGCTGGACGACTCCTCCCACAAGGAGTGCTCACAGGCGAATGACATCACCGACAGGCGTGGAAAAACTCACGCATGCGCACGAGGGTTCAAGCATGTCTGACGTAAAAACATATGAATGAAATCCATATAGTTTTTGAAAAAAATAAAAAGGACCTATACTTTACGGACAGCCCTCGTACTTTGGTTTCATCTGACCACATGATATTCTCCCAGTCCTCTTCTGGATCATCCATATGCTCTCTGGCAAACCTCAGACGAGCCTGGACATGTAGTGGCTTAAGCAAGGGGACACACCTAGCACTGCAGGATTCCCTCTCTGCATAGTGTGTAGCCTTTGTTACTTTGGTTCCCAGCTCTCTGCAGATCATTCATCAGGTCCCTCCGTGTAGTTCTGGGATTTTTGTTCACCATTCTCATGATCATTTGACCCCACAGGATGACATCTTGCGTGGAACCCCGGATCGAGGGAAATTATCAATGGTCTTGTATGTCTTCCATTTTCTTACAATTGCTCCCACAGTTGATTTATTCACACCAACCTGCTTGACTATTGTAGATTCACTCTTCCCAGCCTGGTGCACATCTACAATTTTCTTCCTGGTGTCCTTCAACAGCTCTTTGGTCTTGGCCATGGTTGAGTTTGGAGTCTGACTGTTTGAGGCTGTGGATAGGTGTCTTTTATACAGATAAGTTCCAACAGATGCCATTAATACAGGTAACAGGTGGAGGACAGAAGAGCTTCTTAAAGAAGAAGTTACAGGTCTGTGAGAGCCAGAAATCTTACTTGTTTGTGGGTGACCAAATACTTATTTTCCACCATAATTTACAAATAAATTATTTAAAAATCCTACAATGTGATTTCCGGAATTTTTTTCTCATATTGTCTCTCACAGTTGAAGTGTACCTATGTTGAAAATTACAGCGCTCTCTCATCTTTCTAAGTAGGAGAACATGCACAATCAGGGGCTGACTACATACTTTTGGCCCCACTGTATGCTTTAAATTCAGTTTATTAGTAATGGAACACGTCTCTGCAGAATCAGTCGGCCAGAAAAAACTACACCTAAAGTATAATTATCAGCATTAAATCAACAGGAAAGCAGAGAAAATACAAAGGTGATTGTTGGCCACTGGCCCAAAGCTTCACTAACAGACCCAGAATTTAAATAAAGTAGAGGCCGTGACCCGTTCCGTTACTAATAAAATGAATTTAAAAGGATAGGAAACATAGTACCATACTATGCCAGTATAGTAGCCATGTGAGAGGGAGAATAAATGGGTCTTAAGTCTGGACTTGAAACTCTCTACAGCAGTGGTGGCCAAAGTATTCCAGAAAGGGCCAAGAGGGTTCAGGTTTTCTTTGCAGCCACTGACTCCAGCAGGTGATTTGACTGATTAACATCACATTGAGCAGATGGGATGAGTTCATCAGTCAGTCATCAGTCAGTTTATCACCAATGTTTCACCTGGCTGCAGTAAACAATTGGAAATGCTGGAATGGGTGGGTTGTCTGCCTGGATGGCCTCAAGGCAATTCCATGTATGTGGTGCAGTACACCACCAGCACATGCTTCCACACGCAGACACACAGCCTAGCTTCTTAGTTTTTTTAATGTTAATAAATTTGCAAAAAATCTAAAAAGAAAACCCTCTCTTTTTTTGCATTTTCATTAAGGGGTATTGTGTGTAGAAAATTGAGGGTCAAAAACCCCGAATTCCATCCAATTTTTAATAAGGCTGTAATGTAAAAATCACGAGGTGAAAGAGGCATACGCCACCTCCAACACAAACCTGGTGATGTATTGAAAAAAAAAACAGACAGCACAATGGGCCTCATGTATCGATGTTGCGCACTTGTGGCGTAAATTTACGGCGTAAACTTGAAAAATACCAAAGTCGCCGTGACATGTATCAAGCAGTGCGCACCTGCCCATTTCTGGCGTACGCCTGACGTGATCTTGATAAATGCGGCGGGTGGAAACGATCGTAATTATAATAAACACGCCCATAAATATTCATATTCTGCTTCAGACACACCCTCATTTTACGACATAGAAGCCGGAAAGACGGCAATGAAAAAGAACTCCACCAATCACGACGCGTGCCAATAGAGCATCAAAAGCGGCTGTCATATCAATTGTTTTGTAGTATATAATCAGTAAAGTGTTACAGTGGTCCCTCATTAATCGCTGGAGTTACGTTCTAAAAAAATAGCCCGTAATACGCGAAACCGCGATGTAGTCAGCGTTATTTTTTACAATTATTATAGACGTTTCAAAGCTGTAAAACCCCTCACTACAGTTTATATACTTTCTCAATCAGGCATGAACATTTTCTCACTTTTCTCTCGTGTGTAAACACTCTCAAAGTTCAAACCTTAGTAGGAAAATAATACCAAACTGTTTTCAGGCCCAAACATTTGTTTGAGTAATAAAAATAGAACGTTTTCCTATAAATAATTATGATGGCATTTAGAACTAACGAATTAATTTTAATGATCAACGAACGAGGTCGGACACATAAGAAATTATTAATAGTGACTGACCAGTATGTCACAGATCGCTCCTCTGCGTCCTGACGCTGCACCTTTTCCCACTCACACCTGGCTGCAGCAGGTGTGAGTTTCCGAGTGACAAACAGTTATGAGTAGTTGTTGGCGCTCTTTTTTCTTCTGGGCGACAAGATTCTTATAAACAGATACGCAGAACACACTAAACACTGTAAAAAAAAAAAAAGGCATGCAAAATTGGACTAAAAACTCAGCGAGACTCCGAGGCCATGACAGGTGAACCGCGTTATAGCGAGGGGACCACTGTATTCTCTTTTCACATGTCAATAATTCTTGACGTGGATATTTGTTCGCTCAATTAAGACACGCCTAATCTGTCAGATTTCTTTATTTTTTAAATGTATTTCTGTATTTATTTTATTGTGACAACCGAATGGAGACGACAAAACCTGATTGCAGCACGGGCGAATTAAGGGAATGACGAAACTACAGTTGTTATTATCAGTTTCATAGTTTAAAACGATCACACCACATGAAGTTAAGCTCAGCGCTGCTCTGGTTCCAGGCTCGAAGTCTGGAGAAAAAGGCGAGCAGCGCTGTCTTTGCAGTAACGCTGTGGCCACGGATCGTGCTCCATAACAATCCCGCAACAGGGGGATTTGTATTGATTATTATGTAGTATAATCAGGAAAGTGTTATTTATGTAACATATGCATTGATTTGTATAATGGCACTGTTTATCATGTTGATTATCTTCATTTTTATGTGGATTCCAGCGCTGGTTCATTTTGGTGTATAAATTTACGCCACCTCTGGACCTGGTGTATATTTTTCAGTGCAGCGTACGCCAACGACCACATTGATAAATGCCAAGTAGCGCAGCCGTTTTGGTGTACACCCCATATACGCTCAAATATCGCCGTACGCAACGTTGATACATGAGGCCCAATGTGTGTATCTGTACTAAAACTCTGACCCATGTATATGAATATTTTGGAGAAAACTGGCGACCCAGGTGGAGATGGTGAATTGAAACCAGACTGTAGGAAAAATGTGAGTGACATCATTTACACATAACAATGCACTTTCTGTGAGTCAGAACATGGACCTTTAATAACAGACATCAAATATACATGTACTTTCTCATGTTCACACAAAACAAGTATCTGTACAAACAAAAGAAAAATGGTGTTGTGTGGGCCGCCAGAAGAGGAGGTACTGCTGGCCCACCACCAGAGGGCGCCCTGCCTGAAGTGCAGGCTTCAGGCACGAGAGGGCGCTGCTGCCACGGACACAGCCGGGGGTGACAGCTGTCACTCATTATCTCTTGACAGCTGTCACCCATCTACTCTACAGCATCTCACTCCATAAAGACCAGACGTCATCTCCACCTCGTTGCCGAGATATCGTACTTCTATGAAGGTAACTTTCTCTGCCTGTATTAATTGATTCCAAGAGCTATTGTTTTGCAGCTGTCAACCAGAGGACCGGCGTGGGTCGCAACTGTTTCGTCCTACGTTCGTCAGATAAGTGGTTAAACAGACGCTGCACGAGTGTGTGTTAGAGGTGGAGGTGGCATTCCCACCGTTGTTGTTACGGGGTGTGCACACACCCACACTTGACTGTCTTTGTTCTTCGCCAGCAGTACCAGATCCGACAGTCGGGGACGGTGATCACCTGGGAATTCGGGACTTGGCGGCTCCAGTATTCACCAGGTTCGGTGGCGGCGGAAAATCGTGTGGTTCCGGCTCTTCTCAGGACAGACGTCTTCTATCCTCGAGCCTGCCCACACGTCACCTTTGTGGATTGACTGTTATCAGATTCTGAGAGTGTCTGTGTATTCGTTGTGCACCTTCACAACATTAAATTGTTACTTTTTGGCTCATCTATTGACAGTTCATTTGCGCCCCCTGTTGTGGGTCCGTGTCACTACACTTTCACAACAAATGGTTTTAAAAAAAAGACGTAAAACGTTTCAGACACCACACCTACAAATAAAACAATGTTGAAAATCACGCACTACTTTGAATTGTGTGCACGCTGATCTGCCTCATATCCCACCCTTCACCCACCCACATTCTCCTAAACAGATTTTGACTCATAAACCAAAAGAAAACAAAGCAAAAATGAAAAAAGCTAGACATTAGACCAGGGGTTCTCAACCTTTTACAAAGTAGCCCAAGGCCCATTTAAATATTAACGCTTTAATTTTAATTGATCTGAGTCTTGGTTTGATTTGAATTCAATACAGATTAACAAGCTAAAAACCTTGTAAAATAATATGATACACTGTGATCATGTCATTTCTTTATATTGTGTATGTAAACCTGCACATATAACAACACTGAACAGGTGAGAAAAAATATAAAGGCTCAAGCCAGGCTTATTAACAAAAAAAAAATCATGAATCCAAAATATTTTGATTTGGATACTTAGAGAAATTCTGATAAATAAAATTCTGTGATAATATAATAAAATTCAGTAAATAACTAAATTTAAATAAAAGTGCAATTGAAAATATTGCCTGATAAACTGCATTTGATAATTTAGCAGTCTTTATTTTGCTCTCCAACAAAACTAAAATTCTCAACAACTCTACAAATCTGTGACAAATGAACATTAAGAACAGTCACAACAGTCCATTTTCAACATGCTACAACTTCCATTTCATGTTGACCTCTTGATGAGACACCTGGGCCTGCCTCTCAGAGATGAGCAGATCCAGTCTGGGTGGAATGGGGCCTCCAGCGATACTCTGAGTCTGTTTAGAGTTTTGGTCTTAGTTGTGGCCACAATGGAGATCCTGATTCACACAGGTATGTATTTATGAATGGGAGGAGGAGTTTCACAGCCCTCAGTGCTAGACATGGGTAACTCCTTTGAGACAACAATCCAGAAGGAGCCTCGGTCCAGTTTGGACCACTGCCTCTTCAAAGTGCTGTCAGTGGAAACTTCCAAAAGATGTGATTCCAGATGTGAGGGCAAAGCAACATCATTTTTAGTGAGATCCACTGAAAATGGGTCCACAACCCACATGTCTCCCTCTCTGGGATCCTCAGGAAAGTGTCCAGCAAATTTATCAGCCAATTGTGAGGTTCTGAGAGACTGAATGACTGAGGTTCACCTGGGGGGAGTTTTCCAAAATGTCAGACAAACGTGGAAACATGTCCATTCTCTCCTCCTGGGCCCTCTCAGTCCACAAAGCAAGTTTCCTCCTGAAAGCTTGAACTTTGTCTGCAACAAAAAAGATGTTACTATTTCTCCCTTGAAGTGAGATGTTTAGCTCATTCAGCAGTGAAAACATGTCACAGAGGTACAGGCAAGTTTAGCTGTGAACTTAGTGTTGGTGTCGTAATGTTCAAAAGGAGTTTTTTTCTCTCAGTGAGAAAAGAAACCTCATTCATGATTTTACCTCATGTACTGTATGTAAGGTGACAAGATGGCGCCTGTGCTTGGCAACGCCACTGCTCTCGTCCTCCTTCATAGATTGTTATTGTTTGTTTTTATATTGAATGTGGTCATAACAGTTCAAGTATCTTATGGTCACGTCTCTGCTCTCCGGAGTTACGATCGTGGCTCTCTTTTTGCCATAAAAGAGTCGATGGAGTCCTTTTTTAGTGACTGGGGAGTACAGTCAAACTTTTCCTCCACCGTTTATCTTTCCACCGGACTCAACCGAGTGCTTGCTGCTGTTTCGAGCTCCAGGCAGGAGGAAGAGGCGGATGAAGCGAGGCGTTCGATCTGGTGTCCAAGTGAGGCGCAGACGGGTTTTGCGCCTGCGGACCGCTATGCTGGATCACCGGTGTTTACGGGCGATTCCTCTTCGAGGCGCGCTGTGGTGTCGGTGTGTCCTCGTCGCCCTCTACCGGGGTCTTAGCGGCCGGTGTTCCGGAGCCGGGACTGCTGGAGAGTTCCGCCTTTGTGTCTTCCAGTGTCTGCACCTGCCGGCCGGCGTGTGGCTTCCAGACGTAAATGGAGACCGCGTAGCCACGTCCCGTGTCTTTGTCCAATCCTGCTGTGCCCGGCCGATGTGAAGACTGTGACGTCACCCTCGTCTCGGATGGGTCTGTTGAACTTTTTATCAGGCATAACTTGGATTTTTTTTCCTCACGGAGACATGGCAGAGAGAGGGGAGTTTAATTATTTAAATGAACTCTGTCCTGATGGATGCTCTGTTTTTGGGATGCCTTGCCCCTCTCGTCGAGGAGTAGGTCTCGAGGTGGTCTTTAGGAACAGTTTCACTTGCAAAGTGATGAACACTCAAACCTTCCCCTCCTTTGAATCACAGGTGTTTAAAGTTGGTTCTGCTGACTTTTTATTGTGTGCTGATTTATCGCCCTCCTGGACACACTGCTGTCTTTTTAAAGGACTTTAGTGACTTTATCATCAATAATAAAGTTGGAAAACGTTTTAATTATTGGTGATTTTAATATTCATGTTGATGACAGCACTTCTTCCACTGCAATGGAACTTTTAACATTGACTGAGACTTTTTGAGCAGCATGTTTCTGGTCCCACTCATCAGAAAGGTCACACTCTTGACTTGGTTTTCTCTCTTGGCCTTAATGTTGCCAACCTCTGTATAGAGGATGTTCACATGAGTGACCATTGGTGTTTTATTTGATTTTTCTTTCACTCCTGAGCCTGTGCGATCTGAGATTAGGTCTCAGAGGCGCATCATCACTGAGAACACTGCAGCTGGTTTCTCAGCCAGGCCTGTTTGACACTATCAGCTCTATTGTGGGTCCTGTTGATCCATTAACACCTGTATCCTGCAAAGCTGACAGCAATGGTTTCCTTAAATTTTTTGTCTGCAAAATTCAGGACATCAAAGCTAATCTCCCTTGCACACATACGGTGTCCCTGTTGTTGCTGAGCCTGCCCCGTACATGGTCCTTTTTTAATCCTGTAACACAGGCTGATATTTCAACTTTGATAACCAGGATGAAGCCCTCTGTATGTCCTTCTGATGTTCTACTGTGTAGACATCTTGTTAATGTGTTGATGTCATTAGCCCCTGGGTTACCAAGTTGATAAATGTCTCCATGTCTTCTGGTGTATTCCCCAGCTCTTTTAAACATGCATTTGTGGAACCACTTCTCAAAAAGTCTAATCTGGACCCTTCTGATCTGAAAAATGTCCGACCTATCTCCAAACTTCCATTCCAGTCCAAAGTCTTGGAGAAGGTGGTTTATGATCAGCTAATTTCCTTCTTAGTGACTTCTAACATGTTTGACACCTATCAGTCTGGTTTCCGCAGGCATCACTCTACAGAAACTGCCCTACTCAAAGTATCTAGTGATATTTTGATGTCTGTGGATTGAGGAAAATGCACCGTTCTAGTCCTATTAGACCTCTCCTCCGCATTTGACACTGTCAATCATAAAATCCTTCAAACAAGACTACGCAATTCGGTTGGTTTGTCAGGGACTGTTCTGGCTTTAGTGTCACTGCAAATCAGATCATTTCTGTCTCTGCCAGTTTGACGTGTGGTGTACCCCAGGGTTCTGTTTTGGGGCCAATTTTGTTTTTGCTTTATGTTTTCCCCTTGGGAAAGATTATCCAGGAGTTCGTTGATGTTTCTTATCATTTATTTGCTGATGACATCCAAAATTACTGCTCATTTAAAGCCCCTGAGATCCAGATATTAGACTCTCTACTGAACTGCCTTGAGAAAAAAAACAATGGTTCGGTGCAAATTCGCTGCAGTTAAATTCGGATAAAATCGAGGTGCTGGTTGTTGCCCCCATGATGTCATTCCGGGGATTAAACAGTATAGGTCTCTTGAGCTCATCTGCAAAATCTGGCCTGAGAAACCTAGGTGTTATCTTTGATAAAGATATGTCATTTGAGCATCATTCCAAGCAGCTAACCAAAAACTGTTTCTACCAGTTGAGGAGGATTTCCAAACTCAGATCAGTTGTTTCAAAAGATGATCTTGAGTTGATTCTTCATGGCTTTGTATCTTCTCGTTTGGACTACTGCAACAGTTTGTTTTCATGTCTGAACAAAAAGGAGCTGTCCCGTCTGCAGCAGGTCCAAAATTCTGCAGCAAGGCTGCTGTCTCGCTCAAGCAAAAGGACTCATATCTCTCCTATTTTAAAGTCTCTTCATTGGCTCCCAGTGTTGTTGCGTTTCCATTTTAAGATCCTAGTGTTGACTTTTAGAGCTTTGCACAGCCAGGCTCCCTCCTACATTAGAGACCTGTTATGTGTCTACGCTCCCGCTCGAGACTGAGGTCAGTGGATCAGAACCTTCTGAGGGTCCCTCGTACCCACTTTAAGACCCGAGGAGATCGCTCTTCCAGGCCGTTGCACCAAGGCTCTGGAATGATCTCCCTTTGTCTCTTTGTTCGCTGGACTCTGTCGATGTTTTTAAGAGCAAATTTAAAACCCATCTGTTTCTCCAGGCATCCGTCCTTAGTATTGAGAGGGCTGTTTTATGACCACTGTGTGCGTCTTAGAGTTATTTTATTGTGATGTACATTGTCTTTTATTCTCAGTATTTTTATTGGTTTTTTTTTTTTGTGAAGCACCTTGTGACTTTCCTTGTCTGTGAAAGGTGCTATATAAATAAATATACTTACTTACTTACTCATTCCTCAGCTCAAACAAACGCTTGAGGACGAGTCCTCTTGAGAGCCATCTCACCTCAGTGTGATAGAGCAGCTGGACATGATCTGCTTCCATGCCCTCACAAAGCTTAGAAAAACATCTGGAGTTCACAGAATTTTTTTTATGAAGTTGATGGTTTTCACACTTACATCCATCACCTCGTGGACCTCTGGTGAGATCTCTTTTGCTGCAAGGTTTCACGGTGAAGAAAACAGTGAGTCCATTTAGTTTCTGGTGCATGATCAAGCATCTGTCTGATGACACCACCATGTTTGCCAGTCATTGACGCTGCACAACCAGGTCTCACGTCAAGTCGTGATTCAGCAGCACGAAATATACATTAATCTGTTGGTTCGTGATATTGCGATGAAAAGGGCCTCACGAATTCATTCTACTTCATTCCATGATGGCTGCATGAAATTAAAAGTGAAGCGGCGGGGGGGTCGGGTGGTTAAGGTTAGGGTGGGGGGAAGGCATAGGGTTAGGAATAGTGAGTTTAAAGAAAACACTGTCACGAAAATTTGACTCATTTCGTCACAGGAGCACAAAAAAAACAAAAAAACAAAACAAACAAAAAAAAAACGTGAGACTGGGCTGCGATGCACCGTCACTGCACACTCCAACACAGTTCTGTCTGTCCAGGCCATTCTCACAGTATGTAATAAAACCAAAATAAATGAATAAAATAAAAGACTAAGATGCAACAGATTCAAATTATTGAGACCTGTGATAGGCCTGTCTAAACAGGCATGTCTCAAGATTTTTTTAAAAGCTTCCACAGTTTGTGGAGCCCTCAGATGGTCAGGGAGGGAGTTCCAAATATGAGGGGCAGCTGAACAGAAGGCCCTGTCTCCCATGGTGTGAAGTTTGGTGTGAGGGGAGACGGAGAAGATTAGTGTTGTGATTAGTGTAACGGGAGGGTGTGTGGGGAGTGAGGAGGTCAGGTGAGTGGGGGGCATTGCCATGGATGCATTGATGGATGATGATAGGTGAAATGTGTTCCTGTTTGCATACTCTTGTCAGAATTCTAGATGCACTGTTTTGAATGTATTGGAGCCTTTAGAAGTATTTCCAGAGATCCCAAAGAGCAGGGAGTTACAGTAGTCAAGCCTAGAAGAGACAAAGGCATGGATGCGTTTTTCAGCATCAATGATGATGTCTGCTTGAGTGTAGTTTCAAGCTGTTGAAATGGTGCCCAAATATCCATGAGAGGAATTGAAAAGAAGTGAAATCTGTGTGGCCTAAAAGACTATCTAAGGAACAGCAGTAGGCACAGACAAATCAGTGACCCGGTGTAATGGGCCTTTCACACTGAATACTTCAGGCCAATCCGTCAACACTTCCCAATCCGTCAGACGCATTGGCGATGCGTGATGTCAGACTCTTCGATTTGGAAGCGGCAAGGGGGTGGAGATTGCTACGTCACACTCTGGCTGTTTCCACAACCTGAAAAAAGTTCAGCAATCGTCATCTTGAATTTAGGTCACCTGAACCACAACAAAACCTTTAAAAAACAGCAGTAGAACGATTCTCCCATCACCCTGCTGGGAGAAGCTTTTTTCAGCTACCTTTCAGAGTGACGCCGACCGAGGGAGGACTGACGACTTGGTGGGATATCGATCGAACCGCGACAGCAGGCCGACCCACACGGAGAAGCCGGCTTTCAGGCATCATTCCTGGACAGAACGAGGCAGGCAGCCGGAGAGATGGAGTCCGAAATCTCCCACTTTTTGGATATATGCCAAGTCCCAGTTTGCCCAGCGGAGTTTAGTTCTGCAGCTTTATCGAGGTGAGAATAAAATAAAAGTAAAACGTGACGTTTCTGCACTGCTGTGAAGCTTTCGTGATCGGCTAACGTTAGCTTAGCTTTTTAGCACAGTTGATCTGAGTGAACCCTTTAATTTGTAGATGGTCTTTCTTATTTTTACCAAATAAAGCTACAGCTTTTTTGGGAGACCACAAATTTCAACTTTAAATAACTTTTTGGGGGGGGGGTGGCATTTTTTTCCATTGTTTTTTTTTTTCCTTTTTATATATATATATATATATATATATATATATATATATATATATATATATATATATATATATATATATATATATATATATATATATAAACTGGTTAGTGTTTCTTTATATTTAAAGATTTTTTTTTTGTCCCAGTCAGGAACATTTGCTGTGCAGACAACCAAACTTCCATTGATGAGCTGAACACTACGAAGTCCAGTCGAAAGAAAACATCTCTGCTTTTCAAAATAGGACAAAAGTGTCTTCAGCAACACCACCAGAGTTCAAAGCTGCAGAAGAGACCTTCATCTGGTCCCAAGAATCCAGCATAACATCACCTGCTTCTAAATAAAAGGCTCTTTCAACAGCAACTATTTTATTATTTTTAAAAAAGCTGTTTCATTTTATATTTTAACAATAAATGAACGGATCATTAAAAATGTCCACGAATCAAAGTCAAAAGACATTTGCACAGGTAGAAGCTCTCCACTTATTGTGCTCAAATTCATATTTTAGAAATGACTCTGTCCTGGTAACAATATTAAAGGCAATTACATATTTTGGCAACATTACAAGTTGAAATGGCCATTAAAAAAATTCATCATGAGGTGTATGTCACAGAAATCCTACTTTACAATCACACTGCAGTCATTGTTAAATTATTTCCTGTTGCATTTATAATAAACATTTGTATTTATTTATTTATTTACATTTTTCTGGTTGAAATGAGATATAAACAATGTACCAGACTTTAAAAATGTACAAGTTTCCATGTTATTTTATTTGTCTAAAAATAAATGTCCAAGGTTCCTTACGTTAAACAAGAAATTATCTAATCTGAAATAACAGGTGGTTTTAATTTACAGACGAAAGGTTTCTAAAGAACCATTTATTTTTATTTTTTTTAGCTATTTTAATTACAAGTGTTCTAAACTTTTTTTTTAACAAATCAGAAATTCTGAGGTAACAAACAACAAAAACAACAACAAAAAACATTTCCAAGGATTTTTCTTCAGAAAACTGCTCTATAAATGAACAGTCCTGTGACACGTTTCTGTTTTTGTACAGATCAGTGGTTTCTGCACCAATCCATTTTGTATAGATCAGTGGTTTTTGCAGCAATCCGTTTTGTATAGATCAGTGGTTTCTGCCACTAGTCTTCTGTGTTTTGGCCCGACGCGTTGTTCCTATTGGACAACGCGAAGCTACGTCACAGCTCAGCGTGTCAAAAGTTGGATTGGATTGAACTTTGACCGCATCAGCCTGCCGACAAGCCGCAATGCATGCTTCCGTCAGAAGCGTTGGTTTAGCTCGGCTTTTGACGCAGTGCTTCTGACGCATTTAAAAAGCAATGCGTCTCACTGAAAATAATGCTTTTTAGACCAATTTTTGACGCATTTGGCGCTTCCGACGTACTCAGTGTGAAAGGCCCATAACTCCTGGTAATTACCCCTCAGAGAACACGGCCTCTGGACAGGAACCAAATCATTGATGCTTTTCCCCTTAACCACAACAATAGGTCCATTGTGCTGTTATGAAGGCATCAATGGTAGGTGAAAGATTTTCTCTCTGCCTGCTGTTGGCATTTTTTCCTTTAGGTTACAGGCTACATGTGGAGGTCTGTGAATATTTGTATTGAACAGTAGCCTAGGTTTGTGTGTGTGTGATTTTCATCATTCTGTATGTCATTAGTGCCTGTCATAGATGAGAATGTGACTATGTGTGCGTATGCTTGTGAATGTGGCAGAGGTTTAGCAGAGAGCCGTCACGACACAGGAGCCCATAGAACACTCATAAAAATTCCAAGCTCCCCAACAGCACCTGCAGAAAAATATCTCTGGAGCCGCCACTGCCGTAAGGCAGCAGGCCGTCTCTCCAACAGCGGTCAGGGAGCGGAGTAATCCATCAAATGTGAAAATCCATCAAATCCATCAAATCTGAAACAGTAATTCTCTAACAGAATTCACATCAATACTTTCATGTGGTTAAATTCACCCATTTCGGTGGCGGCACGCAGTTTTCTCTCAATGTGAGCTAACATCACTAACAGCTAGCAGAGCGTGCAGGCGGTGTTCTGAAGAATTGTGTCTCGAAAGTTCCGCATCCCGACAATACTCCGCATGTGCCGTTGCGCACAGGAGTACAGGAATGACATTCAACAATAATGACATCGGTCAGAACGCGGAGTAATACATATTTGGCCACCAGTCTATTGTTTTGTATATTTCACAGATATATTATACGCCTGTTTATGTCACACGATTAACCAATCAGATTTGTGGATAAAAGGTAATTGGATTCGAATTACACTCATCAACACTATTTTTCTTGCATTGAGTTTTTCAATGGATTTTAGGTAATTTGGGGGCACTGAATCCAAATCTGGTGTTAGTTTTTGTCAATCACATCATGTATTTTAGATATGAAAACATATTTCTCGTATCAAGCATTGAAGCAAAAGCTGCATTCTTGCGGTGAATGAGTAGCTTTTGCGTAATCCATCAATACGAAACATGCAGATTGCAAAACAAAAAAAACAAAAAAAAACATGATGTGATAGAAAAATTCTGAGCTCAGATTCAGCACCCCAAAATGACCCTAAATCAGTTCTCAAAGTCCATGCAAGAAAAAAAGAATGTTGACCAGTGTTATGCATTGAAATTGGTCCAATATATATCTTTACCCATACATACTTTTCATGAATTTTCAGAGTGTTTTCTGCTTATGGTTGATATGGTGTTTATGGCTGATGTTGTTTTTGCTGCTTCTGTTGTGTTTCCTGCAGATGTAGTATTTCCCACTGTCTATGTGTTTTCCGCTGTTGGAGGTGCTGCTGTTACATTTCCAGGAGTAAAGCTGCTGTCTGGATCAGTACCACTGGACATGAATGTCTTTAAGGACATATTTTCTCCTCAAACTTGATCTGTGATTCATGACTCAAAGATGATGCTGCAAATGGCCGCCATGGTACTGAGCTCTCTACGTACTTTGTGAGTTTTGTGGGGAGTTTTGCACTCTGCCCTCCTTCTTTGGTCACTTACACCAGGGAAGACCTCATAAACATTGGACTGTCATCTTTTGGTATTTTTTCACCGGTTTTCAACAAACCTGGGGTTTTTTCAGATGTTTTGGTTGGAGGAGCAGCAGCTGTGTATGGCGTTTACAGGAAACACCAGCAGGGAAAACGAGCAGGCACGCTTGTGAAATTGTGATGGTGAGGGTGCGCACAGCGCTCTTGTCTGTTCACCTTGCCAACGTCCGCTCTCTGTCAAACAAGATTGATATATTGCTGCTCCTGAACAGGAAAAAAAACTCAGGCTTTGGCAGATCCGCCGCATTGTGTTTCACTGAAACCTAGCTCGGTAAACATATCCCCGATAGAGCTTTGCACCTGCCGGACTGCCAGCTGCTGTGTGCGGGTCACGTAACGGAGCTCTCTGGGATAACAGGGGGGGGGGGGGGACATGCTTTATATAAACCAAGGTTGGTGTACAGATGTCATAGTGTTAAGGAGGATGTGCAGCCCTCAGCCAGAAAAATTTATTCAAACTGTCGCCCGTCCTATTCACTGCCAGAGTTCTCCTCATTTGTGCTGGTCAGTGTTTATATTCCACCTCAGGGGAGCATAACGGAGGCACAGCAGCAGCTCGCTGACCAGATCGCAGATGTGGAGAGAAAATATCCAGACTGCCTGCTCATCATTCTGAGGAATTTTAACAGAGCAAATCTCAGCCAAGAACTGCAAATACAGACAGTACATCATGTGTCTGAAAGGGTTTTCCCAAATTTTCCCGGCTTAATGTGGGGAGGGAACTCAGAAGACTCAAAAACTGACAGAAAACAGACTTCGATTTTAGATGTCATATTGAAAGATACCTTCACTAAACAGAGAGTTGCTACAACAGCTTGCAAGCTGTCACACACACAGCACTCTGCCTGCCTCTTCCGCCTCCTCAGCTCCTGGAAAAATGTTGCATTTGACATCTACGTGCGTTGACTGCTCGTGCGGTATATAAACGATATGTGTAAAACTAAAACAGTGTTTTGTCTGTGTAGCATGGTAAACTAAAGAACAGCATGCACCATGGCGTCCCAGAGGAGATATGAAGTTATCAAATAGACCAAGAACATGGCCATGAGACATACTGCAACATGTCCCGTCAGGGATGTGAACATTCTTGACCACTGCTGCACCACAATAAAGGATACCTTATTGCTCTGTTCCCCGTGCAGCTTTGGGTCTCTCCGATCACTGTCTGATCCACCTCATTCCTACCTACATGCAGAAATTAATATCTTCAAAGGCTGTAATGAAGACACAAAAGAATCAAATCAAATCAACTTTATTTATAAAGCACTTTAAAACAACAGCTACAGCTGAAACCAAGTGCTGTAGATGAGGAGACATAAAAAGCAACAAACCACAAAGTACAAATAACAAAAAACAAGCCCAAAAAAATTAAAACTGAAACAAGTAAAATCAGTTAAAACAATCAAAACAGACTGAGATCTCATTCCAGGTTTAAAGCCAGTGCATAAAAGTGGGTTTTAAGATTGGTTTTAAAAACAGAAAGTGAAGAGGCCTGCCTGATGTGGTGCGGTAGATCGTTCCACATCTTTGGAGCCACAACAGGAAAAAGCTCGGTCCCCTCTGAGCATACGCTTGCACCTCGGCACCTCCAGGAGGAGCTGATCGGCTGACCGGAGGTGGCGAGCAGGGGCGTAAAGATGAAGCAGCTCAGAGAGGTACGGCGGGGCAAGACCATTTAAAGATTTAAAAACAAAAAAAAAGAATCTTAAAATATATTCTAAAATGCACAGGCAGCCAATGGAGGGAGCCCAGGACAAGTGTAATGTGCTCCCTCTTACGTGCACCAGTTAGCAGACGGGCAGCAGCATTCTGATCTAGCTGGAGACGTGCAAGGGAGGACTGGCTAATTCCGTATTAAAGTGCATTACAGTAATCCAGCCGGGAGGCAAAGCATGGATTGCTGTTTCAAAGTGCTGCTGTGCAAGACAGAGGTGATTTTAGAATTCCAGTTTTAAGGGTGCTTAGCACATTTTAAAAAATTTTAAAATCTAGATGTCCAGAAATACAATTTCCCATGATTTCAGAGTGAAAACATTGTAACTTAGGAGCAGGTCTGAAATATTCAGAGACTGAGTAAAGTATTTTATCCTTGTTTTATATTAGTCTTATGAGCTTATAGTTATTGAAGATTTTTTATTTCATCTTAACAGATTATTATGTCATAGTACTTAGTACAGAACACTCACACTGGTATCACTTTTCAATTACATTTAGACAGTTTTAGGCATTACATAGATTGTGTTTTAGTTTTGGCTGTTCATTTATTTATTCTACAAACTCATTGACGTCTTGTTTTTTCTGGCAGCACGCACATCCACGTTGTAAGTCATAAAAATACAGTAGTTGCAGTTGTTCTGATCAGTGAGGTTTAGTGCCGTGTGCAGGAGGACCTGGTTTAGCACAGCTACAGCAGCACTCCACTATAAGGCTGGATGGAGAACACAGATGGTACACTGCACATAAATGGGTTCAGGATAAAAAATATATGAATATGAATTATTTATTGAATTAACAGCAAAGCGTAGAAAGGACAGACAAGATCTAATGAAGTCCTTAAAAGTAAGAAAAATAAAAATGTGTGACTTAAAAGTCAGAATTCATACCAAAACACCAGTAACACAAGTAAGACACCTCCACAGTCTGATACACATATTCAATTTACCCTGAGCTTCAATTTCCATCCTTTGCTATTCTCAGTGTCCATATCTACTATCACATAAGGTCTATAGAGTGCACAAACCTCACCTGAAGCTTTTTTTTGCTTTTGAAAAAAATGCTCTGATATCCATCACTGCACTGCAGGCTGGTTTGCCACTTACTGCCAACAAATAAAAATACAGTCATCCACAGTCCACGATTGCTTTTCCTTAGCCCATTGTAACCTTGTTTTTTTTCTGTTTAGGTGTTAATGATGGCTTTCGTTTAGCTTTTCTGTATGTAAATCCCATTTCCATTAGGCGGTTTCTTACAGTTCGGTCACAGACGTTGACTCCAGTTTCCTCCCATTCGTTCCTCATTTGTTTTGTTGTGCATTTTTCGATTTTTGAGACATATTGCTTTAAGTTTTCTGTCTTGACGCTTTGATGTCTTCCTTGGTCTACCAGTATGTTTGCCTTTAACAACCTTCTCATGTTGTTTGTATTTGGTCCAGAGTTTAGACACAGCTGACTGTGAACAACCAACATCTTTTGCAGCACTGCATGATGATTTACTCTCTTTTAAGAGTTTGATAATCCTCTCCTTTGTTTCAATTGACATATCTCGTGTTGGAGCCATGATTCATGTCAGTCCACTTGGTGCAACAGCTCTCCAAGGTGTGTTCACTCCTTTTTAGATGCAGACTAACGAGCAGATCTGATATGATGCAGGTGTTAGGTTTGGGGATGAAAATTTACAGAGTGATTCCATAATTTTTTCCTCAGAATTGAGTGATTCCATATTTTTTTCCTCTGCTTGGTCTAAAAAAGTAACCGTTACTGACTGCCACAATCTTTTTTCTTGATTTCTTATAGTGTTTCTTAAAGCCAGAAAGTTGCCATTTGAAATGAGTTTAGTTTTGTGTCATGTCTGTGATGTGCTTTTTTTCTACAAAATTAAACAACTGAATGAACATCCTCCGAGGCTGGTGATTCCATAATTTTTGCCAGGGGTTGTAGTTAGGTGAGTAAAATAAGCACTTTTCAGAAAGTTGCACTTGCTCTTCATATTCAGAGACATAAACTGTGAATAAATACCTTGCAAATGTGACAGTCACCTGGCAATCACTTGACAGCACGGCTGGGCGAGGTTACCACCAGCGCTCACAGGACAGTGCCTCTGCTAAATCAGCGCCACCCGCAGCAGCACCACGTGACACAAACATGCCAGAGCAGACGCAGTTGCAGACGGAGAGAGAGAGAGAGAGAGAGAGAGAGAGAGAGAGATGAATGTAGGTGCGCTTCGTGGATTGAACCATTTGCCCAAGAAGGTGAGATGATCAAATTACTGTGTTCTTGTAATACATATTTTGGCATAATGCTTGAAATAGGTTGTTTAAAAAAATAGTAGTATAGAAGTATATATAAATATATATACAACAAGATTTGAGTGCAACTCCAAAAATGCAAGCTTGAGCGGAAAGCTGCAAGAATGCAGAGCAGAATGCAAGCTTGAGCAGAAAGCTCAAACTGCCGGTTACTCTGGTACTGGCACATTCTGATCTAATGACTGCACATAAGAAACACATATGAAACATAAGAACAAGTACGTAAGAAAAGGTGGCCTAATGAGTTGTAAATTACCCCAGCAGTGCCATTTGGCACCCTCCGGTCAGAATAGGAGGTGGGAGAAAAGGCTGGGTTTTCGAGTGTTTGGCACTGCATCTGATTACACCTCATCTTCACACCAACACACACATGAGCACACAGATGATCACAACTAGATTTACTGTTCCAGCTGAAATTTACCAAAAGATACCAAAATAGAAGTTACATAACACTTGCACATAATATACTGCTGCACAGTTTTAACTTAGTTTTGTATTTGTCAAAAGTCAGTTGGCTTAAAAAAAATTGAAAGTAAACCTAACAGGCTGCACTCTGTAACACTTTCTGACAAAAACAAGAGAATTTTAAATCAAAATTATTTGATGTAGTTAGAATTGCTGTGTGGAAATTGTTCCCAAACTTCTCGTTTAAAGTAAATTTCTTGAGATTTTTTTCAGTTGATATATTTAATTTACTTATGATTATTTTATTCTTCATGTTGAGCCAAATCATCATCAGTTTTGTGTCACACTTGGCCAGATGTTAAAATAGCCACAATTTACACTATTGCATAGTCTATTTATCTTTGATTTCATGTCAAGTTGTATTTTTATTGACTTGCTTGTTGTGTGGGCCGCTGAAGAGGAGGTACTGCTGGCCCACCACCACCACATGGCGCCCTGCTTGAAATGCGGGCTTCAAGCACGAGAGGGCGTCAGAGCAACTGGGAGTGACAGCTGTCACTCATCATCAGCACCAGCTGTCACTCATCCACGACCCATCACCATCAACATAAAGGCCGGACTGCAACTCCACCTCCCCGCCGAGAAATCAGCTACCATAGAGGTAATTTCTCTGCGGAATCTAAACTGAGTCATAGTCTGATCTCTTTTGCAGCTGTTTTCCTGTGGTGTTTCCTTGTCTGCTGGATTGGCGTTTGGTGTGAATAGCGATGGCTTCGCCTCACACCCCAACCAGATAAGTGGTTAAACAGGAGCTGCACGAGTGTGTTATTGGAGGTGGAGGTTCTCCCTCCCTAAGGAACACAGACTGAGGGATTACTGAGTGTGCGAACTCACACTCATCTGTACTGTTTCTGTTCTCTGCCAGCAGTACCAGGTCTGACAGCTGGAGATGGTGGCCACCTGGGGACCCAGGACTTGGCGGCTCCGGTGTTCTTCAGATCCGTTGGCGGTGGAAGCCGTGTGGGATCCGGCTCTTTTCTGGACGGACATCTCCTATCATCGAACCTGTCCACACGTCACTCAACGTATAATTGACTGTATTTCCAAACCTGTTATTGTCTGTATTCCATTGTGCACATCATAACATTAAATTGTTACTGTTTTGGCTTATCCATTGCCCGTTCATTTACGCCCCCTGTTGTGGGTCCGTGTTCCTACACTTTCACAATATTGCTAGTGTTATTCCTGCACCTATGGTGTTGCTAACTCCACAATTATTTTAATTTTCTCCATTTTAATAGTCATTAAATCTGTGCAGAACAATTTCACATCACTTGAACCATAAAAAAAATATATATGTATGTTCATTGCCACAATAAACAAACAGGTTTTGACCTTTGTGAGCAATGACGCAGGAGTTTGCACGTACTGTGCATTCCATTTCAGAACTTCCTTGTATGAGATCCAAGCCTAACTACACCATTGCCAAGACTAAATGACTTGGCAATAAAAACTTTTTGTTTGCTTGTAATTTTAAGAAACAGTTGATAATTTGACAAAATAAACACTGGGGAGTTACAGTGAGGCAAATAAATATTTGAAGTTTTCCCACCTACAAGAATAGAGAGGTATGTAATTTTTATTGTCGGTACACTTCAACTGTAAAAAGTAAGTCCCTTCGGCTGCTTCCTTGTTTTGTACTCGGGGTCGCCACAGCAAATCCAAGGTGGATCTGCATGTTGAATTGGCACAAATTTTACACCGGATGCCCTCCCTGACGCAACTCCACATTACATGGAGAAATGTGGTAGGGGTGGGATTTGAACTGGGAAGCTTCCGCACTGAAACCAAGTGCATTAACAGTACACTTCAACTGTGACAGACAGAATCTAATAATAATAATAATAATAATAATAAAACACAATGTATGATTTTTAAATGATTAATTTGCATTTTATTGCATGAAACAAGAATTTGATCACCTACCAACCAGCAAGAATTCTGGCTCTCACAGATCTGTTAGTCTTTTAAGAAGCCCTCCTATTCTGCACTGTATTAATTACACTTGTTTGAAATGATTACCTGTATAAAAGACACCTGTCCACACACAATCAATCACACTCCAACCTATCCACCATGGCCAAGACCAAAGAGACGTCTAAGGCTGGGCTTACACTGGTTGAGTTTTGGCCCTTTTTCAGCTGATTATTCACTCGTGCGAGTATTTTTGCATCGCGCCGAGTTTCAGCTTAAACGTGCGTCCTGCATCGTGCAGTCTACATGGAGTAACGAGCTGCCTTTAACATCTCACGACCACCTCCCGATCGGGAATTGTATGGTCGGATGAAAATCAAACCTGTTTGATATTTTGGTCGGCCGTCGTGGCTCATGAGGGTTCCGCGCTTTTGAAGCAGCGCTACAAGCGTCTACACACTGATTACCTCGCACACTGTCCATGAGCAAACACCGGAGAGAGCAAACAGTGATCTCATGTAAAGTCTTGTGTTTTTTTTGTTTTTTTTGTTTTTTTACTGCCTTCCCTCGCAATAACCTAATATCATATTAAAGTTCATACCTATCAGCGCGCACAGTGAGTGGAATCAGGTGGTGGGAGACTGAACGTATATGACAGACAACAGGATTTACGACAGATGAGGGATAAGTTGCTACACCTTGCACAGCTGTAAGACTCCGTATAAAATATAGTTTATTTATACAACAGTTTAAGTAGCAACACCTGTTATGAATGTTTGTTTTCTTTTTTACCGTCCTCTCATGAATCATGTTGCTGTTTGCTGTGTGTGCGCACACGTGCATATGCGTTGCGTCTCCCCCCACCTGATTTCACTCACTGTGCGCGCTGATAGGCATGAAATCATTTTTTTAAACAGAAAAAAAACTACTGTTACGTTTTGCTTCTGGAAACACGAGCCCGACGTGTGGTTTTTGAACGTACAATGTGAGCAGTCAGATTGCATCAGAGTATCGGGCCGTACAGTGTGAGAACATGAATAGTGCGCTCTGAACCTTTAAACCTTGCGGTTTTGTCACAGTTTGAGCTGGAGAAAAGTGCAACAATTGAAAATATCGCATAGTGTATGGCCAGCCTAAGGACACCAGGGACAAAACTGTAGACCTGCACAAGGCTGGGATGGGCTACATGACAGTAGCTTGGTGAGAAGGCAACAGCTGTTTGTGTAATTATGGTGGAATGATATCTGAGGTCTGGCTCACACAGACCTCGAGAGGCTGTAACCTCTACTGGTGGTTGGCTCTCACTGCAGTATTGTATCACTTCCTGTTCCGGAGCACAGCAGTGTTTAGCTGTTTAATCTGCGCAGTTGATTGATCTAGTTAACTAGATAACGATTTGTTTCACAGTGTAATCTTCACGTGCCTTAACTAAAGCACTCCCTCTGCTGAATCACCTCTAAATTATTTACACATTATTCACTTTGCGTGTTTTTAGGAATCTGCTAGCTTAGCGCAGCTACTAGCTCTTAGCCGGTTTAGCATGGCGGCTTCTCCTGTGTCTCCCGCACTTTTCTGCTCTGGGTGTGAAATGTTTAGTTATTCCTCGGCCTCCTTTAGCAGTAATGGTACTTGTAATAAGTGTAGCTTATTCGTAGCTTTGGAGGCCAGGCTGGGCGAATTGGAGACTCGGCTCCGCACCTTGGAAAATTCTACAGCTAGCCAGGCCCCTGTAGTCGGTGCAGACCAAGGTAGCTTAGCTGCCATTAGTTCCCTCCCGGCAGATCCCGAGCAGCCGGGAAAGCAGGCCGACTGGGTGACTGTGAGGAGGAAGCGTAGTCCTAAACAGAAGCCCCGTGTACACCGCCAACCCGTTCACATCTCTAACCACTTTTCCCCACTCGGCGACACACCCGCCGAGGATCAAACTCTGGTTATTGGCGACTCTGTTTTGAGAAATGTGAAGTTAGCGACACCAGCAACCATAGTCAATTGTCTTCCGGGGGCCAGAGCAGGCGACATTGAAGGAAATTTGAAACTGCTGACTAAGGCTAAGCGTAAATTTGGTAAGATTGTAATTCATGTCGGCAGTAATGACACCCAGTTACGCCAATCGGAGGTCACTAAAATTAATATTGAATCGGTGTGTAACTTTGCAAAAACAATGTCGGACACTGTAGTTTTCTCTGGGCCCCTCCCCAATCAGACCGGGAGTGACATGTTTAGCCGCATGTTCTCCTTGAATTGCTGGCTGTCTGAGTGGTGTCCAAAAAATGAGGTGGGCTTCATAGATAATTGGCAAAGCTTCTGGGGAAAACCTGGTCTTGTTAGGACAGACGGCATCCATCCCACTTTGGATGGAGCAGCTCTCATTTCTAGAAATCTGGCCAATTTTCTTAAATCCTCCAAACTGTGACTATCCAGGGTTGGGACCAGGAAGCAGAGTTGTAGTCTTACACACCTCTCTGCAGCTTCTCTCCCCCTGCCATCCCCTCATTACCCCATCCCCGTAGAGACGGTGCCTGCTCCCAGACCACCAACAACCAGTAAAAATCTATTTAAGCATAAAAATTCAAAAAGAAAAAATAATATAGCACCTTCAACTGCACCACAGACTAAAACAGTTAAATGTGGTCTATTAAACATTAGATCTCTCTCTTCTAAGTCCCTGTTAGTAAATGATATAATAATTGATCAACATATTGATTTATTCTGCCTTACAGAAACCTGGTTACAGCAGGATGAATATGTTAGTTTAAATGAGTCAACACCCCCGAGTCACACTAACTGCCAGAACGCTCGTAGCACGGCCCGAGGCGGAGGATTAGCAGCAATCGTCCACTCCAGCTTATTAATTAATCAAAAACCCAGACAGAGCTTTAATTCATTTGAAAGCTTGTCTCTTAGTCTTGTCCATCCAAATTGGAAGTCCCAAAAACCAGTTTTATTTGTTGTTATCTATCGTCCTCCTGGTCGTTACTGTGAGTTTCTCTGTGAATTTTCTGACCTTTTGTCTGACTTAGTGCTTAGCTCAGATAAGATAATTATAGTGGGCGATTTTAACATCCACACAGATGCTGAGAATGACAGCCTCAACACTGCATTTAATCTATTGTTAGACTCGATTGGCTTTGCTCAAAATGTAAATGAGTCCACCCACCACTTTAATCATACCTTAGATCTTGTTCTGACTTATGGTATGGAAATTGAAGACTTAACAGTATTCCCTGAAAACCCCTTCTGTCTGATCATTTCTTAATAACATTTACATTTACTCTGATGGACTACCCAGCAGTGGGGAATAAGTTTCATTACAGTAGAAGTCTTTCAGAAAGCGCTGTAACTAGGTTTAAGGATATGATTCCTTCTTTATGTTCTCCAATGCCATATACCAATACAGGGCAGAGTAGCTACCTAAACTCTGTGAGTGAGATAGATTATCTCATCAATAGTTTTATATCCTCATTGAGGACAACTTTGGATGCTGTAGCTCCTCTGAAAAAGAGAGCCTTAAATCAGAAGTGCCTGACTCCGTGGTATAACTCACAAACTCGCAGCTTAAAGCAGATAACCCATAAGTTGGAGAGGAAATGGCGTCTGACTAATTTAGAAGATCTTCACTTAGCCTGGAAAAAGAGTCTGTTGCTCTATAAAAAAGCCCTCCATAAAGCTAGGACATCTTACTACTCATCACTAATTGAAGAAAATAAGAACAACCCCAGGTTTCTTTTCAGCACTGTAGCCAGGCTGACAAAGAGTCAGAGCTCTATTGAGCCGAGTATTCCTTTAACTTTAACTAGTAATGACTTCATGACTTTCTTTGCTAATAAAATTTTAACTATTAGAGAAAAAATTACTCATAACCATCCCAAAGACATATCGTTCTCTTTGGCTGCTTTCAGTGATGCCGGTATTTGGTTAGACTCTTTCTCTCCGATTGTTCTGTCTGAGTTATTTTCATTAATTACTTCCTCCAAACCATAAACATGTCTATTAGACCCCATTCCTACCAGGCTGCTCAAGGAAGCCGTACCATTAATTAATGATTCGATCTTAAATATGATCAGTCTGTCTTTATTAGTTGGCTATGTACCACAGGCTTTTAAAGTGCCAGTAATTAAACCATTATTATAAAGCCATCACTTGACCCAGCTATCTTAGCTAATTATAGGCCAATCTCCAACCTTCCTTTTCTCTCAAAAATTCTTGAAAGGGTAGTTGTAAAACAGCTAACTGATCATCTGCAGAGGAATGGTCTATTTGAAGAGTTTCAGTCAGGTTTTTGAATTCATCATAGTACAGAAACAGCATTAGCGAAGGTTACAAATGATCTTCTTATGGCCAGTGGACTCATCTCTGTGCTTGTTCTGTTAGACCTCAGTGCTGCTTTTGATACTGTTGACCATAAAATTTTATTACAGAGATTAGAGCATGCCATAGGTATTAAAGGCACTGTGCTGTGGTGGTTTGAATCATATTATCTAATAGATTACAATTTGTTCATGTAAATGGGGAATCTTCTTCACAGACTAAGGTTAATTATGGAGTTCCACAAGGTTCTGTGCTAGGACCAATTTTATTCACTTTATACATGCTTCCCTTAGGCAGTATTATTAGACAGAATTGCTTAAATTTTCATTGTTACGCAGATGATACTCAGCTTTATCTATCCATGAAGCCAGAGGACACACACCAATTAGCTAAACTGCAGGATTGTCTTACAGACATAAAGACATGGATGACCTCTAATTTCCTGCTTTTAAACTCAGATAAAACTGAAGTTATTGTACTTGGCCCCACAAATCTTAGAAACATGGTGTCTAACCAGATCCTTACTCTGGATGGCATTACCCTGACCTCTAGTAATACTGTGAGAAATCTTGGAGTCATTTTTGATCAGGATATGTCATTCAATGCGCATATTAAACAAATATGTAGGACTGCTTTTTTGCATTTGCGCAATATCTCTAAAATTAGAAAGGTCTTGTCTCAGAGTGATGCTGAAAAACTAATTCATGCATTTATTTCCTCTAGGCTGGACTATTGTAATTCATTATTATCAGGTGGTCCTAAAAGTTCCCTGAAAAGCCTTCAGTTAATTCAAAATGCTGCAGCTAGAGTACTGATGGGGACTAGAAGGAGAGAGCATATCTCACCCGTATTGGCCTCTCTTCATTGGCTTCCTGTTAATTCTAGAATAGAATTTAAAAATCTTCTTCTTACTTATAAGGTTTTGAATAATCAGGTCCCATCTTATCTTAGGGACCTCATAGTACCATATCACCCCAATAGAGCGCTTCGCTCTCAGACTGCAGGCTTACTTGTAGTTCCTAGGGTTTGTAAGAGTAGAATGGGAGGCAAAGCCTTCAGCTTTCAGGCTCCTCTCCTCTGGAACCAGCTCCCAATTCAGATCAGGGAGACAGACACCCTCTCTACTTTTAAGATTAGGCTTAAAACTTTCCTTTTTGCTAAAGCTTACAGTTAGGGCTGGATCAGGTGACCCTGAACCATCCCTTAGTTATGCTGCTATAGACTTAGACTGCTGGGGGGTTCCCATGATGCACTGAGTGTTTCTTTCTCCTTTTGCTCTGTATGCACCACTCTGCATTTAATCATTAGTGATTGATCTCTGCTCCCCTCCACAGCATGTCCTTTTCCTGGTTCTCTCCCTCAGCCCCAACCAGTCCCAGCAGAAGACTGCCCCTCCCTGAGCCTGATTCTGCTGGAGGTTTCTTCCTGTTAAAAGGGAGTTTTTCCTTCCCACTGTCACCAAGTGCTTGCTCACAGGGGGTCGTTTTGACAGTTGGGGTTTTTCTGTAATTATTGTATGGCTTTGCCTTGCAATATGAAGCGCCTTGGGGCAACTGTTTTGTTGTGATTTGGCGCTATATAAATGAAATTGATTTGATTTGATTTGATTTGATATCGCTATGGAGATAAAACAGATTCTGTGGAGATGTTCAAGTCTAGACCTAAAGGACATGTCACATGTTTTTTAACATCCCAGTTAGAAACACAGCATCAAAGTATTCATGACTGTAAGTCTCTCTGCACATATGCGATTGTAATTAGTGGCCTGTGATGTTTTTTTTATTCCATCTCCCTGAGCGAGATAACAAGTGCATTTCCGGAAAACGACTCACTCAGCATTCTCAGCAATTCTCGGCATGTAACGTACATAAAGGAATGAGCAGAAACATCTGATGGCAAGAATGCAAGCTTGAGCAGAAAGCTCAAACTGCCGGTTACTCTGGTACTGGCACATTCTGATCTAATGACTGCACATAAGAAACACATATGAAACATAAGAACAAGTACGTAAGAAAGGTGGCCTAATGAGTTGTAAATTACCCCAGCAGTGCCATTTGGCACCCTCCGGGTCAGAAGAGGAGGTGGGAGAAAGGCTGGGTTTTCGAGGTGTTTGGCACTGCATCTGATCACACCTCATCTTCACACCAACACACACATGAGCACACAGATGATCACAACTAGATTTACTGTTCCAGCTGAAATTTACCAAAAGGTACCAAAATAGAAGTTACATAACACTTGCACATAATATACTGCTGCACAGTTTTAACTTAGTTTTGTATGTCAAAAGTCAGTTGGCTTAAAAAATTGAAAGTAAACCTAACAGGCTGCACTCTGTAACACTTTCTGACAAAAACAAGAGAATTTTAAATTAAAAATTATTTGATGTAGTTAGAATTGCTGTGTGGAAATTGTCCCAAACTTCTCGTTTAAAAGTAAATTTCTTGAGATTTTTTTTCAGTTGATATATTTAATTTACTTATGATTATTTTTATTCTTCATGTTGAGCCAAATCATCAACAGTTTTGTGTCACACTTGGCCAGATGTTAAAATAGCCACAATTTACACTATTGCATAGTCTATTTATCTTTGATTTCATGTCAAGTTGTATTTTTATTGACTTGCTAGTGTTAATACTGCACCTATGGTGACTCCACAATTATTTTAATTTTCTCATTTTAATAGTCATCAAATCTGTGCAGAACAATTTCACATCACTTGAACCATAAAAAAGCAAAACATGTATGTTCATTGCCACAATGAACATACGTGTTTTGACCTTTGTGAGCAATGACGCAGGAGTTTGCACGTACTGTGCATTCCATTTCAGAACTTCCTTGTATAGAGGCTTTTCAGGTTTCAAATCCTGCAAAACCTCGGAGAGTTTGCCGTGCTGCAAGATCTCAGTAACATTGAGAACTGCATTGATACGCTTTGATCACGCTTCACTTTAACTGCTATACACGGACAACACAATTAACATCGCAACATAAAACTATTTTATATTGTGCCTAAAATTCTTGTGAATATATTCTCTGGGTTTATAGATGTTGTTATTGCGTTTATTTTATGTAAACATGTGAGAATCACAGGCTGTCTTTCCGTTATTTCAATGGAGCTGTTGTGATCTACGCTCGCTTCCTGTTCATGTCGTTCTGGGGGAAAGTGAAGTTTGCTCTTTAACGTCTTGATTATTATTCTTTACAACACTGTTTGTCCTCTTTGTTTCAGACATATATATATATGTCTGAAATTTGGTTTGCGCTTATTAATGCCACGCAGATTAAACGTAGTAGACACAGATTTTTTGTTATAATTGTTTTAGCAAGTTTTCAGGGTGTAATGCAGCAGTCTTTTATTAACGTGATGAAAAGGCATTTAAAAATGACATTTTTGTAGTATAATATTCATTTATAATTGTCATCGTGTGGATTCTCTATGTTATTTTGACTGCAGCGACTCTCTGGCACGCAAGGGATTATGGGATACATGAAAACCACGAATGAGATCCAAGCCTAAATACATCATTTACAAATAAACACGGGGAGTTTACAGTGAGGCAAAAAGTATTTGAAGTTTTCCCCACCTACAAGACTAGAGAGGTGTGTAATTTTTATTGTCGGTACACTTCAACTGTAAAAAGTAAGTCCCTTCGGCCAGCTTCCTTGTTTGTACTCGGGGTCGCCCACGCAAATCCAAGGTGGATCTGCATGTTGAATTGGCACAAATTTTACACCGGATGCCCTGACACAATTCCACATTACATGGAGAAATGGGTAGGGTGGGTTCGACACCGGGAACCTTCCACACTGAACCAAGTGCATTAACAGTACACTTCAACTGTGAGAGACAAAATCTAAAATAATAATAATAATAATAATAAAAGCTCACTATGATTTTTAAATGATTAATTTGCATTTTATTGCATGAAATAAGGAATATGATCACCTACCAACCAGCAAGAATTCTGGCTCTCACAGACCTGTTAGTTATCTTTTAAGAAGCTCTCCTATTCTGCACTGTATTAATTACTCTTGTTTGAAAGCGTTACCTGTATAAAAGACACCTGTCATCTAAGGACACAGGGGACAAAACTGTAGACCTGCACAAGGCTGCGATGGGCTACAGGACAATAGCTTGGTGAGAAGGCAACAGCTGTTTTTGTAATTATGCTGGAATGATATCCCTATGGAGATAAAAACAGATTCTGTGGAGATATTCAAGTCTAGACCTAAGGACATGTCACATAATTTTTAACATCCCAGTTAGAAACATAACATCAAAGTATTCATGATTGTAAGTCTCTCTACACATATGCACTTCTAATTTAGTGGTTCTGTGATGTTTTTTTTTATTCCTCTCCCTGAGCGAGATAACAGGTGCATTTTCAGAAAACGTCTCACTCAGCAATTGTCAGCAATTCTCGGCATGTAACGTACATAATGGAATGAGAAGAAACATCTGCTGACTGACAGACAAAGCCAAATGAATGTGGGTATGTCCGATAATGAAGCTTTGGAGCTTTTGTGATGGCTCGGGTTTATAGACGATGGAACACCTCACCCCCCAAAACTCTTAACTTTTTCAGAGGTCTGTCAGATTTTGGAACCTAAAGTGTATGACACTGCTGATTGTGTGCCAGGATGCTGGTTACTGCTGCTGTGATCATGACATGAACTGTCTCCACCACAGACTGCCTGGACATGCAGATGTATGTATCATATTGCAAAAACTCAGAAGATGCTATTTTCAGGAGATAATGGACTCTCTATCCAGTGTGCCACAATCCTGACAGAAGTTGACGAGAGCTGGGATCAGACATTGTGCGCGCACACGATCAGAACCTGAGGGCAAGTGGACCTGGACATTATTCTCTGGCTATCCGCACCTGAGGACTAGTAGAACTTACAAATGATCTCTCTCTCTCTCACACTATATCAATCTATCTATCTCTCTCTCTCTCCTCATCTCTCTCTCTCTCCTCTCTCTCTCTCTCTCTCTCTCTCTCCTCTCTCTCTCTCCTCTCTCTCTCTCTCTCTATATATATATATATATATATATGCTTCTATGACATGACTCATGGCCGCAGGTGCACTAAATCTTCTCAGGGCTGCTGCTTTTACGGTGTTTTTAATCTCTACATCAGTTCTTAATGTTAGCAGCTACATTCCATTCAAGTACACACTGTGATGCTGCTAATAGTTACGTCACCTTTTGGAAACACATAAATACTCACAAGTACTTTTTCTCAAATGTCTCCATAGTTGTTTGCTGCTAATGCCATATACTTTGAAACTGGTCACAAAAGTGCACAAAGTAATCCCGGTGGATCATCAGATGGTCACTAACAGCCTAAATCTGAATTGTTATGATTTCGGTGCAACATGTACTTTAAGATGCATTTATTCTCCCTTTTATATGGCTAGCATACTGGCATACCATAGAACTACAGTGGGGTATAAAATAAATCACACTAAGATTTTTAAAGAATTTATTTGTAAATTATGGTGGAAAATAAGTATTTGTTCATTAACAAAAGTTCACCTCAATACTTTGGAACATAATCTTTGTTGGCAATGACAGAGGTCAAACATTTCCTGTAAGTCTTCACCAGGTTTGCACACACTGTAGCTGGTACTTTGGTCCATTCCTCCATGCAGATCTCCTCTACAGCAGTGATGTTTTGGGCTGTCACTGGGCAACATGGACTTTCAACTCCCTCACAAATTTTCTATGGGTGAGGTCTGGAGACTGGCTTCGGCCACTCCAGGACCTTGCAATGCTTTTACGGAGCCGCTCCTTCTTTGCTGGAGCAGTTGTGTTGGGATTATTGTTATGCTGGTGACCAGCCAGGTTGCATCTTCAATGTCTTCTCACAGATGGAAGGGAGGTTTTGTCTTAAAATCTCCACGATACCTGGCCACGTTCATTCTGCCCTTAACCACGGATCAGTGTCCTTTTCCCTTTGCAGAAAACAGCCCCAAAGCATGATGTTTCCAGCCCCATGCTTCCAGTAGATATGGTGTTCTTGGAATGCAACTCAGCATCTTCTCTCCAAACACAGCGAGTTGATTTTTTCCCAAAATGTTCTACGAGGGCTGTCCGTAAAGTATAGGTCCTTTTTATTTTTTTCAAAAACTATATGGATTTCATTCATATGTTTTTACGTCAGACATGCTTGAACCCTCGTGCGCATGCAGTGAGTTTTTCCACGCCTGTCGGTGACGTCATTCGCCTGTGAGCACTCCTTGTGGGAGGAGTCGTCCAGCCCCTCGTCGGAATTCCTTTGTCTGAGAAGTTGCTGAGAGACTGGCGCTTTGTTTGATCAAAATTTTTCTAAACCTGTGAGACACATCGAAGTGGACATGGTTCAAAAATTAAGCTGGTTTTCAGTGAAAATTTTAACAGCTGATGAGAGATTTTGAGGTGATTCTGTCGCTTTAAGGACTTTTCACGGTGCGAGATGTCGCGCAGCGCTCTCAGGCAGCGTCATCAGCCTGTTTCAAGCTTAAAACCTCCACATTTCAGGCTCTATTGATCCAGGACGTCGTGAGAGAACAGAGACGTTCAGAAGAAGTCGGTTTCAGCATTTTATCCGGATATTCCACTGTTAAAGGAGATTTTTTTAATGAAAGACGTGCAGACGGGTCCGCGCGTCGGGACGCAGCCGACGCGGCGCGACGGCACAGAAAAACACCTCCGTGTTGATAACCATTTGTTAAAATCCAGTTGGCTTTTGATGGCTTTCAGTGGAGTGAGTATATGAGAAATTGTTTATCAGCTGGAGATGTTCCAACTTGTCCTTAAGGCTTCCAGCAGAGGGGTTTTCCTGTGACGGAGCGTCGCGGCGGCTGCGAGCCGACGCTGCAATCCGCCCGCACGTCTTTCATTAAAAAAATCTCCTTAACAGTGGAATATCCGGATAAAATGTTGAAACCGACTTCTTCTGAAACTTCTCTGTTCTCTCACGACGTCCTGGATCAACAGAGCCTGAAATGTGGAGGTTTTAAGCTTGAAACAGGCTGATGACGCTGCCTGAGAGTGCTGCGCGACGTCTCGCACCGTGAAAAGTCCTTAAAGCGACAGAATCACCTCAAAATCTCTCATCAGCTGTTAAACGTTTCACTGAAAACCAGCTTAATTTTCGAACCATGTCCACTTCGATGTGTCTCACAGGTTTAGAAAAAAGTTTGATCAAACAAAGCGCCAGTCTCTCAGCAACTTCTCAGACAAAGGAATTCCGACGAGGGGCTGGACGACTCCTCCCACAAGGAGTGCTCACAGGCGAATGACATCACCGACAGGCGTGGAAAAACTCACGCATGCGCACGAGGGTTCAAGCATGTCTGACGTAAAAACATATGAATGAAATCCATATAGTTTTTGAAAAAAATAAAAAGGACCTATACTTTACGGACAGCCCTCGTACTTTGGTTTCATCTGACCACATGATATTCTCCCAGTCCTCTTCTGGATCATCCATATGCTCTCTGGCAAACCTCAGACGAGCCTGGACATGTAGTGGCTTAAGCAAGGGGACACACCTAGCACTGCAGGATTCCCTCTCTGCATAGTGTGTAGCCTTTGTTACTTTGGTCCCAGCTCTCTGCAGATCATTCATCAGGTCCCTCCGTGTAGTTCTGGGATTTTTGTTCACCATTCTCATGATCATTTTGACCCCACAGGATGACATCTTGCGTGGAACCCCGGATCGAGGGAAATTATCAATGGTCTTGTATGTCTTCCATTTTCTTACAATTGCTCCCACAGTTGATTTATTCACACCAACCTGCTTGACTATTGTAGATTCACTCTTCCCAGCCTGGTGCACATCTACAATTTTCTTCCTGGTGTCCTTCAACAGCTCTTTGGTCTTGGCCATGGTTGAGTTTGGAGTCTGACTGTTTGAGGCTGTGGATAGGTGTCTTTTATACAGATAAGTTCCAACAGATGCCATTAATACAGGTAACAGGTGGAGGACAGAAGAGCTTCTTAAAGAAGAAGTTACAGGTCTGTGAGAGCCAGAAATCTTACTTGTTTGTGGGTGACCAAATACTTATTTTCCACCATAATTTACAAATAAATTATTTAAAAATCCTACAATGTGATTTCCGGAATTTTTTTTCTCATATTGTCTCTCACAGTTGAAGTGTACCTATGTTGAAAATTACAGCGCTCTCTCATCTTTCTAAGTAGGAGAACATGCACAATCAGGGGCTGACTACATACTTTTGGCCCCACTGTATGCTTTAAATTCAGTTTATTAGTAATGGAACACGTCTCTGCAGAATCAGTCGGCCAGAAAAAACTACACCTAAAGTATAATTATCAGCATTAAATCAACAGGAAAGCAGAGAAAATACAAAGGTGATTGTTGGCCACTGGCCCCAAAGCTTCACTAACAGACCCAGAATTTAAATAAAGTAGAGGCCGTGACCCGTTCCGTTACTAATAAAATGAATTTAAAAGGATAGGAAACATAGTACCATACTATGCCAGTATAGTAGCCATGTGAGAGGGAGAATAAATGGGTCTTAAGTCTGGACTTGAAACTCTCTACAGCAGTGGTGGCCAAAGTATTCCAGAAAGGGCCAAGAGGGTTCAGGTTTTCTTTGCAGCCACTGACTCCAGCAGGTGATTTGACTGATTAACATCACATTGAGCAGATGGGATGAGTTCATCAGTCAGTCATCAGTCAGTTTATCACCAATGTTTCACCTGGCTGCAGTAAACAATTGGAAATGCTGGAATGGGTGGGTTGTCTGCCTGGATGGCCTCAAGGCAATTCCATGTATGTGGTGCAGTACACCACCAGCACATGCTTCCACACGCAGACACACAGCCTAGCTTCTTAGTTTTTTTTAATGTTAATAAATTTGCAAAAAATCTAAAAGAAAACCCTCTCTTTTTTTGCATTTTCATTAAGGGGTATTGTGTGTAGAAAATTGAGGGTCAAAAACCCCGAATTCCATCCAATTTTTAATAAGGCTGTAATGTAAAAATCACGAGGTGAAAGAGGCATACGCCACCTCCAACACAAACCTGGTGATGTATTGAAAAAAAAAACAGACAGCACAATGGGCCTCATGTATCGATGTTGCGCACTTGTGGCGTAAATTTACGGCGTAAACTTGAAAAATACCAAAGTCGCCGTGACATGTATCAAGCAGTGCGCACCTGCCCATTTCTGGCGTACGCCTGACGTGATCTTGATAAATGCGGCGGGTGGAAACGATCGTAATTATAATAAACACGCCCATAAATATTCATATTCTGCTTCAGACACACCCTCATTTTACGACATAGAAGCCGGAAAGACGGCAATGAAAAAGAACTCCACCAATCACGACGCGTGCCAATAGAGCATCAAAAGCGGCTGTCATATCAATTGTTTTGTAGTATATAATCAGTAAAGTGTTACAGTGGTCCCTCATTAATCGCTGGAGTTACGTTCTAAAAAAATAGCCCGTAATACGCGAAACCGCGGATGTAGTCAGCGTTATTTTTTTACAATTATTATAGACGTTTCAAAGCTGTAAAACCCCTCACTACAGTTTATATACTTTCTCAATCAGGCATGAACATTTTCTCACTTTTCTCTCGTGTGTAAACACTCTCAAAGTTCAAACCTTAGTAGGAAAATAATACCAAACTGTTTTCAGGCCCAAACATTTGTTTGAGTAATAAAAATAGAACGTTTTCCTATAAATAATTATGATGGCATTTAGAACTAACGAATTAATTTTAATGATCAACGAACGAGGTCGGACACATAAGAAATTATTAATAGTGACTGACCAGTATGTCACAGATCGCTCCTCTGCGTCCTGACGCTGCACCTTTTCCCACTCACACCTGGCTGCAGCAGGTGTGAGTTTCCGAGTGACAAACAGTTATGAGTAGTTGTTGGCGCTCTTTTTTCTTCTGGGCGACAAGATTCTTATAAACAGATACGCAGAACACACTAAACACTGTAAAAAAAAAAAAAAGGCATGCAAAATTGGACTAAAAACTCAGCGAGACTCCGAGGCCATGACAGGTGAACCGCGTTATAGCGAGGGGACCACTGTATTCTCTTTTCACATGTCAATAATTCTTGACGTGGATATTGTTCGCTCAATTAAGACACGCCTAATCTGTCAGATTTCTTATTTTTTAAATGTATTTCTGTATTTATTTTATTGTGACAACCGAATGGAGACGACAAAACCTGATTGCAGCACGGGCGAATTAAGGGAATGACGAAACTACAGTTGTTATTATCAGTTTCATAGTTTAAAACGATCACACCACATGAAGTTAAGCTCAGCGCTGCTCTGGTTCCAGGCTCGAAGTCTGGAGAAAAAGGCGAGCAGCGCTGTCTTTGCAGTAACGCTGTGGCCACGGATCGTGCTCCATAACAATCCCGCAACAGGGGGATTTGTATTGATTATTATGTAGTATAATCAGGAAAGTGTTATTTATGTAACATATGCATTGATTTGTATAATGGCACTGTTTATCATGTTGATTATCTTCATTTTTATGTGGATTCCAGCGCTGGTTCATTTTGGTGTATAAATTTACGCCACCTCTGGACCTGGTGTATATTTTTCAGTGCAGCGTACGCCAACGACCACATTGATAAATGCCAAGTAGCGCAGCCGTTTTGGTGTACACCCCATATACGCTCAAATATCGCCGTACGCAACGTTGATACATGAGGCCCAATGTGTGTATCTGTACTAAAACTCTGACCCATGTATATGAATATTTTGGAGAAAACTGGCGACCCAGGTGGAGATGGTGAATTGAAACCAGACTGTAGGAAAAATGTGAGTGACATCATTTACACATAACAATGCACTTTCTGTGAGTCAGAACATGGACCTTTAATAACAGACATCAAATATACATGTACTTTCTCATGTTCACACAAAACAAGTATCTGTACAAACAAAAGAAAAATGGTGTTGTGTGGGCCGCCAGAAGAGGAGGTACTGCTGGCCCACCACCAGAGGGCGCCCTGCCTGAAGTGCAGGCTTCAGGCACGAGAGGGCGCTGCTGCCACGGACACAGCCGGGGGTGACAGCTGTCACTCATTATCTCTTGACAGCTGTCACCCATCTACTCTACAGCATCTCACTCCATAAAGACCAGACGTCATCTCCACCTCGTTGCCGAGATATCGTACTTCTATGAAGGTAACTTTCTCTGCCTGTATTAATTGATTCCAAGAGCTATTGTTTTGCAGCTGTCAACCAGAGGACCGGCGTGGGTCGCAACTGTTTCGTCCTACGTTCGTCAGATAAGTGGTTAAACAGACGCTGCACGAGTGTGTGTTAGAGGTGGAGGTGGCATTCCCACCGTTGTTGTTACGGGGTGTGCACACACCCACACTTGACTGTCTTTGTTCTTCGCCAGCAGTACCAGATCCGACAGTCGGGGACGGTGATCACCTGGGAATTCGGGACTTGGCGGCTCCAGTATTCACCAGGTTCGGTGGCGGCGGAAATCGTGTGGTTCCGGCTCTTCTCAGGACAGACGTCTTCTATCCTCGAGCCTGCCCACACGTCACCTTTGTGGATTGACTGTTATCAGATTCTGAGAGTGTCTGTGTATTCGTTGTGCACCTTCACAACATTAAATTGTTACTTTTTGGCTCATCTATTGACAGTTCATTTGCGCCCCCTGTTGTGGGTCCGTGTCACTACACTTTCACAACAAATGGTTTTAAAAAAAAGACGTAAAACGTTTCAGACACACACCTACAAATAAAACAATGTTGAAAATCACGCACTACTTTGAATTGTGTGCACGCTGATCTGCCTCATATCCCACCCTTCACCCACCCACATTCTCCTAAACAGATTTTGACTCATAAACCAAAAGAAAACAAAGCAAAAATGAAAAAAGCTAGACATTAGACCAGGGGTTCTCAACCTTTTACAAAGTAGCCCAAGGCCCATTTAAATATTAACGCTTTAATTTTAATTGATCTGAGTCTTGGTTTGATTTGAATTCAATACAGATTAACAAGCTAAAAACCTTGTAAAATAAATATGATACACTGTGATCATGTCATTTCTTTATATTGTGTATGTAAACCTGCACATATAACAACACTGAACAGGTGAGAAAAAATATAAAGGCTCAAGCCAGGCTTATTAACAAAAAAAATCATGAATCCAAAATATTTTGATTTGGATACTTAGAGAAATTCTGATAAATAAAATTCTGTGATAATATAATAAAATTCAGTAAATAAACTAAATTTAAATAAAAGTGCAATTGAAAATATTGCCTGATAAACTGCATTTGATAATTTAGCAGTCTTTATTTTTGCTCTCCAACAAAACTAAAATTCTCAACAAACTCTACAAATCTGTGACAAATGAACATTAAGAACAGTCACAACAGTCCATTTTCAACATGCTACAACTTCCATTTCATGTTGACCTCTTGATGAGACACCTGGGCCTGCCTCTCAGAGATGAGCAGATCCAGTCTGGGTGGAATGGGGCCTCCAGCGATACTCTGAGTCTGTTTAGAGTTTTGGTCTTAGTTGTGGCCACAATGGAGAATCCTGATTCACACAGGTATGTATTTATGAATGGGAGGAGGAGTTTCACAGCCCTCAGTGCTAGACATGGGTACTCCTTTGAGACAACAATCCAGAAGGAGCCTCGGTCCAGTTTGGACCACTGCCTCTTCAAAGTGCTGTCAGTGGAAACTTCCAAAAGATGTGATTCCAGATGTGAGGGCAAAGCAACATCATTTTTAGTGAGATCCACTGAAAATGGGTCCACAACCCACATGTCTCCCTCTCTGGGATCCTCAGGAAAGTGTCCAGCAAATTTATCAGCCAATTGTGAGGTTCTGAGAGACTGAATGACTGAGGTTCACCTGGGGGGAGTTTTCCAAAATGTCAGACAAACGTGGAAACATGTCCATTCTCTCCTCCTGGGCCCTCTCAGTCCACAAAGCAAGTTTCCTCCTGAAAGCTTGAACTTTGTCTGCAACAAAAAAGATGTTACTATTTCTCCCTTGAAGTGAGATGTTTAGCTCATTCAGCAGTGAAAACATGTCACAGAGGTACAGGCAAGTTTAGCTGTGAACTTAGTGTTGGTGTCGTAATGTTCAAAAGGAGTTTTTTTCTCTCAGTGAGAAAAGAAACCTCATTCATGATTTTACCTCATGTACTGTATGTAAGGTGACAAGATGGCGCCTGTGCTTGGCAACGCCACTGCTCTCGTCCTCCTTCATAGATTGTTATTGTTTGTTTTTATATTGAATGTGGTCATAACAGTTCAAGTATCTTATGGTCACGTCTCTGCTCTCCGGAGTTACGATCGTGGCTCTCTTTTTGCCATAAAAGAGTCGATGGAGTCCTTTTTTAGTGACTGGGGAGTACAGTCAAACTTTTCCTCCACCGTTTATCTTTCCACCGGACTCAACCGAGTGCTTGCTGCTGTTTCGAGCTCCAGGCAGGAGGAAGAGGCGGATGAAGCGAGGCGTTCGATCTGGTGTCCAAGTGAGGCGCAGACGGGTTTTGCGCCTGCGGACCGCTATGCTGGATCACCGGTGTTTACGGGCGATTCCTCTCCTCGAGGCGCGCTGTGGTGTCGGTGTGTCCTCGTCGCCCTCTACCGGGGTCTTAGCGGCCGGTGTTCCGGAGCCGGGACTGCTGGAGAGTTCCGCCTTTGTGTCTTCCAGTGTCTGCACCTGCCGGCCGGCGTGTGGCTTCCAGACGTAAATGGAGACCGCGTAGCCACGTCCCGTGTCTTTGTCCAATCCTGCTGTGCCCGGCCGATGTGAAGACTGTGACGTCACCCTCGTCTCGGATGGGTCTGTTGAACTTTTTATCAGGCATAACTTGGATTTTTTTTTCCTCACGGAGACATGGCAGAGAGAAGGGGAGTTTAATTATTTAAATGAACTCTGTCCTGATGGATGCTCTGTTTTTGGGATGCCTTGCCCCTCTCGTCGAGGAGTAGGTCTCGAGGTGGTCTTTAGGAACAGTTTCACTTGCAAAGTGATGAACACTCAAACCTTCCCCTCCTTTGAATCACAGGTGTTTAAAGTTGGTTCTGCTGACTTTTTATTGTGTGCTGATTTATCGCCCTCCTGGACACACTGCTGTCTTTTTAAAGGACTTTAGTGACTTTATCATCAATAATAAAGTTGGAAAACGTTTTAATTATTGGTGATTTTAATATTCATGTTGATGACAGCACTTCTTCCACTGCAATGGAACTTTTAACATTGACTGAGACTTTTTGAGCAGCATGTTTCTGGTCCCACTCATCAGAAAGGTCACACTCTTGACTTGGTTTTCTCTCTTGGCCTTAATGTTGCCAACCTCTGTATAGAGGATGTTCACATGAGTGACCATTGGTGTGTTTTATTTGATTTTTCTTTCACTCCTGAGCCTGTGCGATCTGAGATTAGGTCTCAGAGGCGCATCATCACTGAGAACACTGCAGCTGGTTTCTCAGCCAGGCCTGTTTGACACTATCAGCTCTATTGTGGGTCCTGTTGATCCATTAACACCTGTATCCTGCAAAGCTGACAGCAATGGTTTCCTTAAATTTTTTGTCTGCAAAATTCAGGACATCAAAGCTAATCTCCCCTTGCACACATACGGTGTCCCTGTTGTTGCTGAGCCTGCTCCCCGTACATGGTCCTTTTTTAATCCTGTAACACAGGCTGATATTTCAACTTTGATAACCAGGATGAAGCCCTCTGTATGTCCTTCTGATGTTCTACTGTGTAGACATCTTGTTAATGTGTTTGATGTCATTAGCCCCTGGGTTACCAAGTTGATAAATGTCTCCATGTCTTCTGGTGTATTCCCCAGCTCTTTTAAACATGCATTTGTGGAACCACTTCTCAAAAAGTCTAATCTGGACCCTTCTGATCTGAAAAATGTCCGACCTATCTCCAAACTTCCATTCCAGTCCAAAGTCTTGGAGAAGGTGGTTTATGATCAGCTAATTTCCTTCTTAGTGACTTCTAACATGTTTGACACCTATCAGTCTGGTTTCCGCAGGCATCACTCTACAGAAACTGCCCTACTCAAAGTATCTAGTGATATTTTGATGTCTGTGGATTGAGGAAAATGCACCGTTCTAGTCCTATTAGACCTCTCCTCCGCATTTGACACTGTCAATCATAAAATCCTTCAAACAAGACTACGCAATTCGGTTGGTTTGTCAGGGACTGTTCTGGCTTTAGTGTCACTGCAAATCAGATCATTTCTGTCTCTGCCAGTTTGACGTGTGGTGTACCCCAGGGTTCTGTTTTGGGGCCAATTTTGTTTTTGCTTTATGTTTTCCCCTTGGGAAAGATTATCCAGGAGTTCGTTGATGTTTCTTATCATTTATTTGCTGATGACATCCAAAATTACTGCTCATTTAAAGCCCCTGAGATCCAGATATTAGACTCTCTACTGAACTGCCTTGAGAAAATAAAACAATGGTTCGGTGCAAATTCGCTGCAGTTAAATTCGGATAAAATCGAGGTGCTGGTTGTTGCCCCCAATGATGTCATTCCGGGGATTAAACAGTATAGGTCTCTTGAGCTCATCTGCAAAATCTGGCCTGAGAAACCTAGGTGTTATCTTTGATAAAGATATGTCATTTGAGCATCATTCCAAGCAGCTAACCAAAAACTGTTTCTACCAGTTGAGGAGGATTTCCAAACTCAGATCAGTTGTTTCAAAAGATGATCTTGAGTTGATTCTTCATGGCTTTGTATCTTCTCGTTTGGACTACTGCAACAGTTTGTTTTCATGTCTGAACAAAAAGGAGCTGTCCCGTCTGCAGCAGGTCCAAAATTCTGCAGCAAGGCTGCTGTCTCGCTCAAGCAAAAGGACTCATATCTCTCCTATTTTAAAGTCTCTTCATTGGCTCCCAGTGTTGTTGCGTTTCCATTTTAAGATCCTAGTGTTGACTTTTAGAGCTTTGCACAGCCAGGCTCCCGCCTACATTAGAGACCTGTTATGTGTCTACGCTCCCGCTCGGAGACTGAGGTCAGTGGATCAGAACCTTCTGAGGGTCCCTCGTACCCACTTTAAGACCCGAGGAGATCGCTCCTTCCAGGCCGTTGCACCAAGGCTCTGGAATGATCTCCCTTTGTCTCTTTGTTCGCTGGACTCTGTCGATGTTTTTAAGAGCAAATTTAAAACCCATCTGTTTCTCCAGGCATCCGTCCTTAGTATTGAGAGGGCTGTTTTATGACCACTGTGTGCGTCTTAGAGTTATTTTATTGTGATGTACATTGTCTTTTATTCTCAGTATTTTTATTTGGTTTTTTTTTTTTTTGTGAAGCACCTTGTGACTTTCCTTGTCTGTGAAAGGTGCTATATAAATAAATATTACTTACTTACTTACTCATTCCTCAGCTCAAACAAACGCTTGAGGACGAGTCCTCTTGAGAGCCATCTCACCTCAGTGTGATAGAGCAGCTGGACATGATCTGCTTCCATGCCCTCACAAAGCTTAGAAAAACATCTGGAGTTCACAGAATTTTTTTTATGAAGTTGATGGTTTTCACACTTACATCCATCACCTCGTGGACCTCTGGTGAGATCTCTTTTGCTGCAAGGTTTTCACGGTGAAGAAAACAGTGAGTCCATTTAGTTTCTGGTGCATGATCAAGCATCTGTCTGATGACACCACCATGTTTGCCAGTCATTGACGCTGCACAACCAGGTCTCACGTCAAGTCGTGATTCAGCAGCACGAAATATACATTAATCTGTTGGTTCGTGATATTGCGATGAAAAGGGCCTCACGAATTCATTCTACTTCATTCCATGATGGCTGCATGAAATTAAAAGTGAAGCGGCGGGGGGGTCGGGTGGTTAAGGTTAGGGTGGGGGGAAGGCATAGGGTTAGGAATAGTGAGTTTAAAGAAAACACTGTCACGAAAATTTGACTCATTTCGTCACAGGAGCACAAAAAAAAACAAAAAAACAAAACAAACAAAAAAAAAAAACGTGAGACTGGGCTGCGATGCACCGTCACTGCACACTCCAACACAGTTCTGTCTGTCCAGGCCATTCTCAGTGAAGTAGTGATTGATGCATCGGAAACATTCCTCAGCTGTACCTCAAGTTGGTAGCTCTCCACAAAAAAGTGTGTCCTCATGCAAACTCCTGTCCCAGCGATAGCAAACAAAAACCAGCAACAGTGCAGCATTTGTGACGTCAGTAGACTTGTCCAGGTGCAAAGAGAAAAACTGGCTATTTGTTATTCTCTCCAGAAGCTGATGATGTACGTCTGATGCCACGTCAATAATACGGCGACTCACAGTATCATTTGAGAGTGAGACGGTCATCAGCTTCTTGGCAGCAGTCTCCCCTATCATCTCACGCAACATATCCACAGCGGCAGGTAGAACCAATTCCTCTGCTATGGTGAACGCCTTCTTATTCTGCGCCACACGTCTGGCTATGATGTAGCTTGCTTTTAAAGCACATTTAGAGCCGCCAGTCAGTGACACAATAGATCTTTTCTGCATCTGTAGCCCATTTTCTTTTCTCTTGAAAAAAAATCCACCAGTTTCCCAACTAGCTTTGGATGTTTGGTTTCGAGGTGGCTTCAGTGCTTCGTTAGAGTTAACCAACACTCAACACTCTGGGCTCTCGGCTCTGCCTCGCTACCTCCGTTCACAAAGCCAAACTTAATAAAGTCAGGGTTGTACTTGCGCATAAATTTCGCCTTTGAAGAGGGGTGGCATCACTTCCATCTTCATTTTTTTCATTTTAAAAACTTTTAACTTCAAAATTTGCAACTGGCTTCTTCTGCTGCTTAATGGAGTGTGTTCAACAACTGAATGATGCCTCACTGCCCCCAAGAGGTGAGATGCTGCAATGCGGTCCCGCGGCCCTCACGGCCCACAGGTGCAGAACTGAAAGTTTTTTGCGGTCCAGTAGTTGACCCCATGGTTGAGAATAGCTGCATTAAGCCTGGGTCCCCCCGAATAATAAGCCATGAATAATGAGCCATGCATGGGTGTGTCAGCGATTACTCCATCACGTATCCACTATGAAGGTGTCTCTATGTGCCTCTCTGTACCGCGCATGTGCCACGTAGCAGCCTCTAGTGAGCCACGACCAACCTGTCATTAGAGCCTCGAAAGGCTCACATCAGCCCCACTAAGCCGCGTCGTGCTGTGATAGCACCATGATAACGCAATGTTGGCGCATGTTTAGGCATGGGTTTGGTCCAAACCTCCAGCCCTCCCACACCTGGTCCCCTTAAAGTGTGGGTTTTCAATTCACAGATTCACAGCAGCATTTAAAGATGTCACATATTTTAAATGCAGTCTAAAAATAGAGGCTCCAGTACAGACCCGTGGTTGTGCGCTGTGCACCAGGCTGGTGTCCACCTGTAATGCACCAGACCAGCTAGAACCGAACCAAGGGTTCCTGGACAACCGCCTCTGTGCTCCTTGCTGGCTCTGTGGCTCACTGGCTTTATTTCTTCTGCGGCTCTAAACACACACACCATGATCCCACTTTTAACTTTATGTTTGTCTGTTAATTTCTGCAAAAACTCTCTTTTTGCACGCGCGCGCGCTACTGTTCTTCATTCATGGAGCTGCTTCTGTGCTCCTTCTCACTGGCTTCCTTTCCATCCATGGCTTGCTGGCTTTATTTTTCCCTGGCTTAAAACACAGTTATTTTCACACTGTGATCCCACTTTTAACTTTGTGTTCGTCCATTTATTTGTGCAAAATCGCTCCTTTGCGCGCGATGCCATTCTGCATACAAAATGAGGTGGCCGTGTTAATTATATACACCTGTGGATCACTTTCAATATATATATATATATATATATATATATATATATATATATATATATATATATATATATATATATATATATATATATATATATATATATATAGATATATAGATAGATATATTTATATCTTTATTTCTGCCGCAGCTTAGAAGTCACCGTAATACAAATTTTAACTTTGTGTTATGTTTAAAAAATCGCTCTTTTGCGCGCTCTCCTTCTGTGTGGCTGCACAGCTCTGTGCGGCTTTTAGTGGCTTCACTGAAATTATTCCTTCCGCGGCTTTAAACACACATCCACTTTAACACAGTCATCCAAATTTTGACTTTGGGTTCGTCCATTATTGACGTCCATTAAAATCACAGAAAATGATTTGGCAAAAAATGATTAATCCGCTACAATGTAATTATTTTATATACAGTGTCCAGCGCACAGAGCAGGTGGAATTGTGTGTGCAAGAGGGCAGCCACTCCAAAAATAGCCTCTCATTTTCTGCGTAGCTGGGTGGCGCACAGAAAATTGGCTTTTAGCAGCCTCGTAAGCACCACACACATGCCTCTAAGTCATCATAATAACTCCTACACAAACTGGCCCATGCTGTTGTTGCTAAATTTTGAACATCTTGAAATTAGCGCCACGTTAGAGCCTCGTTAACTGAAGATAATGCCTCTAAGAGCCATTCAGAGCCACCATTCTCCCATGATAGTTGAAGAAACCCTCTCACAGCAAAGAAAACATGCTGCATGGCTCATTATTCATCCTTCATTATTCGGTGGGACCCAGGCTTAATGTGAAACAAGTTGTTAATGTTGGAAATTAGAAGTGCATTATTTCCAACAATGATAAATGTAGGGCAGGAACGCTGATGTGATCATGACAAACAGGCCTATTGGAGACACTGTTGTGGCTGCTGATGTAGTGGTTCCCGTAGTCATTGTGGTTCCCGCTGTCGTCGCGGTTCCCGCTGTCGTCGCGGTTCCCGCAGTTGTCACGGTTCCCACAGTCATTGTTCCCATTGTTGTTGCGGTTCCCACAGTCATTGTTCCCATTGTTGTTGCAGTTCCCGCAGTCATCATGGTTCCCGCAGTCGTCGTGGTTCCCGCAGTCGTCGTGGTTCCCGCAGCCATTGTTCCCATTGTTGTTGTGGATCCCACTGTCGGTGTGGTTCCCGCAGTCGTGGTTCCCGCAGTCGTTGTGGGTCCCGCAGTCGTAGTTCCCGCAGTCGTTGTGGGTCCCACAGTCGTTGTGGTTCCCATTGTCGTAGTTCCCGTAGTCGTTGTGGTTCCCGCCGTCGTTGTGGTTCCCACAGCCGGTGTGGTTCCCTCATTCGGTGTGGTTCCCACAGTCTTTGTGGTTCCCATTGTCATGGTTCCCACAGTCTTTGTGGTTCCCATTGTCATGGTTCCCACAGGTGTTGTGGGTCCCGCAGTCGTAGTTCCCGCAGTCGTTGTGGGTCCCACAGTCGTTGTGGTTCCCATTGTCGTAGTTCCCGTAGTCGTTGTGGTTCCCGCCGTCGTTGCGGTTCCCGTCATTATAGGTGTTGCTGTAGAACACACAAAGCTGCTGTCTGGATCTGTACCACTGGAAGTGAATGTCTTGAAGGTTACATTCGCTCCTCCGATTTGATCTGTGATCCAAGACTGAAAAAACGATATTCTGCCATAGCCGTCAGGGAAACCCAAAGCACAAGGTATCCCAAAACTGGTGATGCCTGCCTGGATCCACACCGAGTCTTGTTTGCATTGCAGAGGGCCACCTGAGTCCCCCTGCAACAGGACATAGAAAAAACAAGTTGTAGATTGTAAATACTTTTCTTTGCATCATTTGTTTGTTTTAAAATGTCATTTTATTTCCTCCTTTATTTGATGAAATGCACACACACACACAAAAAAAAACACACTTCAGAGCAGAGAAAACATGCAAACTCCAAACAGACACATAGGATCTTCATGCCATTATGAAGTAGGATCCTCAGTAAGACTGTCACCTTCACATCATTACATTCTGGAAGATCAGGTCTCAACTGTGGCATCAGATTGGTGCCAAAACCACTCATGTAAAACATGCATTCATTTCACACGTGTAGATATTAACTGCGCTCAGAGGAAACTGTTCCTCGAGTGAGGACAAAAGTGCTGTGCGAGCGTGGAGGAATATATGTGACCAGCGCACCCCACCCTCTCAAAGTTGATTTCTGCTCGCACACAGTGGTGTGTGACTTTCTGCTTTCTCACTCCAAACTTGGGTGATTGGTCATTTCTGAATAGCAAGTATTGATTGACAGCCCTCCTCTCTGCATCTCCTTTGTTTTTGCAGACTTCTGTCTCATAGGAGGGCTGTTAATCAAATCTTGCTTTTCAGAAACAACAAATCACAGCACAGCTAGTACCAACGTCATTACTCCTTAATGCCATACAGTGGTCGAGCTATGAGGCAGAGGTCTTGAAATGAGAAGCAGGTTTGTCTTATGGTTTTGATTTATAAATCTAATTATTCCAGATAAAATAACTACGAGGTCTGTGAGAAAAGTAACGTACCTTTTTATTTTTTTCAAAAACTATATGGATTTGAATCACGTGCGATTACATCAGCCAACTTTGAACCCTCGTGCGCATGCGTGAGTTTTTTCATGCCTGTCGGTTACGTCATTCGCCTGTGGGCAGGCTTTGAGTGAGGAGTGGTCCACCCCTCCCGTCGGAATCCCTTTGTCTGACAACTTGCTGAGAGACTGGCGCTTTGCTTTATCAAAATTTTTTCAGAACCTGTGAGGCAGATCGAAGTGGACACCATTCGAGAAATTCAGCTGGTTTTCGGTGAAAATTTTATCGGCTGATGAGAGATTATGGAGTGTTACTGTCGCTTTAAGGATTTCCCACGAAGCGGGACGTCGAGCAGTGCTCCGAGGCGCCGTCGTCAGCCTGTTTCGAGCTGAAAACCTCCAAATTTAAGCCTCTGTTGACCAAGGACGTCGTGAGAGATCAGAGAACTTTCAGAAGAGGTCGGGATCAGCAGTTTATCCGGACATTCCACTGTTTAAAGGAGATTTTGTAATGAAAGACGTGCAGACGGATTGGCGCGTTGGCAGGCAGACGGCGCAGCGCGCCGCCACAGGAAAAACACCTCCGTGTTGATAACATTTGTAAAAACCAGGCGGCTTTTGATGGCTTTCAGTAGAGTGAGTATCTGAGAAATTGTTTAACAGCTGGACATGTTCCAACTTGTCCTTAAGGCTTCCAACGGAGGTGTTTTTCCTGTGGCGGCATGCCGCGCTTGCTGCCTGCCGATGCGCCAATCCATCCGCACGTCTTTCATTACAAAATCTCCTTTAAACAGTGGAATGTCCGGATAAACTGCTGATCCCGACCTCTTCTGAAAGTTCTCTGTTCTCTCATGACGTCCTGGGTCAACAGAGGCTTAAATTTGGAGGTTTTCAGCTCGAAACAGGCTGACGACGGCACCTCGAAGCGCGGCGCGATGTCCCGCTCCGTGGGAAGTCCTTAAAGCGACAGTAACACTCCATAATCTCTCATCAGCCGTTAAAATTTTCACCGAAAACCAGCTGAATTTCTTAAATGGTGTCCACTTCGATCTGCCTCACAGGTTCTGAAAAAATTTTGATAAAGTAAAGCGCCAGTCTCTCAGCAAGTTGTTAGACAAAGGAATTCCGACGGGAGGGGTGGACCACTCCTCACTCAAAGCCTGCCCACAGGCGAATGACGTAACCGACAGGCGTGAAAACACTCTTGCATGCCCACGAGGGTTCAAGCTTGTCTGATGTAATTGCACGTGATTCAAATCCATATAGTTTTTGAAAAAAATAAAAAGGTCCGTTACTTTTCTCACAGACCTTGTACATTAATGTAAACTCTTAAAATGTACAAAGTGGATATACGAGGTCTGTTAGAAAAGTATCGTACCTTTTTATTTTTTTCAAAAACTATATGGATTTGATACATATGTTTTTACGTCAGCCAAGCTTGAACCTTCGTGTGCATGCGTGAGTTTTTCCACGCCTGTCGGTTGCGTCATTCGCCTGTGGGCAGGCTTTGAGTGAGCACTGCTCCACCCCTCTTGTCGTTTCATTGCGAGGAAATGGCGGAATGATTTGGGCTTTTTTTCCCATCAGAATGTTTTCAGAAACTGTTAGAGACAGGCAGCTGGAAACCATTCGAAAAAATTTATCTGGCTTTCGGTGAAAATTTTACAGGCTTCACAGAGAATAAGGAGTGTTACTACAGCTTTAAGGACGGCCCACAATGGCGCACGGTGCGCCGTGCCACCATCGAGAGGCAGAAACCACCACATAATTTCTAAATGGATCGCTGTGTGGAGCCGCGACCATTGTGTGCAATTTCTCTGGTTATCACAAGAGCTGGACATCAGCCATTTTCCGGCAGATTTCACTTGTAACAAGAGATTTTGTCATGGAAAGCCGTGCGGAGGCTTCGCGCGTCACGACCGATTCGCTGATGAAGTGAGACAAAGGAACACCTCCGTTTCGGAGTGTTAGGACAAGTTGGGACATGCCCAGCTCTCCACAATTTCTCATACTCACTCGACTGGTAAGCACTGAAAGCCGAGATAGGCATGTCCCAACTTGTCCTCTGGCACTCCGAAACGGAGGTGTTCCTTTGTCTTGCTTCATCAGTGAATCGGTCGTGACGCGCAAAGCCTCCGCGCGGCTTTCCATGACAAAATCTCTTGTTAAAAGTGAAATCTGCCAGAAAATGGCTGATGTCCAGCTCTTGTGATAACCAGAGAAATTGCACACGATGGTCCCGGCTCCACACAGCAATCCGTTTAGAAATGATGCGGTGGTTTCTGCCTTTTGATGGTGGCTCGGAGCGCGGCGCGCCGTACGCCATTGTGGGCCGTCCTTAAAGCTGTAGTAACACTCCTTATTCTCTGTGAAGCCCGTAAAATTTTCACAGAAAGCCAGATAAATTTTTTGAATGGTTTCCAGCTACCTGTCTCTAACAGTTTCTGAAAAAATTCTGATGGAAAAAAAGCCCAAATCATTCCGCCATCTCCTCGCAATGAAACAACGAAGAGAGGGGTAGAGCAGTGCTCCCTCAAAGCCTGCCCACAGGCGAATGACGCAACCGACAGGCGTGGAAAAACTCACGCATGCACTCGAAGGTTCAAGCTTGACTGACGTAAAAACATATGAATCAAATCCATATAGTTTTTAAAAAAATAAAAAAGTACGATACTTTTCTAACAGACCTCGTATAACACATATCTGTTAGTTTTAAAATAATGCACTAATTCTGAAGATTTGAACATTAACACACAGATGCACAAGGGAATTCTGGGTAAACTTAACCTCCGCTCATACTGATTGGTTAATTCAGGCTACTTAAAAACCAACACAAGTGAATCAATTTAACATGTGTGTTGGTGTTTACAAATGTGCTTTTGTAAAATATGTCATTTTTTTCATTTGTGTAAAAAAATAAAGGCATTTGCAAAACCGAAAAGTCTGTTAAGTTGTGATTCAGGCCGTGTGATGTAACCGGCGTCAAAATGCATATAATACTGCCATCTACTGGTGACACGTTATATCACAGTGTTGTCGAATGCAGGATTTTAAAATTATCTGTAGGTTTCCAAAACCTGAGAGACCACACACATGGAGATTAAAAAAAATTATAGATCTGACAGGTTTGGTTTTACAGTGTGTGGTGTGCAGACACACAGTATAAACAACACACCTGCCCAACACACCAGCCACAGTAGTGATCTGATATTTAGCTGTGATCTGGGTCTCTGTGTCGCAGGTTTGTGGCCGTCACCACAATTCAGTTTTTGGGTGTTCTTAAGAGGATTAGCACTACGGTGTTCTAGATTAGGGTATGGATGCTCACTAATTAGACAACAGACTGTTGCTGTCACTGTCATGTGTGGTTGTTTGTCATGGTATGTCATATGGTTGGGGCCCCGTCTCCTCGGTGTCTCACGTCACAGTTATTGTCTTCACCACTTGTCTCTTGTTCTTGTCTGTCTTTGTGTTGTTTTGGTGGTCGGCCCTTCCTGATAGAAGTTGTCGTTGAGTAGGATGTTGTAGGCTGATCGGGAAGGGCGGATGGGGGTCACACACACACACACACCACATTCACTCATGCACTACATACCTTCTGTCTTGCAAGAATAAATTGCATATATGGGTATTAATGTTCATAAATGGTTCTGCCAGTGTGGCACTTACCATTACTATATATGCAGACAGGGGGAAAAAAAACACAGTATAAACAACACATACCACACACGAACAGATTTCACACACGAACATTGCCAGGTCAGACAGGAAATCTCACAAAAGAGATTAAACGCAACTTCAGAGTAAACAAACAGAGATAGTTTGTGGGCTATTTCCAACAGAGGAAAAAAACCGAAACAAATAGAAAAGGCATTCTTTAAAGGAGTAGAGACAGGGTGACCTCTGGACTTTCTGTTAAGCCGTTTTGATTTTAGATTTCGCTCCGTGCATTCATTACCTCGCTTTCTGAATGGCTGCACGTCACATTCAGCAGGCTGCGTGCTCGTTTGTGGTTGGAGGACACCACACATGCTGCGTCACATATGCTGTCCTTCCGAGCAGATCACAGCACTCTTAACACACCACACACAGCAGGAATATCTGATAAGATTATCTTTAGGGTCATCATGATTGCTGGGGCATCCTTAAGATTGCCAGAAGGGGAAGATCGGGTCCGATATCGGTCTAATTATCTTGCTGTGTGAACCAGGCTTAACAGATCCATTGTTATGACACCTCACGGGGCGACTGATTTATCCGTTGTTATGACACCGCATGGCGCAACTAACCGATCAGATGTTATGACGCCTCATGGAGCGACTGATTGATGCGCCTTTCATTCTATTAGAAGCTTTGCCAGTGTTCAAAATTGGCTTGTTAGCAGCTGAATGTCAAAACTGAAAGTTATTGATTATCGGTTAGCTGTAGCCTCCAACCTCTCTGGGAACAATCGCCTTATCATGGTGGAGAGGTTTGTGTGCCGCTATGAACCTGAGAGCTGTGTTGTCTGGAGCCTTTGTGCTCCTGGTAGGGTCTCCCATGGCAAATTGGTCTCAGGCAAGAGGCCAGACTAAGAATGGATCACAAGACACCATGATAGAACTAGGCAGAGGAAATGTGACCCAGCCCGGAGGAAGCCCGGGGCCCTCATCTGGAGCCAGGCCTGGATGTAGGGCCTGTCAGGGAGCGCCTGGTGGTTGGGCTTGCCACAGAGCCCAGTCAGGCACAGGCTGAAAAGGTAAAGTGGACCGTCCATCACCACCCTGTGGGCTCACCATCCGCAGGGGGAACCACTGGTGTCGGGTGCGCTGTCCTTTGGGTGGCAATGAAAGTCAAGGGCCTCGATGGACCAGACCTGGGCAACAGGGGCTAGCTCTGGGGGTCTGGAACGTCACCTTACTGTGGGGGAAGGAGCCGGGGCTTCTGTGGGAGGTGGAGCGATACCAGTTAGATCTGGTGGCCCTCGCCTCCACGCACAGCCTCGGCTCCAAAACCACTCTCCTTGATAGGGGTTGGACCTTATTCTTCTCTGGAGTTGCCCAGGGGGTGAGGCGCCGGGCGGGTGTGGGGATACTCACGAGTCCCCGGCTGAGTGCTGTTACATTGGAGTTTACTCCAGTAGACGAGAGGGTCACCTCCCTGCGTCTTCGGGTGGCGAGGGGGAAAACGCTGACTGTTGTTTGTGCATAGGCACAGAACAGCATTTTGGAGTATTCGGCCTTCTTAGAGTCCCTGAATGGAGTACTGTATGGGGCTCCAGTGGGGGACTCCATTGTTCTGCTGGGGGACTTCAATGCACACGTGGGCAATGACAGAGACACCTGGAGAGGTATGATTGGGAGGAACAACCTCCCTGATCTAAACTCAAATGGTTGTTTGTTATTAGATTTCTGTGCTAGTCACGGACTGTCCATAACGAACACCATATTTGAACATAAGGATGCTCATAAGTGTACATGGTACCAGAGCACCCTAGGCCGAAGATCGATGATCAATTTTGTGATCGTATCATCTGATTTGAGGCCACATGTTCTGGACACTCAGGTGAAGAGAGGGGCAGAGCTGTCAACTGATCACCATCTGATGGTGAGTTGGATCAGAGGGTGGGGGAGGATTTTTGACAGACCTGGTAAGCCCAAATGAGTAGTGTGGGTGAACTGGGAACGTCTGGAGGAGCCCACTGTCCGACAGATCTTCAACTCACACCTCCGGCAAGAGCTTCTCTAGCATCCCTGTGGAGGTTGGGGGCATTGAACCAGAATTGGCAATGTTCAAAGCTTCCATTGCTGAAGCTGCAGCAGGGAGCTGTGGCCTGAAGGTCTTCGGTGCCTCAAGGGGCGGCAACCCTCAAATACCGTGGTGGACACTGGTGGTCAGGGAAGCCGTCTGACTGAAGAAGGAGTCCTTCCAGGATATATTATTTCAGAGGACTCCAGAGGCAGTTGCAAGGTACTGACAGGCCTGAACGGCAGCAGCCTCTGCTGTGGGGAAGGCAAAGCAGCGGGTGTGGGAGGAGTTAGGAGCAACCATGGAGAAGGACTTTCGGTCGGCACCAAGGTGCTTCTGGCGGACCGTGAGGCACCTCAGGAGGGGAAAACAGAGTCCCATACTTCCTGTAGACAGCTTGGATAGGACTCTGTTGACCCCAACTGAGGATGTAATCCAGCTTTGGAAGGAACACTTTGAGGAACTCCTGCATCAGACCGGAGTGCCCTTTATAGTAGGGGCAGAGCTGGAAGCTGATAGAGGATTTTCATCAATTTCCCTGGTGGAAGTCACTGAGGTAGTCAAACAACTCTGCAGTGGCAAGGCCCCGGAGGTTGATGAGATCGGTCCAGAAATGCTGAAGGCTCTGGGTGTGGAGGGATTGTCTTGGATGAGACGTCTCTTCAACATTGCATTGAGGTCTGGGACAGCGCCTAAGGAATGGCAAACTGGGGTGGTGGTCTCCATATTTAAAAAGGGGGACCAGAGAGTGTGTGCCAACTACAGGGGTATCACACTTCTCGGTCTCCCTGGTAAAGTTTACTCCAGGGTGCTGGAAAGGTGAGTTTGGCCAATAGTCGAACCTCTGATTGAAGAGGAACAATGTGGGTTCCGTCCTGGTTGTGGAACAATTGACTCTTTACTCTCACAAGGATCCTGGAGGGTGCCTGGGAGTATGCCCACCCCGTCTACATGTGTTTTGTGGACTTGGAGAAGGTGTACGATCGGGTACCCTGGTGCTGCGGGAGTATGGAGTGAGGGCGTCCCTTCTCAGGGCCATCCAATCTCTGTACTCGCAAAGCAAGAGCTGTGTTCAGGTGCTCGGCAGTAAGTCGGACTTGTTTCCGGTTGAGGTTGGCCTCTGCCAGGCCTGCATCTTGTCACCAATCCTGCTTGTGATATTCATGAACAGGATATTGAGGCGTAGTCGGGGGGAGGAGGGTTTCCAGTTTGGTGGGCTCAGGGTCTCATCACTGCTTTTTGGAGATGATGTGGTCCTGTTGGCTTCATCGGCCGGTGACCTCCAACACTCACTGGATCGGTTCGCAGCCAGGTGTGAAGCAGTTGGGATGAGGATCAGCACCTCTAAATCTGAGGCCATGGTTTTCAGAAGGAAACCGATGGATCGCCTACTCCGGGTAGGGAATACGGCCTTGCCCCTAGTGATGGAGTTCAAGTACCTCGGGGTCTTGTTCACGAGTGAGGGGATGATGGAGCATGAGATTGGCCGGAGAATCGGCGCAGCAGGGGTGGTCTACCGTATTCGCTACCGTACTGTTGTGACAAAAAGGGAGCTGACCCAAAAGGTGAAGCTCTCGATCTACTGGTCAATCTTCATTCCTACTCTCACCTATGGTGATGAGGGTTGGGTCATGAGCGAAGGAACTAGATCGCGGGTACAAGCAGCCGAAATATGCTTCCTCAGGAGGGTGGCTGGTATCTCCCTTAGAGATAGGGTGAGAAGTTCGGTCATCCGTGGGGAGCTCAGAGTAGAGTCGCTGCTCCTTCGCATTGAAAAGAGCCAGCTGAGGTGGTTTGGGCATCTGGTAAGGATGCCTCCTGGGTGTCTCCCTAGGGAGGTGTTCCAGGCACGTCCATCTGGGAGGAGACCCCAGGGAAGACCCAGGACTAGGTGGAGAGATTATATCTCCACATTGGTCTGGGAACGCTTCGGGATCCCCCAGTCAGAGGTGGTCAATGTGGCACGGGAAAGGGAAGCTGTTGCCCCCGCGACCCGAACCTGGAAAAGCGGTTGAAGATCAATCAATTTCAATCAATTTTATTTATATAGCGCCAAATCACAACAAACAGTTGCCCCAAGGCGCTTTATATTGTAAGGCAAGGCCATACAATAATTACGTAAAAACCCCAACGGTCAAAATGACCCCCTGTGAGCAAGCACTTGGCAAGATGAATGAGATGAGTGAGTGAGTGTTGCTTCCAATAAGTTTTTAGGAAGTTTATCGGTTTAGCATTATAAAAGATAACTTTTCAGTTTGCTGATTAGCAGTTATCTAAGCTAACTTTTTGGTTTGCTGTGCCCACCACTGGCCCAAACCCTCCCCCATGTTTTTGAGCCAGAGAGCAAAATCCACTTTGAGAGGGTGGGGGCACGCTGGTCACATATATTCCTTCTCGCACACAGCACCTTTTCCTCGCTCGAGGAGCAGTTTCCTCTGAGTGTGCATGTGTAGTTAATATCTACCCGTGTGAAATAATATAACATGCCTGAATACATGTTTTACACAAGAGTGGTTTTGGCACCAATCTCACGCCATACTCAACTCGTAAAATAACCTGTTGAGCAACACAATCGAGCACCCCAAAGTTGTTTAAAAGAAGCAATAAGTATTTCCAGCCTTTTCAATAATAGGCGGTGGACAGCAATTTGAAGGCTTACCACCGGCAAAATGAAAGGAACAAAATCAGGCCCTTTAAATATCACGCATATTTAATGAGGTACTGTTGTACATTTTGCTTGTTTTTGTGAATGGTAAATGTTCCAATGCAGCTTTTTGCTGTTTAGCGTACAAGTGAAGGATTACAGCTCTGTGCACACACGTAATCAAGCATGAAACAGCTCAGTCCACTGTTGCTATTGAAAGCCAGAAATGTCACAAAATGTGTCCAATGTCCAATTAATGTGTCCAAGTCGATCTTTGACCAGAAAAAAACATTCACGTTGATTCCTGAAGACTAAAATATTTTTGAAATAGTTGATCGGTAAGGCGGTTTTGTGGTTAGCACTGTGCCAGGTTCATTTCCAGTGTTCTTCCATGAGTTGTAGGCTATAAACTTCCCTCTGATGAATACTTTAAGAGCATCCCACACCGTGGATAATCTCTCTGTTGTTCCTTTATTTAATTCCTAAAATATTCTTATATCTTCCCCAAGTTTTATGGCAAAATGATCATCCTGTAACAAACTTATCTTCATTCTCCATCATCCACCCTTTTAGCCAATGGCCACTGACACTGGCTACTGGCTACTGCCATCATTCATGGCAGTATGAACAGTATTTGCCGCCCGCCAAACATTGGCTAAAAGTGCTGAATCCACTTAACAAATAGAATTTTCATTTTTCAAATTGCCTTTTTCTTTACAAATGAAAAATGACATATTTACAAATACAGATTTATTTGTAAAACCCACTACACGTTTCAGTAAGTTGTGTTGTCAGGAAACTAATTTACACATAATGTACTGCATAATGTGTCTAAACACTAAAACTTTCAAAATTAGTGCATTACTTTAAAACTACGACATATAGCTGATATTTTCACTTAATAAACAACAGACGTGACGTTAATTTAAATAACTTGTCCAGAACTGGTTTGTTTAAAATTTTAACCATGAGTCAAAACTGTATGCCTGTGAATGACTTGGGTGATATGGAGCAGGTCTGTATGGTGTGAAGAGAAGTCTGTATGGTGTGAAGAGAAATTGTCTTTATTTTCCCTGCCTTCTGCTCTGGTCACCAGGTCTCTTTTGCTGAGAGAAGGCTGATCTGATACAAAAGCGCTTTCTTGTCATTGTGTCAATACTGAAAGTTATCGGTTTAACTTTTCTTTGCAACTTCCGCTAAATTTTTTAGGGGTTTTTAGGGCCGGCAATCACCTTATTATTGCTTCTGTTTTTCTTGCTGATTAATGCTGGCAAATTATACAGTATTGCTTGTCTTTCTGATGCCCGATTCTGTTTTTTCTCTCTGTTTAAGGTGCAGCTCCATCCAGAGATGGGCGTTGTATTTGTGCTGGCGACCTTCCTGTCCTGTGCACAACAGCATTTCCTGTATATTCCTTTTGTGAATTGTTCTGTAAATTGTTCTGTAATTTATGTCTGTAGCATGGCCCAAGCAGAGGGTCACCCCTTTGACTCTGGTCTGCTTGAGGTTTCTTCTTCAGAGGGAGTTTTTCCTTACCACTCTTGCTCTGGGGGTTAGTAAGGTTAGACCTTACTTGTGTGAAGCGCCTTGAGGCAACTCTGTTGTGATTTGGTGCTATATAAATGAAAATAAATTGAAATTGTTTATCGGTTTACCTTTATAAAAGTTACGTTTTCAGTTAGCGGATTAATTGTTATCACAGCTAACGTTTTGGTTATCTGTGCCTACCACTGCATGTGTTTGTTCATGTGTCTGTCCTATGATGGACTGGCGTTCTGTCCGAGCTGTACCCTGCCTCTTTTCACCCAGTGACGGTAGAGATACGCTGCAGAAACCCACCCACCCACCAGACTCTTAACTGGAAAAAGTGGGAAGACAGTGAATGAAGGAACAGCTGATTGATAGATCAAATAATTCTTAGTACTGGATATTTGAAAAGTACAGAACAGCAGACCAAAAGGTAAAAAAAGAAAAAAAAAATCCTTTGTTTTTTCTCATGTTGTATCATATCAGTAATGCAAGTGGATTGACACATAAATTAAACTACTGGGCAGTGGTGGGCTCAGCTAACCAAAAGGTTAGCTTCAATAACAGCTAAACAGCTAACTGAAAAGTTATCTTTTTATTTATTTATTGCTTCCAATACACTTACAACTACTAACAAGCTGATTTTGAGTTTTAACACCACAATCGCTTCTGGCAGCATCAAAAGCAACCACAGACCCAAACATGGTTAATTTAAATAACTTGTCCGAAATTAGTTTGGTTAGAATTTTAACCATAAGTTAAAACTGTATGCCTCTGTATGACTTGGGTGATATTGTCAGGATATTAGTATGGGGTTGAAAGAATTTGTGTGTGTGTGTGTGTGTGTGTGTGTGTGTGTGTGTGTGTGTGTGTGTGTGTGTGTGTGTGTGTGTGTGTGTGTGTGTGTGTGTGTGTGTGTGTGTGTGTGTGTGTGGCTGGCTAGTTCTTCTTTGATTGTAGAAGATAGAGTGGTTTCTCCTGGAACCAACTCTTCGCTATTTGCAGAAACTAAAACTGCATATCTACTGTAACACATTTAACAGGTAGGTACTCAACTGATTTTAGACTTCATAAAGGTTGGCAACTGTTAGCTTTGTTCAAAAATATGTTAGTGGTTTAAAGTTTATCAGACCAAAAATTATCATAAGATAATTAGTCTGCTGATGGTTTTCAGAGTTATCTGGAAAGATAATCCGATAATGAAAACATTAGCTTCAATGGTTAGTGGGTTAGCGGAACTGTGCCCACCACTGCTAGTGGGTTTTACTCACCCTACATGCTCCTTCACCCCTTGTTTGTCCTGCACATATTACGTCTTCAGGGAGGTTGACATGTATTATGGGGTGAAGGCTGCAGTTGCACTGATTATTTCCAATCACAGGAACCTGAACCTCCTGCAGTGGAAAAGGTGACGGCAGTGGCTCTGTGGGAGAGAAATTTTCAAAATGAATCATTTTACCATGGATAAATTAATTCTCATTTTATCAGACAGTGGCAATTTGCTTTTTACAAACATATATGATACATACAAGAATCATATAATCAACTCAAAAGAGAATTCCACCAAGCTTGAATTCTCTTTTGGAAAGTGTTGGATCAACCTTATTTTGTTTAAAGGACCATTTCTAATAATTTACAACAATAAGAAAGTTAAGTCTTGATGAGCTTATATGAAGGCAACAATATTCACTGTTGATGACATCTTGAGTTGAAACGAAGCTCTAGAACAGAGGTGGGCAACTTGTTCCAGAAAGGGCCAAGAGGGTGCAGGTTTTCTTTGCAGCCACTGACTCCACCAGGTGATTTCACTGATTAACTGATTCCATCTGCTCAAAGTGATATTAATCAGTGAAATTACCTGGTGGAGTCAGTGGCTGCAAAGAAAACCTGCACCCTCTTGGCCCTTTCTGGAACATGTTGCCCACCACTGCTCTAGAATTCCCTCAGTTGTGCAGCAGAAACATTGTTTTCTATCAAAATGGTAGAACTGGACAGGGTGGGAGCCACTGGGAAAAATTCAGACTTCTGTGTACAGCACTCACAGTACCTGTATATTGGCTGGCTATGATGTCCAGTAACAACTTGAGCATCCCATGAATTCTCAGGATGCCCCAGAGAGCAACCTGATCAACTGAATTCAATGACTTATGGAAATCAATGTAGGCTACAAAGAAGTGCTGCCAATGTCCTCACAGAGCTAAGTATGTGGTTTATGGTTGCCTTCCCTAACTTTCATTAGAATTTATTCCAGGGTGGGCCCAAGTTTTTCGCCCATTTTAAACAATATTGGGTATAAACTATAGCGATTGTTACAGTTGAAAACAAAATGGAATGGAAATGGAAAGTTAATAGGACAAATATTTTTGGAGAAATTAGCGATTTTAGCTAACCAGTAAATGATGGCTGTTGTGGTAAAATGCACCATAGGAATTTGGGGTTTTGAGGTTTTAAATGTTCCTGTTGTAGTTCATGTTAGTTTAACAGTGTTGTTCGTGTTATTGATTAATTGTGTTTTTGTAGGTCAATTGGTTTAGTCAGTTTAGCTAAGTGCCATGTTGCCGTTACCATGCACCTGCTTGCGGCACAATATGGAAAAGATATTAAGCTCTACTTATGTGTGTGTGCGTGCATACATGCATGCGTGCATGGACAAAATGTGGAAAGTTGACATTTGCTGTTTGGTATGCTTATGTATTTTGGGTAAAGGATAAACGCTACAAAAACAGAACGTTGATAGGTCAAATATTTTTGGAGAAAGTACGGATATTAGTTAATGTCGCTAATTTGATGCTGGACGAAGGGGGGGGGGGGATAAATCATCTTTATATTAAAAGCGTGCGTACGTGATTTTACATACACAATATCACCATTTCCCTCAAATATTGTTCACAAACCAGTCTAAATCTGTGATAGTGAGCACTTCTCCTTTGCTGAGATAATCCATCCCACCTCACAGGTGTGCCATATCAAGATGCTGATTAGACACCATGATTAGTGCACAGGTGTGCCTTAGACTGCCCACAATAAAAGGCCACTCTGAAAGGTGCAGTTTTATCACACAGCACAATGCCACAGATGTCGCAAGATTTGAGGGAGCGTGCAATTGGCTTGCTGACAGCAGGAATGTCAACCAGAGCTGTTGCTCGTGTATTGAATGTTCATTTCTCACCATAAGCCGTCTCCAAAGGCGTTTCAGAGAATTTGGCAGTACATCCAACCAGCCTCACAACCGCAGACCACGTGTAACCACACCAGCCCAGGACCTCCACATCCAGCATGTTCACCTCCAAGATCGTCTGAGACCAGCCAATCAGACAGCTGCTGAAACAATTGGTTTGCATATTTCTGCATAAACTGTCAGAAACCGTCTCAGGGAAGCTCATCTGCATGCTCGTCGTCCTCATCGGGGTCTCGACCTGACTCCAGTTCGTCGTTGTAACCGACTTGAGTGGGCAAATGCTCACATTCGCTGGCGTTTGGCACGTTGGAGAGGTGTTCTCTTCACGGATGAATCCCGGTTCACACTGTCCAGGGCAGATGGCAGACAGCGTGTGTGGCGTCGTGTGGGTGAGCGGTTTTCTGATGTCAATGTTGTGGATCGAGTGGCCCATGGTGGCGGTGGGGTTATGGTATGGGCAGACGTCTGTTATGGACGAAGAACACAGGTGCATTTTATTGATGGCATTTTGAATGCACAGAGATACCGTGACGAGATCCTGAGGCCCATTGTTGTGCCATACATCCAAGAACATCACCTCATGTTGCAGCAGGATAATGCATGGCCCCATGTTGCAAGGATCTGTACACAATTCTTGGAAGCTGAAAATGTCCCAGTTCTTGCATGGGCGGCATACTCACCGGACATGTCACCCATTGAGCATGTTTGCTCTGGACCGGCGTATACGACAGCGTGTACCAGTTCCTGCCAATATCCAGCAACTTCGCACAGCCATTGAAGAGGAGTGGACCAACATTCCACAGGCCACAATTGACAACCTGATCAACTCTATGCGAAGGAGATGTGTTGCACTGCATGAGGCAAATGGTGGTCACACCAAATACTGACTGGTATCCCCCCCAATAAAACAAAACTGCACCTTTCAGAGTGGCCTTTTATTGTGGGCAGTCTAAGGCATACCTGTGCACTAATCATGGTGTCTAATCAGCATCTTGATATGGCACACCTGTGAGGTGGGATGGATTATCTCAGCAAAGAAGTGCTCACTATCACAGATTTAGACTGGTTTGTGAACAATATTTGAGGGAAATGGTGATATTGTGTATGTGGAAAAAGTTTTAGATCTTTGAGTTCATCTCATACAAAATGGGAGCAAAACCAAAAGTGTTGCATTTATATTTTTGTTGAGTGTAAGTACATAATATAATTGTAAATACATGTAAAAAAAAAAAATACATGGATGACACAAGAAAGTGGTCCATTGTGGTCAATTATTTAAAAATCAAATGGCAAAATATAATAATAATAATCATAATCAGAATTGAAATGATGCTTAAAATTGAAAGATTGTATTGTAAAAAGGGGCAGAAAATATAACACTTGTTCTTCTCTCGGCTCCTTTTCATTCAGTGTCTTGTAATGTACTCATTTCTGCTTTTTTGCTTTTAAATGAATGAAATAAATATAAAAAAATAATTAAATAAATAAATAAATAAATTAGAGTGTACATAATAACAAGAACTTAAACAATTTATAAATACATTAAGACAGGAAATTAATATAAAAAATTACATAATTAACTTAAAAAAAAAAGAGGCCGAGTTCTTCCAAAAGTTGAGGTCTAAGGTGTAAGGTTCTAAAAACATTCTAGACTCACAGGCCATTCCAACTTTTTATAGAAACTTTGCATAATTTATTAACACCCTTGAAAAATGTCACTTACCTATTTTATAATCACTACCCTTTCTAGAGCCTGTGGATCCCCACGGGCAACACGCAAGTCTACCTTTTTATAGAAACCCTTTTGCAATTGCATCCTAGAATTTAAGAAAAACAAGATGGAGACAGCTAAAAAAAAACAATAAATTGTTCTCCTGAGGAACAAGATTATATTTCACTCACTAATCATTGCTGCTCTTTTCTAATGCAGCCATTATAGAAAGGCTTTGACATACACATTACTTAAACACATTTTAAAGAGACAGATTTTCTACAGCTTTTACTTAATTCAGTAACAAATGAAAATCTACTAGGCTAAATAATAAAAAAAAAAAACATTTTGTTTGACTTTTTTGCAAGCTTTTATTTGCTGCCATTTTCACAAATCTACACACAGTAGCTTTAATCTGAACAGCAGAGCTGCATCAGACACTTTAACACCGTGAGACAGAGTGTAAATGCAGGCTTTTCTTTCCATTAAAAGTTTAATTGTTATTCATGCCAGATGCATTTACGAGTACTTTGCAGCATGTTTATTATTTATGTTTTGACACAACGTGTCTTCTTAATCACGCAGTCTTTAAAAACACAAATGTAGTTCAATACGTGGTTCCTAGATTTTGCTTGCTGGTGGCCTTTATTTATGCTCAAACATACAGCAGGCTGACCCCCTGTCCCCCTCCTCCTCCTGCAAAAAAACAGACGTAGACGACTCCCTGATGGCAACCAGGAGAAAAACAAAAAAACCTTTTTTGAACATGATGCATCAGACGTTGCATTCCAGGGATGGTGCAAATATTATATCTTGCATCCAGCCTTGATTTAAAAAAAAAAAAAAATTAACTTCGATAACAGATAATCAGATAACTGAAACGATATCTTTGATAAAGATAAAACAATAAACCACCCAAAAATGTATCAGAAATTTCAGATAACAAATTCCAGTACTGTCTCTGGTACATTTGCAATTACTAATAAACTGTATTTGAGTTTTAACACCACGATCGCTTCTGGTAGCATCAAAAGCGACAACAGACCCAAACAATGAGCCCGCACTTCTGTCTTTGAACTTCTTGCCCCCTGCTGGAAGCTCTTGTTTACTACACGGCTTCCAGCACAGAAGCAAGCTGAGACAAGCCAACACCCAACACTCTACCCAATCACAACACTCCAGTCAGGCGGAAGTCTTAGAAAATAAAGCAGTGCTGACTTATGGTTTTGATTTATAAATAACATTAATACCAATAGAATAACTCCTTCACTTTCACTTTGTGTCCCTCATGGGGCAACCAGTTCTGCAGCCTGAGAATACATCAAAAGCACATGACACACAGAACACACACCAGTACCATTACCATGGTGCAGCATCACAAACAATTACAGTCCAAACATTAAAATACAGTCCATTAAAATGATTCCAGTTTTAACTCCTTCCTTGGCCTGCGTTCAGAGCAGCAATGGCTGCAGGAACAAAAGAGAACTTAAATCTGTTACCCTTCACAGAGGGAAACCTGAGCCGTGAGCCAGAAGGTAAATATTGAAAATCACTAAAAAGAGGGTGAGCAGAGTTCGACAATATACTCAATGCTTTCCTCTTTACTTGTCTGTGGTATAGGTCACACAACGTACTCTGTGGTACTCCCAGTACCTTTCCACAGGCCTTCACTATTTTAACCAGTGAATTTTTAGCCTTAAGACTGAGATTCCCATACCAGCACAACATAGAAAAGGTTAAAACAGACTCAATACAAGATTTGTAAAAAAGAATCATAATAGTCTTATTCACTAGAAAATAAGACAATTTACGAAGACAGAACAAATATTGTTGACCCTTTTTACACAACATGTCAGTATTAACATTAAAGTTTAGCTTGTGATCAATTATAGTCCCCAGATACTTATAAGTTTCCATAGACTCCACCTGCTGGCCCTTAATGAAGGTAGCCTGAGCTGGTGTGAGCTGTCGTCGGAAGTCCACAGACATATCTTTTGTTTTAGCCACGTTTAATTGTAAATATGACTTATCACACCACTTTACAAAATCTTCCACCACCGGCCCATGATTATTCTCATGATTATGTAAGAGACTAACAATGACAGTATCGTCTGCAAATTTCAAAATAAAACGATTTTCGTGATGGCTTTGACAATCATTAGTGTACAATATGTACAGAAGTAGCGAAAGGACAGCCCTGAGGAGATCCTGTTGAGGACATAGGGTGTCTGACATGCACCCATTTACTCTGACTCTCTGTGATCGGTCTGTTAAAAAATCTAAAATCCAACCAGCAATATTAAAATCTACAGAAAAATTATTCACAAGTTTGTCAATTAAAATGTGAGGTTGGATAGTATTAAAAGCAGATGAAAAGTCAAGAAATAAAAGTTTGGCATGTGCTTTGTTGCCCTCAAGGTGTTTAAAAACAAGATTTAAAAGTGTGGCAGTAGCATCCTCCACTCCACAGCCAGCCCTATAGGCAAACTGGAAGGGATCTAGTAATGACTCTACATGTGAAAGCAATTCACGTTTCATAAGTCTTTCAAATGCCTTCATAACAAGAGATGTCTAAATTAATGTCACTCCATTAATGTCAGTTCTGTCATTTGTACAAAGTTAAAATATAACATATCTTTTAATGTTGAATAATGCACTAATTCTGAGGTTTTGTAACAAACACAGACAGATTGCAAAGGATTCTGGGCAAAATGTGCCTCTGCTAAACATTGATTGGTTCAGTCATTCATTATGTAAACCAACACGTTAATGTGGCGTGTGGCGTGTGTTGGTGTTTACAGATAAATGTGCTTTTGTAAAATATTCCATTTTTTTATTTGTAAAAACAGGCATTTTTACGGAGCCCTGGAAGTTGTCATCGCAAAATGTTTTGCATGTGGAGAGAATGTGCACTCATTTTATTATATTGTGCCATGCGCATGTTTTATGATGTGCGCACATTTTATTATATAATTGTGCACAAGTTTTATTATATTGTAAAACGTGCACTCAATATTGTCTTGACACAAATGTTGGCTTTACACTGTGCGAGTTTTGGCACTTTTTCAGATGATTTTTCATTCGTGCGAGAATTTTTTGGACTGAGTTTCAGGTTATTTGCGCGTCCTGCATCGTGTAGTGTACATGGAGTAACAAGCTGCGTTTAATATCTCACGACTACCTCCTGATCGCTGATCGTATGGTCGAATGAAAATCAAACATTTTTGATATTATTCTGGTTAGCTGTCGTGAGGGTATCCTGCTGCTGAAGAGCTACAAGCATCCAACCACTCACACTGTGCATGTGTGTGCAAACACCACAGAGCTGTCTAGTAATGTTTTTTTGTTGTTGTTGTTTTGTTTTTAAACTTTAATGTCTCCCATCGAGAGTTTTTGGAAATTAAGTTTGAAAAAAAAGCTTACGTCTTGCTTCTGGAAGCACAAGTCCGACCTGTGGTTTTTTAACATACAATGTGTGTGAGAACATAAATCAGGCGCTCTGAACTTTTACACCGTGCAGTTCTGTGGTACAGTTTGAACTGAAACCGAGTACAGTGATTAAAAATATCATACAGTGTCAGCCCAGCTTCAGGACGAATACTGCCATGAACACTACTGGCCAGTAGATGGCAGTAGAGACCGTGAAAAATTGCCAAAACAAAATTCCAGATAATCCATGTCTGCTACATTTAAGATGCGTGGAATTTAACAAACGCAAATACAATAACAACGTCTATAAACCCAGAGAATATAGTCACAAGAGTTTTAGGCACTAGAGTTTAATGCTGTTGTGTCTGAAATGCATTTGTCTTTTCGTGAACGTACTGAGATTACCCTATCCTACCCATAATGCACTGCTGGGCACAGCATGTGCTCACAAAAACCTTAAAAATTAGTGCATTACTTTAAAACTAAAACATATATCTGATATTTTCACTTTATAAAACTTCAGATGTGACAGTAATTTTAAATAACTTGTCCAAAATTAGTTTGGTTAAAATTTGAACCATAAGTTAAAAATGTATGCCTCTGGATGACTTGGGTCATCCAGAGGCCATCCTGCCAGCATATCAGTATGGTGTTAAAAAATATATATATATATTTATTGTGAGTTCTCAGTTTCTCATAGAAGCAGCTCTCTTCTGTTTGCAGAGGGTAGAACTATACATCTGTTAGGACACTTTTAACAGGTAGGTGCTCAGTGATTTTCAATTTTAAAAATGTTTGTCACTGTTAAGCTTTGTTTACTATGTTATCGGTCTAAAAGTTATCGGACAAAAATTTATCAGAAGATAATTAGTCCAATAATGATTTTTAAAGTTATCTAAAAAGATAATCCGGAGGTAGGGATGCACCCTGGGAAGGATGCCCATCTGTCGCAGGGCCAAAAATAGACAAACAAACACATTCATGTCTATGGTCAATTTAAAGTTTCCAATTCATCTAAGGGCCCTGTCCTACTGGCGTTTAGGAGGATTTGCGCGTGAAATGAGGAGACAAAAGCTGAGCGTCCGCAACAAAGGTGGGCGGAAATGACAAATGTCCCGGGGTGGATCAGCGAATACATGAGGAAGAAAAGCGGATATAACAGGGAACAGAAGCGAAGGCGACCGCAGAGGCGCCCCCATGAGGGGCACAGCGGCCGTGATGCACTCGCTTCATCCGTGCCCACTCTGTCTGCATTAGAGGATGACATTTTTCGGGAATTCCCGTGGGTCACGTGATTCCTGCGGGATTCCCGCGGGATGGGAGTCAAAATTTTTTCAATCCCGTGATTGGGATGGGACGGGAATAAAAATGAACGGGAGCGGGAAGGAGCGGGAATGCCAAAAATAGATGATGATTTTCATCTATTTAATGCAGCGTTCACACCGGGCGCGATCAGACGCTACAAATTCGCCAGGGGTCGCGTGGCGATGGACGCGCCTCCTTTGCCCGGTGTGTCGCTCTGCTTTTGCTGTGAAAATTCACCCTGGTGCGTCATCAAATAGAAGGAGCTTCCATTCCGCTCACCGGCTCCAGTTGTCAGTCAAGTTAACATGACGGACCTTGATCACACAGAGCGAGTTGTTGTGGAAAGCTCCCAATACAGAGAGAGTATCATTATTTGCTGCAGGAGTTGCGTCTGGATGACGGCTGCTTTCAGTGGTCCTTCCACCTCTGCAGGACCCAGTTTGAGGACCAACTGTCCCGTTCACGCGCGCACATGTAAAAAAAAAAAAAAAAGAAACTCCGCTGCTTGCTGCAGCTCGCTCTTCCACGAAAAAACTCTGTCATAATTGTGTTTAGAAACCAGTCACCATTTGTTTTATTATACATCTGTGTAGTTAATAAGTAAAATAATGTCCATGAACGATTCGCTTGCGCGCGCACGTAACATTAAATGAAAAAGAAACCCCGTTCTTGCTGCTGCTCGCTCCAAAAACTCATAATTGTGAAATTAAGGACAAAAGCGACATAAGTCCTGCTCACAGGCTGCTACCAGATACAGGACATGTTCACATCTTCAGTCAAACTCCAGACTTCTCCATGTCACTACATATTCAATCCCTGATTGATCATCACGGCGCGAGACATACAGAAGTGGGATGGGAGTGGGACTGATTTTGAGTGGGAGCGGGATGGGATTGGGAGTCATCTTTACAGGAGTGGGACGGGATGGGATTTATTTTTTTACTCCAGTCCAGGATTGGGACAGGATGGGATTTTTTTTTTCTGGGAGCGGGATGGGACGGGAGTGAAAATCCACTCCCGTATCATGCTCTAGTCTGCATGCGCGACATACCATTTGCGACCGTGATGTGGCCATGCTGGGCACGCGTCATATCTGTTTTGCACGCTGTCCCAGTCCGCCGCCATGCCGCGCCGACCCGTCAGTTGTGGATATCAGCGGATGACAGGGGATATGCGGCGCGTTGGTTGTGTATGTCCTGCGTATGTCTTCAGTATGTGTTCAGGCAGTGATGCGGATCTCATCCGCAGCAGGATTTTTGAGCCGCTCAAAAATCCTGGCTGCGGACATGTGTGCTTCTGCGGATGATCACGGACGTGTTCGGATTGCGGCCGACTCATACAGGAATGTTACACGGTTACTGCGGTTGTTTGGCGGATGTGGGCCACTTTTGTGCGCATTCCATCCGCAAATCCTCCTAAACGCCAGTGGGACAGGGCCCTAACCTGCATGTTTGTGGAAGTAGGATGAAGCCAGAGCACCCAGAGAGAACTAACATGAACACAAGAACATGTAAACTCTAAACAGGAATGACCAGGCTGTAAGTCATCCCATTACCTACTTGCTGTGGGACAACAGTGCTAACCACTAAGCCACCGTGCCACCCTGATATAAATATATTATTATTATTATTATTATTATTATTGGTTCCACTTTTGTGCACACAGTTAAAAATATGTTAATACATTGTAAGATTAAATGAGATTTTGCCAGCCTCTTCCTCAGTAATATATCAGCATTAACATCAATGCATCCATCTATTTTCAGTACCTACTTACTCACATAGGGGGGCTGGAGCCTATCCCAGTCATAGGGCATAAGGCGGGGTACAGCCTGGACATGATGCCAGTCTGTCGCAGGGCTCTGCATTAACACTCATTCAAAAACAAAATTGTCTCCTGTCACAGACTCACTTTGACTAACAGAACTGACACCAGGTTAATGGTTCTGACTTGTACTTTTTGGTCTCTAACTGCTTTAACTGAATGGGCATCCTGATACTCTTGATCTGCCTCTGAGGAGGGATGACTGTGATTTTGCATATGTATGTGAAACTTTCATTGTATAAATAAAGACTGAGTAAACATACTAACCACTGCTGCTGATTTGGCCCCATCCTGTGGACCAGCACATGGTGTTGGTGTAGAACCTGCTGGAGTTACTTGCCAGGCAGATCGGTCTGACGTAACTGGTGAAGTTGACTGGGCCCCTGAGTTGAATCAGGGCAATGTCATTGCCAGTAGTTGCTGTGGTGTATGAAGGATGAATAATGAACTTGGAGATGGGGTGGATCTGCGTATGAACACTTGGGGTAGCCAGATTCACTTGACCCATGACAACAATCCAGGAATTGGGGTTTGGTCTGGACATAAAATAGACACAAATAAGTGAAATCATACAGTGAGTGGAAATTACAGTAACGTATCATTATTTGTCAGGTTTGTGATTGTGAATATCAGTTCTTCTTACATTACACGGCAGTGAGCTGCAGTGAGCACCCACTGGCTGCTGATCAGAGTCCCTCCACAGACAGGAAAGCTTTGATTGCCGGAAATAATCTGTAGGCTGACCTGCCAGGGCCATGATCCAGCTAATGCATTTACACCACCCACAATTCTTGAGCTCAGAGGTGCCACTCCACATTCTGAGAGAATGTAACCAAATATATGTGTTAGGGCCCTGTCCCACTGGCGTTTAGGAGGATTTGCGTATGGATTGCGCACAAAATTGGCCCATATTCACCAAACATCCGCAGTATCCGTGTAACATGCCTGTATGAGTCGGCCGTCATCCGAACACGCCCGTGATCATCCGCAGAGGCACGCATGTCCGCAGCCAGGATTTTTGAGTAGCTCAAAAATCTGGATGCAGAAAACATCCGCCTTACATACTCCATATATACTCAATTCATACACAATAGATACTCTATGCGCTGTATATCTGCCGTTAACCGCTGATATCCACAACTGACGGGGATTTGCGGCTTGGCAGTGGACTGGGACAGTGTGTAAAACAGATATATATTGTGCCCATCATGTCCACATGACAAACTAAAATATGTTGTAGCGACTGCATACAGATTGGCCACGAATAAAGCGTTTTTATTACAGCTGCTTTGCGGACAATCTGTGAATGCATAACAAACACGTCACATAAACCCAAAGTACTATATGTGGCAGAAAGTGACATACCTGCCAGTCAGTGCCGGTCCGGCTGTGTAAATCCACAAAGACGTAATAGCTGCTGCAATCCGGGACTTTTATTTAACACCAACAAAACGAAGACTTGCTGTGTAGCCACAACTCAGTTTTCTGTGACACTCTCAAAAAAAAAAAAAAAAAAAAAACACGGCCTCACACCCCAAGCGGCTTCCCCCCTCCCGCTCCCCAAACTCATGAACAGTTAACCCTCGCATGACAAAATGAACATTAACTCTGTGATCTACTTGTCCAAGTCCAGCAAATGCTCCAGAGGCTGTATTGTTGGTGTGAATAGTGATGCCGACGGTCCGAGTGAGCTTCTGTTATGACCACAATGCAGATGCCACACACCCGTAATACTGCCATGATAATCTCAATGTGTCAGATCCGTTTCCTCACAACATGCGTTATATAACCGTGATTGTTCCTCATATATTCGCTATATATTATTAATATATCCGTAATCCATACTGGGACATTTGTCATTTTTGGCCATTTTTGTTGCGGACGACAATGAACGCCCGCAATTTGTATACTCAATTCATGCGCAATTAATCCTCTCCCCAGTGGGACAGGGCCCTTAATGACAATTAGTGATTTTCAGTCAGATGGTCAACCAGCAACACCTTTAATAAAGTATAACATACTGTGTGCACTTTGTACAACAGAAAGGGAAAGTAAAACAGAAATTCAAGAATAGAGCAAACATTGCTGTGGATGGAGCCAAAACATCTCAGTGGAATTAAAGAACAGATGGCTGTATCCGCTGTGGCGACCCTGAACAATACGGCTAGCAGCGGCTACATCCGGGGCTGGCGGCGGAGGCATCGGTGGCGGCGGTTCATCCAGGCCCGAGGCATCGGTGGCGGCAGTTCATCCAGGCACGAGGCATCGGTGGCGGCAGTTCATCCAGGCCCGAGGCATCGGTGGCGGAGATACATCCAGGCCCGAGGCGTCGGCTACATCCGAGGCTAACAGCGGCTACATCCGGGGCTGGCGGCGGCGGCAACCAAGGCTGGCGGCGGTAACATCTGAGGCCGCCTACGGCTACATTCCTGGCTGATGGCGGCTACATCCGTGGCTAGCAGCGGCTACGACCGAGGCTGGGGGCGCCTGTGAACGAGGTTAGCAACGGGGAGGGTTGGTGTGCGGTGACCGGACCTGTGGTGGTGGAGGTTACGGGTGAAAATTGTTTTTTGCAATTAACAGTGGCCATACTAAGCCACGATAGTTAACATGGCACCACCCAAGAAAACAGAGAAACTTGAGGAAAATATAGAGGAGATAAAGACCTCAATAAACCAGATATTAAAAGACATGTCTAATTTAGACAAGCTGACGGTGGAGATTAAAGAACTCCAAAAACTGGTTAAAGAGAAGGACAAGAGCATCAAGAAACTTGAACAACGTGTAGATGAACTTGAACAATTCACTAGAAAAGATGATGTTATAATATCTGGACTAGAAACAAGGCATCGGACATATGCAAGGGTGGTGGATTCTGGTGGAACCAGTGGGGAGAATGCACCACCTGAAGAACAACAATCATTGGAACAGCAAGTTACAAACTTTTTATATCAAAATGGTGTTGACATCCATCAAGACACAATATCAGACTGCTATACTGTTTCAACTAAAGATAGAAAAAATAAACTGTCTAACATTGTTATACGATTTACAAGCAGAAAATATAAAAATGAAGTATTAAGACAGGCAAAGAATTTGAAAGGAACAAGTGTCTATATAAATAAGCATTTAACAAAAAAAATGCAGATATTGCTAGGGAAGCAAGACTATTAAAAAAACAGAAGCACATTGTTGCTACATGGGTCTGGAATTGTAGGGTGTGGATTAGAGTAAAAGAAGGAACAAACGGTATACAAATCAAAAACATGGAGGACCTTACGAAATACAGACCTGAATAGACAATCAAATATGACGTCTGTTGGTAATTGGACCAACAAAAAAAAATCTGATCAAACATGGAAATAGATGATAAAATATATGACATAGACACTAATATTGATGAAAGTATATTTGACTTAAAAATGATTGGTTGTGAGTATTATACGGTAGAACAGCTAAATAGTGAAAAAATTGCAGAAGATACCCTGTCACTCTTACATATAAACAGTCGAAGCTTGTATTGTAAAATGTCGCAAATAAAAGATTATTTAAATCAGTTTAAGAATAGATTTAGTATTGTTGCAATCACAGAATCTTGGCTTAATGATGATCTCATGGCTGATGTTCAAATGGAGGGATATGAGCTGTATTTTGTGAACAGAAGAGATAAAAGGGGCGGTGGTGTTGCTCTGTACATAAAGGCAGATCTGATATGTACAATTGTAGAAGAAATGACAACTGTGGATGACATCATAGAAATTGTAACAGTGGAACTTGTACATGAAACATCTAAAAATATTTTAATCAGTTGTGTATACAGAGCACCAGACACTTGTGTTGTGAAATTTACAGATAGAATAATAGAGCTATTCCATCAAATTAAAAACAAAACGCTTTTTATATGTGGAGACTTTAACATTAACATAGAGAGCTCCAGTTGCCAAAGAATAAGTGATTTTGTGAATTCAATGTATAGTTTGGGGTTATTCCACTTGATAACAAAACCAACCAGAATCACATCGCAAAGTGCAACGGTAATCGACAATATATTTACAAATAGAACAGATGAAATTATCAGGAATGGGATCTTGATGACAGATGTTAGTGATCATTTACCAGTCTTTTCAATATTTAAATATAAAAATAGGTACAAGAAAAAAACTGTTATAAACTTTAAAAGAGACAAGTCAGTAAAAGCCTTAGAGGCATTAAAATATGATCTTAAAAATCAAAATTGGGAAGAAGTTTATGTCAGTGATGTTAATGTAGCATATAACTCATTTATGAAAATATTGATGAAATCATATAATAAAAACTGTAAATTAATAGAAATTAGTAAGAAAAGAGTAAATAAACCATGGCTGACAAAGGGAATAAAAAATGCTTGTGCAAAGAAAAACTATTTATACAGGTGCTTTTTAAAAATGCAAACAAAGGAAACAGAACACAGATACAAAAAATATAAAAATAAACTATTGACAATAATTAGGAAACAAAAAAAAGATTATTATAGTGAACAATTAAATAAGAGTAAAGATAATATGAGGGCAACATGGGGAATTATAAAAAGTGTGATTGAAAGTGATGGAGCGAAAGCAACTTTTCCAAATTACTTTGTCAAAGAAAATAAAGAGATATATGACATAAAAGAAGTGGCAAATGGGTTTAATGATTATTTTTCAAATGTATGATCAAGTCTGGTGGGAAATAAACCAATAGTAGAAGATACATTACATACACTTGTAAATACGGTCAATAGTATTTTCCTGGACAATGTGGAAAAAGATGAAATAAGAAATATTGTAAAAAACTGTGTAAGCAAAAGATCAACTGACCATGAAGATTTAGACATGATGACTGTAAAAAGTATAATAGAAACTGTTATTGAACCATTTACTTATATTTGCAATCTGTCTCTGTCAACAGGGATTTTTCCAGATGAAATGAAAATTGCCAAGGTAGTCCCATTATATAAAAATGGAGACAAACATAAATTCTCTAATTACAGGCCAGTATCATTGCTTCCACAGTTTTCTAAAATTATGGAAAAAGTTTTTGTGACAAGGTTGGATAAATTCACTGAGAAACATCATATTTTAAATAATGCTCAGTATGGATTCAGAACAAAACATTCGACAGCTATGGCAATTATGGAATTAATAGAGAAAATATCAACAACAATAGAAAATAAGGATTATTTTGTAAGTATTTTTATTGACTTGAAAAAAGCTTTTGATGTTATTGACCACTCAAGATTGCTTCACAAGTTACAACAATATGGAATAAGAGGTATTGCACATCAGTGGGTAAAAAGCTACTTAGAAAACAGAAAACAGTTTGTTCAGATAAATAATATCAAATCAGAATTGTGTAATATTGCTTATGGAGTACCACAAGGATCAGTACTTGGACCCAAACTGTTTATTTTGTATATCAATGATTTTGTGAATGTACCTAATGTGCTTGGTAGCATTTTATTTGCTGATGATACAACGCTGTTTTACTCTGGATCAGATATACAGGAAGTAGCACAAGTGATAAAAACAGAATTGGAAAAGGTTAAGCATTGGTTTGATATAAACAGACTGTCACTAAATATTAATAAGACAAATTTCATATTGTTTAATGACAGAGAAAAAAAAAATAACGTGTCATTACAAATAGATGGAATGGATATACAAAGGGTAAAAGAAATGAAATTTTTAGGAGTCATAATTGATGAAGATCTTACATGGAAGTCACACATAAATTACATAAAAGGAAAAATAGCGAAAGCCATTGCTGTTTTGCATAAAGTAAAATATTCATTAAATAGTTATGGTTTATTAACATTGTACAATTCATTGATTTCCCCATATTTAACTTATTGTGTAGCAATCTGGGGATCAACATATACAACTTATATACAACCTTTGTTTATTCTGCAGAAAAGGGCTTTAAGGGTGATTAGCAACAGTGGTTTTAGAGATCCATCTAATCCATTGTTCATTAAGTACAGGGTACTTAAATTTCGTGATTTGGTCGATTTGAAAATATTACAAACAATGCACCAAGCTAATAAAAATGCTTTACCAACAAACATTCAAAATATGTTTGAGAAAAGAGTAAGTAGTTATAAACTGAAAGGAATAGAAGTCTTTAGAAAACCAAGATACAGAACCAAAGTAAAAGAACGGAGTATTGCAGTAAATGGTGTAAAATTATGGAACAATCTCAACAAAGAAATTAAAGAATTAAGGTCACTTAAATTATTTAAAAAACGTATTAAACTAGATGTATTAAGTAAGTATGAAACTATAAAATAAGTTAGTGGGCTGTAAGGAAGTAAAAAAAAATGTAATTTGTTAATAATGTATAAAATGTTTTAAGTTTAAAAATGTAACCTGTCAGAGATGTAATCTATTTAATAATGGTCATAATTATGAAATAAGTCAGTGGTATGTGACAAGTTAAAGAAATACAATCTGTTAAATAATGTTGAAAAATGACGCTGGATATTGAAAGATTGTATTGTAAAAAGGGGCAGAAAATATAAGACTTGTTCTTCTCTCTGCTCCTTTTCATTCTGGTAATGGAGATGCTTTATTTCTGCTTTTCTGTTTTTTTTTTTCTTTTAAATGAATGAAATAAATAAATAAATGAAATGAATGAAATGAAAATACATGTCCAGGCCCATCTGAAGTTTGCCAGAGAGCATATGGATGATCCAGAAGAGGATTGAGAGAATATCATGTGGTCAGATGAAACCAAAATAGAGCATTTTGGTAAAAACTCAACTTGTCGTGTTTGGAGGAAGAAGAATGGTGAGTTGCATTCCAAGAACACCATACCTACTGTAAAGCATGGGGGTGGAAACATCATGCTTTGGGGCTGTTTTTTCTGCAAAGGGGACAGGACGACTGATCCGTGTTAGGGGAAGAATGAACGTGGCCATGTATCGTGATTTTAAGCCAAAACTCCTTCCATCAGTGAGAGCATTGAAGAGGCAATATGGCTGGGTCTTCCAGCATGACAAGCATCCCAAACACACCGCTCAGGCAATGAAGGAGTGGCTCCCTAAAAAGCATTTCAAGGTCCTGGAGTGGCCGAGTCAGTCTCCAGACCTCAACCCCATAGAAAATTTGTTGAGGGAGTTGAAAGTCCGTGTTGCCCAGCGACAGCCCCAAAACATCATTGCTCTAGAGGAGATCTGCATGGAGGAATGGGCCAAAATACCAGCTACAGTGTGTGCAAACCTGGTGAAGACTTACAGGAAACGTTTGACCTCTGTCATTGCCAACAACGATTATGTTACAAAGTACGGAGTTGAATTTTTGCTATTGACCAAATACTTATTTTCCACCATAATTTACTTTAAAAAAAAAAAAAAAAAAAACTCCTACAATGTGATTTCCTGGAATTTTTTTTTCTCTGATTTTGTCTCTCACAGTTGAAGTGTACCTATTTTGAAAATTACAGATCTCTCACATCTTTCTAAGTAGGACAACTTGCACAATCAGGGACTGACTAAATACTTTTTTGCCCCACTGTATTTTGGGTCAGGGATGAACACCACCAAAACGCAATCTTTGGAGAAATTATGGATATTACGTAACAACAGTGAACAATGGACATTGATAATTACATTCTGGACTCACTCGCCATTTCAAATCATTATAGAAACTTTGCATAATTTATTGCCACCCTTGAAAAATCTCAGCTACCTATTTTATAAACACTACCCAATCTAGAGCCTGTGGGTCGGGAATGGGCAATACATTTTATATCTATTGTATGAGCCACAACTTTAGGCAATTTAAGTTAAATATGATGCAAACTTCATATTTCATTATTTCATGTTTTATTTCATGTCATTTTGTTACTTTAGGCCATGAATAGTGTTCAAAATGTTAAAAACATTAATATTGAGGGTTCATATTGTCTAACAGTCTATATAAACTCATTAAATGTTCTTGAATTGGATAATAGCTCTTGTCACTGAGGTCATTAATATATGTCAATGTTTGTTTGATTTTGTGCAAATTATGCTATGTCATAAAGCATCATTTTGTACAGATTAAAAATCATCATAGGCAGCGTCTATATTTGGCAGCATGCCAGCTATGAAATCTTGCACCAATTCAAATAAAACATCAAATCAATAAGTAAAGTAATGTGATAAATTGGTGGCGTTGTCTTCTTTAACGTGCATGCAGCGGTCTGATCTCATATGGAGACAGTGCTTCAACACAAATGGGGATCAGTACACTTTGGCTTTTAGGTTCCTAGTTTGGAAGAAAAAATAAGTAAACCAATTCCATTTATTCTTCCAAAATTTCTGGATGGAGTGATGCAGGCTAGTTCACTGTTGTACGAGTATGCTGTTGACTCTGTGCCCCTTACACGTTCTAGGCTCACACACAGAGCAGGCTGATCCTGCCTCCTGTAGGAAGCAACAGGAAGCTGTGGCCCCACGAGCAACGTGTTAGTTGGGGTTTAATCGTCTGAGCTGCAAGACTAATGACTATTATTCTTCTTTTCTGAGAATTGTTGAGTCATATCATCAACACTGTTGACACAATTATCTGCAATGTATAACTCTGACTTCACTTACCTGGAGTACTGGACCCTGTAGGAAAGAGAAATATAGATATAGATTTCATATTATAGGGCCATGGTGATGGTTGATTAAAGCAACAACATTTTGACAAATATTCCCAGTTACACCTGCTCGGATCCACTAAATAACTAAATAGCTACATCTCCTCAAAAGAGGCTCAGTTATCATTAAGATTAACATAATTATGTAATTAAACCCAACTGACGAAATATGAAATATGAAATTCACTGCATCGATGGCATGCATTTGTTAAACTGTAGAACTGCAAACAGGTACTTACCCTGAACACTGGACTCTGTAGAAAAGATATATAGGCATAATTATGTACATTATAGGGTCATGCTGATGGTTGAATAAAGAAACAGCATTTTGCAGCTAAATAAATAAAAATCCAAGTTCTGCCTGTTAGAATCTACAATATCAAACTTTTACATATCCAGAACACTTCTTGGACTACCAAGGCATGCTATATCTTGTCAGAAAGAAAATTATCATTAGCGTTGTTATTGTTATTTAATGAAGTAAACCCACTGGGCGGAATATAAATACATTGAACAAAGATGATGGTGTGTGTGTGTGTGTGTGTGTGTGTGTGTGTGTGTGTGTGTGTGTGTGTGTGTGTGTGTGTGTGTGTGTGTGTGTGTGTGTGTGTGTGTGTGTGTGTGTGCGCATATGCACACACACACACACAATTTATTAACACCAAACAAAAATATAATTAAGCATAAATTCACACATAAACTAACAAAAAAATGACACAAGGTTAAAATTTGAAACAGACTCTGCCAGTGGTATTTTGGTATATCAACAGCCAGAACAAAAGGTTGTGCATCTGCAAAGACCCATGAGTTTCAAATTATCACTGTTATTTGTAAAAAATGAAAATGAGCTTTGTAACCTATTTTAAATAAAAGCAGGAAATCTTACGGAGCCTGATGATGATGATGACACATGTCAAGAACAGCCACGGAGTCCAAGGCGCCATGTGATCGCCAGTGTTTTCTTCAGTAACAGTACATTTTCTAATTGTACAGATGTGTCTTCCTCCCTTAAAGTTTTACCATCAGCTCTGTTTGTACACGCTTGTGAAAACACTTTAAGAAGATCTGATCCTTTGTTTTGAAATATGTTATGCTTACCACTCCTTTATGAAACTGGATTGTTGAGATTCTCACACACTGTATGACTGATCATGTGATTTGAAATCCATTACGTCCACTGTAGCAGCACAGTGGTTTAGTGGGTGGCGCTGTTGCCTCACAGTCAGAAAGTCATTGACTTTGTCATCATGCCATACCAACATAGAAGGCGGGGCACCTCAGCTTGTATATGAACTGTTTCATGTTTTCATAAACCTGCTCAGTGTTCCTGAGGTTGTTGTTCCTGTTGTTTTAGATGCTGCTGGTGAAGAAGTTTACCCAGAAACTTCCCATCATTTCACGTCAGCCAAAGATTTGCCACGCAACTTTAAATTTCTCTGTTGTTGGGTTTACCACAGAACAGATGGACTGAGTGTAAACTATTTTACAAAAAGTGTTATTCATGCTTGTATTTTTACCTCCGTCAACAAAGTTGGAGGAGGTAATGTTTTCTTCCCTGTTTGTATGTAAGATGTTTTTTTTTGTTGTTGTTGTTACTGAAGATTCTGATCCTGATAGGCAAGAAGTGATTCAGTTTTCAAGGTCATATGTGAAAGGTCAAAGTCAGGAAAAATCTTGGAAAATCTTTTACATTGAACAAATTTGACAAAATTCCTAACTCTTTCAAACAAGATCAAATCGCTTTCATATTTGAGAGTGTTATGTAGGATGAAATCCTTTATGGTCTGACAAAGTTTGATCCAGAGCTGATCCAGATTACAGATTTTGTGGCTATTTAAATTTAACATTGAAAACCCAATTTAATGTATATTTTACATTATATCTTAACCAAACATGCCCCAATCACTGTCATATTTGAAAGTGAGGTGCAGACTGGCACTCGGTATCACCTGACAAAGTTTAATCTGGATCTGATCCGGATTGTGGATTTTGTGAGCATTTGAATTTAATATTGAAAAGCCCATTTGGTGTACTTTTTGCATTATATCTCAACCAAAGGTGCCTCAATCACTCTGATTTTGTATTATGGATTTACATACACCATCAAAACTAAAGTTTCCAATTTATGCCTGTTTGTCACTCTTTTAGTTATCAGTCAGAAACCAAGTGCCAAAAAGCAATGTCAGTTTTTGCATGGCAAAGGTAAACAATGTTCTGTGAAAATTATCTGAAAAAGAATTCAGAAACCAAAAAAGCTGAAGAAAAAAACCCTACAAAACACTACAAAAATGCTGTGATTCAAGTGCATGAAGTAAATACATGCTCTTGACATTGGATCACATCTAATTTAACTTATGAAAAGTCGCTTCTTTTTAGTTTTCTTTCTTTCTTTGTTTATTTTGTGAGCTTTACCACAATAGCTTTCTGTTTACACACAGTCTCCCTGATAAAGTCTAAAAGGAGGATTCGGCTAATAGTCCACCCTCAGATTAAAGAGAAACAATGCGGGTTCCGTCCTGGCCGTGGAACAACTGATGAGCTCTTCACTCTCACAAGCATCCTGGAGGGGGCCTGTGAGTATATGCCCATCCAGTCTACATATGTTTTGTGGACTTGGAGAAGGCGTATGATCGGGTACCCTGGGAGATACTGTGGGAGGTGCTGCAGGAGAATGGAGTGAGGAGGTCCCTTCTCAGGGCCATCCAATCTCTGTAGTCACAAAGCAAAAGCTGTGTTTGGGTTCTTGGTGGGAAGTCAGACTCATTTCCCGTGGGGGTTGGGCTCCGCCAGGGTTGCACCTGGTCACCAATCCTGTTTGTGATATTCTTGAGCATGAGGCTGTGTGTGTGATGCCCCCGTAATTGGCACACACCCTCTGGTCCCCCTTTTTAAACATGTGGACTACCACCCCAGTTTGGCACTCCTTTGGCACTGTCCCAGACCTCAATGCAGTATTGAAGCGACGTCTCATCCAAGACAGTCCCTTCACACCCAGAGCATTCAGCATTTCTGGACAAGTCTCATCAATCTCCAGGACTTTGACACTGCAGAGTTGCTTGGCTACCTCAGCGACTTCCCCCATCAGCTTCCAGCTCTGCCCCTACTATAGAGGGCACTCCAGTCTGATGGAGGAGTTCCTCTTCCAGCGTCCAATTGCCTTCTCAGTTGAAGTCAGCAGAGTCCCACCCTTGCTGTAGACAGCTTGGATGGTTCCGTTTTCCTCTCCTGAGGTGCCACACAGTCTGCCAGAAGCACATTGGTGATGACTGAAAGTCCTTCTCCATGGTTAACAGACAGACATGCTGATGACTATATCCCCCTGTACTTCATACCAGTGTGATAAAAATGGTTAAATTATTTAGTCTTGGCAGTGGTGTGTTTAGGCTTGGACCTCATACACGGAAGCTGTGTAATGGATTGCATAGTGCGAGCCAACTCCTGCATCAATGCAAAATACCTGCTCATTATCACGTCTGTAATAATGCAAATGAAAATGCATATTTTGGCAGACTTTAATTTGATCATGGTTCAAGATATTTGAAACTGTTCTGGGCAGATCTGATGACTATGCTGAGGTCAGCAGAGTGCCATCCTTGCTGTAGATAGCTTTGATGGTTCCCCGTTTTCCTCTCCTGAGGTGCATGCATACAAACTACAGTCAGAGCCCCCCACAGAGCCCCCCACCCCACCCAACAGCATAGGGAGGCAACCCTGTAATCTGTCTGGGTTAACTCCAACGTAGCAGCTTTCAGATGCGGACTCGTGAGTATCTCCACACACGCCTGGTGCCTCACACCCTGGGAAGAATAAGGTCCAACCCCTATCAAGGAGAGTGGTTCTGGAGCTGAGGCTGTGTGTGGAGGAGAGGCCCACCAAACCTAACTGGTAGCGTTCCACCTCCCGCACAAGCTCCGGCTCCTTCCCCCACAGTGAGTTGACGTTCCACATCCCCAGAGCTCGCTTCTGCTGCCTGGGTCTGGTCCGTTGAGGCTCTTGACTTTCAATGCTACCCATGGGACAGTGCAACCAACCCCAGCAGTTCTCCCCGTGGGTGGTGAGCCCACAAGTTGGAGATGGAAAGTCCACGTTGCCTTTTCCAGTTGTACCTGATTGGGCTCCGTGGCAAGCAAAGCCACGAGGCACTCGCTGACGGGTCCTCCGTCCAAACCTGCCTCCAGACAGGGGCCCCAGCCTTCCTCTGGGCTGAGTCACATTTCCTCTTCCTTGTTTTTTCATGGAGTCATTGTGAACCATTCTTAGTCTGGCCCCTCACCTGAGACCAATTTGCTATTGGAAACCCTACTGGGAGCAAGAAGGCTCCAGACAACACAGCTCTCAGGTTCATAGGGGCACACAAACCTCTCCACCACAGTAAGGTGATGGTTACTGGAAAGAAGAAAAGGGTTTGATGAAATAATAAAAAAAAAAAACTGTTTCATGTTGACATAGCCCTGCACATTGTTTCTGAGGTTGTTGTTCCTGTTCTTCTAGATGCCGATGATAGTGAAGTTTACCCAGAAAAGAGTCATTTGTTGACTAAAGATGGGAAACATGAGCATAACTTTGCATCCTTGTGTGTACAAGCAGAATGAATCCAGTTTTTTAGTTATCTCTCAAAAATTCTTGAAAGGGTAGTTGTAAAACAGCTAACTGATCATCTGCAGAGGAATGGTCTATTTGAAGAGTTTCAGTCAGGTTTTAGAATTCATCATAGTACAGAAACAGCATTAGTGAAGGTTACAAATGATCTTCTTATGGCCTCAGACAGTGGACTCATCTCTGTGCTTGTTCTGTTAGACCTCAGTGCTGCTTTTGATACTGTTGACCATAAAATTTTATTACAGAGATTAGAGCATGCCATAGGTATTAAAGGCACTGCACTGCAGTGGTTTGAATCATATTTATCTAATAGATTACAATTTGTTCATGTAAATGGGGAATCTTCTTCACAGACTAAGGTTAATTATGGAGTTCCACAAGGTTCTGTGCTAGGACCAATTTTATTCACTTTATACATGTTTCCCTTAGGCAGTATTATTAGACGGCATTGCTTAAATTTTCATTGTTACGCAGATGATACCCAGCTTTATCTATCCACAGTGGTGTCAAAAGTACACACATTTGTTACTTAAGTAGAAGTATAGATACTGCAGTTTAAAAACACTCTGGTAAAAGTTGAAGTATCAACTTGACCTCTTTACTCAAGTAAAAGTGAAAAAGTATGTGCTCCAAAACCTACTTAAAGTATAAAAGTATAAAGTAACCTTTAAAAAAAAAAAATAAAAAAAAAAAAGGTAGATGCCACTATATGAATTGAAAGCTTAATTTAAAATCTGATTCGTTCTACATGTGGCCCAAGACCCAAAACCCAAAATTACCCCCCAACACCACCTGCACGAAAATGTTTCAATTCTAGAAGCTCTGAAATGCAATCTGGGACTATTCCAGACAATAAACTGGAGTGAGTGCAGCATCCATTTAGTGAAGGAAAAAAAAACAACAACAACAACAACAACAAAAAAAACAACACAACTTTTCCTTATTCAAATTCATTCCAGTAGTATTCTGCTCTTACAAGGATGCAGCAGTTTTCTAGTTTGGCAGATAGTTCTGGAGGAAATCACTGAAGAAATTAACACATTGAAAATATGGTTTGACCATCATTAAATAAGACAGGGATGAAGTGGAGGTGTAAGAGTCACTAGGTGTTCACAGGAAACACTTATTTATGTATGTATTTATTTATGTATGTTCATTGTTAGTTGCTTTTATATTTTCTGTTGTGTTTCTATTCAGGTTCTTTTTCCCTCTTTCTCTAAAATTATATATAATAATCATTAGATTATTGATATATAAACAAAAATAAATTTAAGAAATATTACAATTTGAAAACAAATGCACCCGAACGTGATGACAGCTGCAACTGCTTAATGCTAACTTTTAACATTGAAAACGCCATAGACATGCTAACGCGTTAGCGTCGCTCCCGTTTTTAAGTTATAAAATACATCTATCAGCTGTTTCAGAAGACCATAACAGGTCGGTTTAACGTAGAAAAGGTAAATAATACTCACAGAAGTATGCTCTTTAGGATTTTAGCGGGGGAAAATTAAGCGAAAGAAAGAAAGAATAAACGAAGCAATAGGTCGAAGCATTCAATCTGCGAACCACTGCTTCGATTGGTTCACGGTTCAAAGCAAAGCCGTGCTGCAGAAAAGTTGATTACAGGCGCACATGACGTGAAATATATATATATATATATAAACATTAAACTGAAGCCAAGAGTAACGAGGCTGTTTGTTACCTAAAAAGTGTACTTAAGTACAGTAACGAAGTATTTTGACACCTCTGTCTATCCATGAAGCCAGAGGACACACACCAATTAGCTAAACTGCAGGATTGTCTTACAGACATAAAGACATGGATGACCTCTAATTTCCTGCTTTTAAACAGATAAAACTGAAGTTATTGCACTTGGCCCCACAAATCTTAGAAACATGGTGTCTAACCAGATCCTTACTCTGGATGGCATTACCCTGACCTCTAGTAATACTGTGAGAAATCTTGGAGTCATTTTTGATCAGGATATGTCATTCAATGCGCATATTAAACAAATATGTAGGACTGCTTTTTTGCATTTGTGCAATATCTCTAAAATCAGAAAGGTCGTGTCTCAGAGTGATGCTGAAAAACTAATTCATGCATTTATTTCCTCTAGGCTGGACTATTGTAATTCATTATTATCAGGTTGTCCTAAAAGTTCCCTGAAAAGCCTTCAGTTAATTCAAAATGCTGCAGCTAGAGTGCTGACGGGGACTAGAAGGAGAGAGCATATCTCACCCATATTGGCCTCTCTTCATTGGCTTCCTGTTAATTCTAGAATAGAATTTAAAATTATTCTTCTTACTTATAAGGTTTTGAATAATCAGGTCCCATCTTATCTTAGGGGCCTCATAGTACCATATCACCCCAATAGAGCGCTTCGCTCTCAGACTGCAGGTTTACTTGTAGTTCCTAGGGTTTGTAAGAGTAGAATGGGAGGCAGAGCCTTCAGCTTTCAGGCTCCTCTCCTGTGGAACCAGCTCCCAATTCAGATCAGGGAGACAGACACCCTCTCTACTTTTAAGATTAGGCTTAAAACTTTCCTTTTTGCTAAAATTTATAGTTAGGGCTGGATCAGGTGACCCTGAACCATCCCTTAGTTATGCTGCTATAGACTTAGACTGCTGGGGGGTTCCCATGATGCACTGAGTGTTTCTTTCTCTTTTTGCTCTGTATGCACCACTCTACATTTAATCATTAGTGATTGATCTCTGCTCCTCTCCACAGCATGTCTTTTTCCTGGTTCTCTCCCTCAGCCCCAACCAGTCCCAGCAGAAGACTGCCCCTCCTTGAGCCTGGTTCTGCTGGAGGTTTCTTCCTGTTAAAAGGGAGTTTTTCCTTCCCACTGTTGCCAAGTGCTTGCTCACAGGGGGTCGTTTTGACCGTTGGGGCTTTTCCGTAATTATTGTATGGCCTTGCCTTACAATATAAAGCGCCTTGGGGCAACTGTTTGTTATGATTTGGCGCTATATAAATAAAATTGATTTGATTTTATTAAAGGCATATATGAATATTTGTTATGTGTCGGACGCAGCCCGGAGAACCGACCAGCGTTTGAAGGACCCAGTATAAAATAAGCAGAGCACGGTACAAAGGATAACAGAGTTTAATAAACATAACAGTGATGTGATAAATATAAGAGTGCGCGGTCTGGCGTGGTGGATTGCGGTGCGCTCCCAGCAGCGCTAACGGTCCGGAGCCAGAACCAGTTCGGACCCAAGGACCCCGCCGACACCCCCCAGGTGGCCGCGACAAACCGAGTCTGTGAATGAAGAAATCATCATGTGAGTCCACACTCCACACACAGAGAGACCGCTCAAAGGTGTACAAACAGCAAACACTTCCTGGCTTAATTACTAATCAGCTTCCCACCCTGCAGGCATGGAACACCCTGTTCACAAACTCACTGCAGTGGAAGCTGATTAAAACGACTAACATAACAGCTCAATATAATAAGGTGTGAGGGACACCACATTTACTGACTGTACAAATGTTAGTCACAAAACCTAACGTACCTCAGGAAGTGTGCTGACGGGCGTGAGACCTCACCCTCTCCTCTTTCACAGACCATGCATCAAACCTGGACGTTCTCTGCATCCACTGATGATGAGATGGCTCTCGAGGCGACGATCTCACCCGTCTGGTCACAAGGTCGAGTCTCTGGCAAATACACACTGTGTACTCCAGACTTAAATGCCACCATGTTCCAATCCGTGTAGATGCACCACAGCTGTGAGTCCTGACGAGCCGCAGGTGATCAGGGTGAGGTCCTAATAACTCAGCCACACAGCCACTCAGTCCCAAATGCGCACCACCTGGAAGGAAAACCAAAAGACAGAAACAGAAGACCAACAAAAGCCAGCCAGGCACGCCAGCCACAACAATATTGTTCAAATGTAAATAGAAAATCTCAGTGCTCTCAAGATTTGGCAACCTTTTCTGGACTATTTAGGAAAACATAGAACTGTTTCGTTGCAGCTGTTCAAGATGCCAGCTAAAAAAAAAAAAAAACGCATATATATATATATATATATATATATATATATATATATATATATATAATGTTTATATTTTTCTGTCTTAAATGAAAAAATGTGTAGCAGTGTAACAATGTTGGTCCTTTTTTTTTTCTTTTTTGTGTGTGTATGTTATTTGATTTCTGTCGCTTTGTTTTTGTATACTTGACAGGAATGTTTGGGGGTTCTTTACTGTTCAGTTGTTATTACTGTTTGTTCACTTTGTATATAAATCTGCAAAACTTTAATAAACACATTTGAAAACAAAAAGAAAATCTCAGCACTCGACTTTAGAACAGGTTTTTTCTTTGTTTCTTTTTGTGATCTTTAACATAATAGCTTTCTGTTAACTCATCTAAAGCCCAGGTCACACGGCACTAACGAAGGACGCCAAAGCCAAAACAAAACAAGAAATGTGGACTTATATTGACTTTCTGAGACATTGTTTAACCGTCGTCCAGCTTCATTTCTGTCACTGGCGTTTCATCAGAATTTTCTGTTGAAAAATGTGAACGAATCCCGACGACAACTTCAGTTCATCCGTATTCTGTTTTGCTTTCTGTCTTGACGGTTCCTCATCGTTTGCGTAGTTCCCGTACCGTCAGTGTTCCGTTTGATTGTCGTCCAACTTCGTCCAACCTCCCAAGTCCGACGTCTTGCACGAACATTTACAATATCTGAACGGATCAATAACTAAAGATCCGATGAACTGAATGTGACTCATCCATGTGTGGGACAAAAAGCACTGTTTTTCATACAGAAACAATAGCGTCAAGAACATTTTATCTACTTTAACTATTTACGCACATTCACATGCTATCTCTGGCTCCAACATGCATGTGAATGCACACGTTCAAACCTGTTGTGAAGACAATGCAGCTGCAGGTGGCTGTGGGGAGCACAGACTCGCTGCAGAAATGATCACAGCATCAAGGTCGCCGCTTGATTTTTCTTTTGTTAGTTTCGGTTTTGTTTCGGTCTTTTATGCGCTCTGCACTCACAGGCTTTTCGGTAATGGGAGACGTGCCATTTTATCTTGAGGATTTGTGGCTTTGTGACTTTTTTCCTTTGTTCAGCAAACAAAGGAGTGCCGTGTGACCGTGTTATAAGTACTGCACCTAGTCACACCTTATTTTCAGACCAACACACACATGGGCACATAGATGATCACACCTAGATTTCCTGTTCCAGTTGAAACTTACTTCAGGTACCTAAATAAAAGTTACACAACACTTGCACATAACATATTGCTGCGCAGTTTTAACTTAGTTTTACTGGTGTCAAAAATCAGTTTGGTTATGAAAATTTTTAAGTAAACTTAACATTGGGTAACACTTGCTGACAAAAACAGAAGACGGGACATTTTCCATGTATTTGTTTTTGTGAGAAATGACGCAGGAGTTGGCACGTGCTATGTATTCCATTTCACAGCTTCCTTGTATGAGATCCAAGCCTAAATACGTACACTACTGTCAAGACAAAATGACTTGGCAATAAACACTTTTTGATTTTTTGCAATTTTGAGAAACAGTTCCTATTTTGACAACCAAACATGATTGAGGTATATGAAAAAGTAAGAGGAGTTATGTTACAGTGAGGTTAATATTCCATTTATTCTTCAGTCATTGGACTGATTCATGGACCAAATACACCGCTGTCAAATGCACCACCTGCCCAGGCTGAATGATTAATCCTAACCTTAAATTATTCTTGAAAGGTGCTATATGAAAGATTTTTGCTTATGAGAATGTGGGGCCATTATTGTAGCAAAAGTATTTGCAAATGCGCATTTTGATCTGTGTGTGTGTGTGTGTGTGAACAGATCCACAAATGCATATAGCAATTTGTGTGTGTGCAAAAGTATTTGCAAATGTGTATTTTGATCTGTGTGTGTGTAAACAGATCCACAAATGCATATAGCAATTTGTGTGTGTGCAAAAGTATTTGCAAATGTGTATTTTGATATGTGTGTGTGTGTAAACAGATCCACAAATGCATATAGCAATTTGTGTGTGTGCAAAAGTATTTGCAAATGTGTATTTTGATCTGTGTGTGTGTAAACAGATCCACAAATGCATATAGCAATTTGTGTGTGTGCAAAAGTATTTGCAAATGCGTATTTTGATCTGTGTATGTGTGTGTGTGTGTGTGTAAACAGATCCACAAATGCATATAGCAATTTGTGTGTGAGCAAAAGTATTTGCAAATGCATATTTTGATCTGTGTGTGTGTGTGTGTGTGTGTGTGTGTGTGTGTGTGTGTGTGTGTGTGTGTGTGTGTGTGTGTGTGTGTGTGTGTGTGTGTGTGTGTGTGTGTGTGTGTGTGTCAGCGTGCCACCTGTGCGCCTGGACTAAACCATTGTACAACTGTGCAGGGGTGGGAAGGGCCTTCAGAGATCTTTCAATATTATTGTTAGAGCAGAATTATGTTTTGCAACATTTATACATTATTTATTATTCTAATTATATTCTTTTACAACATGAATTGTATGGACATTAATAACATGCAACACAAACATGTATTTAATGCCAGTTGTTTGTGCCCCCCCCCCCCCCCCATGCTCTGGGCCCTGGGTAAATAGTACCCTTTACCCCCCCCAGTCCGACGCCCCTGTGGACCAGTGTGTGAATATTTGACATGGCAATGTGTCAGATTTGTTGTTTTTTTAAATGATAGATGCAAAACAAATGATATGTGACATCACTACTGTAGGTGACTGAGTTAAGTCCTTATTTTTTTATGCAACTCATGGTCACACTCAAGATTACAGTATAAAGGGAAATGCCAAATAATAGGTTGAACGATTGTTACTTTTTACTCACTGGAGAGTGTTTAAATTCTTTATTTCCCCAAATTGTACCTATATTTTATTTATTTATTTATTTAAGTTCTTCACCACATCAGTGACATACAGACTGAATGATGTCATAAAGCAAAGAGTAAAGGCTCACATGTCACAAAGTCATGTGACCTTTAATTTTTTCTTTTCATCACAAAGAACATAAATGCACTTTGTAAGTGTTTGTACAGATGACAGCATCATTCTGACCACAGCAGCGAGCAGACAACATCAAAATTAATTCTTCACAATCAAGACATCTTAAAAGAGTAATTATGTATACCTTAGATCAGACCTGGGAGTCAGAACCCTTTTTAAAGTTTGGGGAGCAATATTGAGTTGGGGTCTGTTAAAATGCACAGGAATGCACCAAATTGCACCATTTCTCTATAAAATGGTGCAATTTGGTCCCCCAGACCCCCCAACTCATAGCTAGCTTTCAAGCTCACCTCTCTTTTCAACAAATTTGGTTAGCAGCTGGTTTCCCTCATTTAGTTTTCTTTCCCTGTCCTTTTTTCTCTTCTTTTTTGAAATACAGACTTTGACTTTTTTGGGAACGACATGTTATTTCAGTCTAAACACTAGGGCTGCAACTACCGATTATTTCACTAATCAGTTCATCGGTTGATTATTTTTTCGATTAATCTTTTTTTTTTTTTTACTTACATGTGAGTTACCCATTATTTATTATTTCTTTGAGTTATTCTTAAAAGGCCTTTATCACACAACATCAACGCTTGAGCTTCTAACAAGGTTTGATGTTATATTCTCGTCAAAAACATACCTGAGTAGTGTTTTGTTTTATTTTGCACATATATGCATCACCGAAACACCACAAAGAGATTTCCATCAGGTTTCACCCAATTATGAGCATTTTTAGATGCCTACAGCAACTATCTCTATCTCAACTACCACTGACAACATATTACAGCAAGAGTCCACAAAAGTATTTTAAAGGTCTGACTAAAGTGTGATATGTTATATTATAACAGCTTAGATGTGGTTTAAACTTAATAAAACAGGGATGAAGTGGAGGTGTAAGAGTAACCAGGTGTTCACAGGTAACAGTTATTTCTATATTTATTTATTTATGTTCATTGTTAGTTGGTTTAATCTTTTCTGTTTTGTTTTATCAGATTCTTTTTGTCCGTTTCTCTAAAACTGTATTGTGGCATTATTAGTTATTATTACTATTAATGTTGTTGCTATTATTATTATTATTGATATATAAATAAAAATAAATTAATAAAATATTACAATTTGTAATACATTTGACTCTTTTACGACAACAAACGCTGAGCCATGAATTATTATACAGAAAACAAATGTGCTGACAGCTGCAACAGCTTAATGCTAACTTCAACATTGAAAACGCCATAGACATGCTAACGCGCTAGCATCGGCCCAGTTTAAGTTATAAAATACATCTATCAACTGTTTCAGAAGACCATAACAGGTCAGATTGACATAAAAGGGTAAATATTACTCATAGACATATGCTCTTTGGGGTTTTAGTGGGGAAAAATTAAGATTAAGTGAAATAAAACACTGAATCAACAAAGCACCAGATCGAAGCACTGCTTTGATCTGCAAATCACTGCTTCGATTGGTTCAAGGTTCAAAGCAAAGCCGCTCTGCAGAACGGTTCATTTATGTGGAAGAAACAAAACATTTGTAAAACAAAGTTATTTAACAACAACTATTTTAATAATCGATTAAATTGTTTAGTTGTTTCAGCACTACTAAACACCTCTTTCTGTGAGATGCTGTTTGTGATAAGTTTGTGTGTGTGTGTGTGTGTGTGTGTGTGTGTGTGTGTGTGTGTGTGTGTGTGTGTGTGTGTGTGTGTGTGTGTGTGTGTGTGTGTGTGTGTGTGTGTGTGTGGCAGCGTGGCACCTGTGCGCCTGGACTAAACCATTGTACAACTGTGCAGGGGTGGGAAGGGCCCTCAGAGATCTTTCAATATTATTGTCAGAGCAGAATTATGTTTTGCAACATTCATACATTATTCTAATTATATTCTTTTACAACATGAATTGTATGGACATTAATAACATGCAACACAAACATGTATTTAATGCCAGTTGTTTGTGCTGCCCCCCCGTGCTCTGAGCCCTGGGTAAATAGTACCCTTTACCACCCAGTCCGATGCCCCTGTGGACCAGTGTGTGAATATTTGACACGGCAGTGTGTCAGATTTGTTGATTTTTTTTTTTAAATGATAGATGCAAAACAAATGAGATGTGACGTCACTGCAGTAGGTGACTGAGTTAAGTCCTTATTTTTTCATGCAACTCATGGTCACACTCAAGATTACAGTGTAAAGGGAAATGCCGAATAATAGGTTGAACGATTGTTACTTTTTACTCAATGGAGAGTGTTTAAATTCTTTATTTCCCCAAATTGTAACTATATTTTATTTATTTATTTATTTATTCGTACTATGTGTGAAGGGGCCCTCAGTCATGTTTACATGTGTGTGTTTAAGACAATGGATGTTGTAAACTAGCAATCATTTCATTGACGTGTCTATTAAGTTTTCATTTCTCTGAATGATCAAGCATGCTTCATGAATTTCATAAAGAAAGCGTTGCTTTCATCTGTACAATGTGTCAATTTAATTTAACAAACTGTACAAATGAGCCTCAACTTACCCTAAAATGTAGTGATGCTCCAGTTAAGATATATTCCACTAATTCAATGTCACCTGTGGCTGCAAAGTGTCATGATGGCAACTAACAGGTGCAGGGTTTCAAACTCAACATCTACTGTGAGTGAAGGCGTTGGCTCACCTCTTGCACATAATTGCTGTGTCACGAGGGATCGAACCGGAATCACACCTTTGTTATGTTTGACAATGTTCAGACATCATTAAGTCAACCACTGTTCTACCTGTAAGTCAGTGATTCATTTATTGTTTTTATGTCCTGTCAAAGTAGAATTACCATGTCTGTCAACGAAGCAGTGTTTGTCATGAAGAAGGAATAGAAGCGTCTAGGCTTACATCTCCATTGTACCTTCTGGCAAATTGTAGCTGAACTTTCAGGTCTTTTTTTAAGAAAATCCTCCTCTACACCACTTAAGACTGAAACTGATTTGACCAGAGTACCCCATTGTAAACAGGGGATAAACCGTGTCTCAGACCCCCTCCCCGGTTAAGGCTGGGTTTCATCCTGTTGCTTGATTTTAACCCATGTGTCATCAACTCGGTGGACTCCAATATCAAGTTCACACGCGAGGATGTCAGAAACAACCATTTAGCCTTCTTTGACTGTGATGTAATGATTGGAGAGAACAGGTAGCTCCAGACAGGGGTTTACAGAAAACCCACTCACACTGACCAATATCTGCTCTTTGGCTCAAACCACCCCCTTAAACACAAGCTCGGGGTGATCAGGACTCTTTAACACAGAGCCCTACAGGTGCCCACAACTGCAGAGGGAAGGGCTAAAGAACAACAACTTGTACGGAAAGCCCTCACAATATGTGGGTACCCATGATGGTCCCTGGATAAAGTGCAGAAGTCCCAGAGAACAAAGAGACCAGACAGACAGGAGACGGAGACCAGAAGAAGAGGAGTGTCTCTCCCTTATTTAGCAGGAGTAGGGGAAAAACTACAGAGGATCTTCAGACAGTACAAAATCCAAGTTTAGTTTGAACCGGTTAACACCTTGAGACAGAAATTAGTTCACCCTAAGGACAGGATCCCTAGTTACAAACAGAGCAACATATCAGATGTCAGGAAAACTGTAACGAACACTACATAGGTGAGACTAAGCAACCTTTACACAAAAGGCTATACCAGCACCGCAGAGAGGGCGCCAGTGGACCTCAGTCTGCAGTTCATCTCCACCTTAAACACACTAACCACACATTTGAGGACAAGGAAGTTAAAATCTTAGCCAGAGAGAAGAAATGGTTTGAGAGAGGGGTCAAGGAGGCATTCTATGTGAAACAGTTGAAACCCAGCCTTAACCAGGGAGGGGGTCTGAGACACGCTTTGTCCCCTGTTTACAATGGGGTACACAGGTCAAAGCGGTTTCAGTCTTTTGTTCATGGTAATGAGTCATTCACATCATCAGGAGAGTCGTCAAGGGAGCCATCAGGAGAGGCGTCCGTCCCATCATTAGGAGGGACAGCAGCCGTGTCATTAGGAGGTGCTAACTAGAGCACAGTAGGTGCTAATTAGAGCTATTGTTTAGTCACTAGCCTATAGCAGTCTGCCTCTCGGTAGGAGGGGTAGGGTTAGGGTTAAAAACTCCAGCTTTTGTGGCTTCTGTTTATTCTTCTCTATAAGAGTCAAGACAGAAGTCAGACCACCAGAGCAAGAATTTTAGCTGAGGAAGCTTCTGCGATTTGAAGCGAAAAGTCCTCGTGTCAAGCAACCCAGTCCAGTCGAAGATATATATATATATATATATATATATATATATATATATATATATATATATATATATATATATATATATATATATATATATATATATATATATATATATATACACACACACACACACATGAGGGGATATCAAAACATTTTGAGTCTCAAACAGAAAAAGCGAGATATTTAGATTTATAATGTTTTATTTTTCAACATAGTCCCCTTCCAAAGCCATACACTTGTTCCATCTAGTTTACCAGTCATTGAAACTTGATTGGTAGAACTCAACATTTTGGTTCCCTAACCAGCCCTCCGCTTCCCTATACAAGATAAATGGTATAGGTAACAATTATTATGCAATTCAAACAATATACTTTATGTATTTTAAATAAATACTGTCATTATTATAGATTTAGAGTAATTATATTTTATTAATACTAAATGCATAAAGCTGAGGATTATGCATTTCAAATAAATAGGATTTATTACAGTAATGAATATGCATCATGTAAGGTTTATTTGGTAGGTTTGTATTAAAATTGTCTAAAAAAAAAGTAAATGGGAATTTGTCATGTAATAAAATTACATAAATCTTAAAATTAGGGTTAAATATTTCTGTGAGTGTAGCAGCACACAGGGTAAGAAGCACACAGAGTATCAAAAGAGAAGGTAAAAAAGAAAAGCAGTTTGCAAATATAAATAGAACTACACAATATAAATACAAGACCTACTGATCAGTCCTGGTTTACTGGCTACTACTGTTCCTCTTATTCCCATCCTCTGTCTTCCTGTTACTCCTCTTCCCCATAATTGAGGAGGTGGTGTACAGTCAAATGGCCTGAAGGACAAAGGAGTTTTTCAGTGTGTTGGTCCTGCACTTGTGAAGGAGCAGTCTGTGGCTGAAGAGGCTCCTCTTGTTGCTGATGACGGTGTGCAGAGGGTGACTGGCATCGTCCATAATGTCCAGCAGTTTATCCAGTGTTCTCTTCTCTGCCACCGTCACCAGAGAGTCCAGCTTCATGCCAACCACAGAGCCAGCCCTCCTGATCAGTTCGTCCAGCCTGGATGTGTCCTTCTTGGATGTGCTGCCCTCCCCAGCACACCACAGTGTAAAAGAGGATGCTGGCTACTACGGACTGTTCCACAGGAGTTTTCTGCAGATGTTAAACAACCACAACCTCCTCAGAAAGTACAGCCTGCTCTGTCCCTTCCTGTATAGGTGGTTGATGTGGGTTGTCCCATCCAGTTTGGTGTCCAGCCATAGCCCGAGGCATTTGTAGGAATCCACAGCCTCCCTGGATCAGAACTGGTCACGGACTTGGTCTGGACTTCCCAAAGTCAATGACCAGCTCTTTTGCCTTCAAGGTCTTTGAGCTGTAGTAGTGGGGTGGCATAGAAAAACAATTGTGCATTCTTGGATAAAAGCATCAAATTTGGCACACATATTCTAACTTAACTAATGTTTATTTTCAGATATGGAACCATTCTGGAGCTGACCTCTAATGAGCTACAGGGGTCAATAAAGAATTACACAGGGGTCAAAATTTTAAAATGCTCCAATCATGTTGAAAACTATACCACAATATTTGTCTGATCATAATGATTCCAAAAAGGTATAGTTTGGACTATGTATGACTGAATGTTCTGGAGTTATGGGGTAAAAACAGCAAAAACGGTGACAAAGGTCAGTTTCAGTTGGTACAGGGGTCAAAAGTTAAAGTTGTTCCAATTTTGGTCAGAATGAGGCAAATTAATGGCCTGGTCTGACCTGGTCCACAGTGATGTATGGAGGAGGTTGTGTTGGGGTGGGGGACATGGCTGCATCCAGCAAAAAATTGCAACAGAAATTTGTTGAGCTCTTCATCTGACAGCATTTGTATATCAGCGAGAGACGTCCCAGCGAATACTGCAAATGTCTCCAGGTGGCTTATGGTGTACTGAATTAGTTTTTTGTGTGTGTCTGTTAGAAGAATGAGCACCGTCCATAAGCTCGTTCAAGTCGTCGTCTCTCACCAAAATAAACCCTGCCATGTTTCTTTTTAGGCTAAGCGCTATCTCTGCTAGTGTGAGCACATGGTGGTCGTGGCGTGCAGTGGTAGAAAATGCATGGACTCAAAATTGCATAGTAACCAAATTTGCACAGTAAATGAAACACACTGGCAAATGGGACAAATGATCAATATCATATCACATACAAACCACCAAACAAATGACAAGGCTCTATTTATGCTTTATGTAATGAAATATAACTGCCAGCTATTTGTACTATTTCATCCGTTGACCCTTTTTACTTGCTTACTCCAGTTAAGGGTCACAGGGTGCTGGAGCCTATCCCAGCAGTCATAGGGCATGAGGCAGGGTACACCCTAGACAGGACGCCAGTCTGTCACAGGACTTGTACCATTGCATGCACGGCATGTATCACTCAAACAAACATACAGCCTGAAGCAAAGTCATATCTTTGTTAAAAAAAAAAGTGGAATTATACATGATGGAGTTTATGTAGTATTTTCTAATACAATATGTCACCTTGTTCAACAACGTCACGCAAACTATTTATGCTGAGTTCACAAAATTGCAGGACAATATTAGTTCTAAATATAAGGCAGGAACACTGTCATGATCACCGCAAGCATCATAAACTCATCTGAAGAAGTGGATGCAGATGCAAAGCTTGTGGTGCTGATAGTTGTGGTGTCTGCAGTGTGTACGGCTGGTGTAGTGTGTACGGCTGGCGTAGTGTGTACGGTTGACGTAGTGTGTACGGCTGGCGTAGAGTGTACGGCTGGCGTAGTGTGTACGGTTGACGTAGCGTGTACGGCTGGCGTAGTGTGTACGGTTGACGTAGTGTGTACGGCTGGCGTAGCGTGTACGGCTGGCGTAGCGTGTACGGCTGGCGTAGCGTGTACAGTTGATGTAGTGTGTATGGCTGGCGTAGCGTGTACAGTTGATGTAGTGTGTACAGCTGGTGTCGTGTGTACGGCTGGCGTAGTGTTTATGGTTGACGTAGTGTGTACGGCTGGCGTAGTGTTTACGGTTGACGAAGTGTGTACGGCTGGCGCAGCGTGTACGGCTGATGTAGTGTGTACAGCTGGCGTAGTGTTTACGGTTGACGTAGTGTGTACAGCTGGTGTCGTGTGTACGGCTGGCGTAGTGTTTACGGTTGACGTAGTGTTTACAGTTGACGTAGTGTGCACGGCTGGCGTAGTGTGTACGGTTGATGTAGTGTGTACGGCTGACGTAGTGTGTACGGCTGGCGTAGTGTGTACGGTTGACGTAGTGTGTACGGCTGGCGTAGCGTGTACGGCTGGCGTAGCGTGTACAGTTGATGTAGTGTGTACGGCTGGCGTAGCGTGTACAGTTGATGTAGTGTGTACAGCTGGTGTCGTGTGTACGGCTGGCGTAGTGTTTACGGTTGACGTAGTGTGTACGGCTGGCGTAGCGTGTACGGCTGGCGTAGCGTGTACAGTTGATGTAGTGTGTACGGCTGGCGTAGCGTGTACAGTTGATGTAGTGTGTACAGCTGGTGTCGTGTGTACGGCTGGCGTAGTGTTTACGGTTGACGTAGTGTGTACGGCTGGCGTAGTGTTTACAGTTGATGAAGTGTGTACGGCTGGCGTAGTGTTTACGGTTGACGAAGTGTGTACGGCTGGCATAGTGTTTACGGTTGACGAAGTGTGTACGGCTGGCGTAGCGTGTACGGCTGATGTAGTGTGTACAGCTGGTGTAGTGTTTACGGTTGACGTAGTGTGTACAGCTGGTGTCGTGTGTACGGCTGGCGTAGTGTTTACGGTTGACGTAGTGTTTACGGTTGACGTAGTGTGTACGGCTGATGTAGTGTGTACGGGTGATGTAGTGTGTATGGCTGACGTAGTGTGCACGGCTGGTGTCGTGTGCACGGCTGACGTAGTGTGTATGGCTGATGTATTGTGTACGGCTGGTGTTGTGCGTACGGCTGTGTCATTTCCATGACACTCAAAGCTGCTGTCTGTATCTGTGCCACTGGAGGTGAACATCTTGAAGGCAGAGGTCTCTATTCCCGCTTCATTTGTGATCCAAGATTGAAAATGAGATACTCTGACAAAGACGTCTGGAAAACCCACTGCACAAGGGACAACAAAACTTGAGATGCCTGCCTGGATCCACACTGGGCCTTGTTTGCATTGCAGAGGGCCACCCGAGTCTCCCTGCAATAGGAACAAAAACACAATTAGCAGATTATAAACACTGTTACTTGCTTTAAATATTTTTATTAATTTTTGCCATTGGTTTGGATCATCACTGTCACATAAATGTGATTATAGACTGCAAGACTGAAATATTTACTCAAGAGCTGATACATAGCTTGATTCATTCCTAACAGTAACTAACAGTAAAAGGACAGAACAACACACTAAGCAATGTTTTAGCTGCAGGTGTAAGGAGGGAAAAACAGTGGGTGATTTTAGTCACCTGGCATATTCCTTTACCCATTTCCCCCGCGCACATCTTGTCAGGAGTGATTCTGGCATTAATTACTTGGCGATAGCTGCAATTGCACTGATTATTTCCAACCACAGGAACTTGCACCTCTTGCAGGGGTAAAGGTTGTGCCAAATTCACTGTGTGAGAGAAATATTTAAAACATATCACTTTTCCATGTATAATTCTACAGCATCATCTTGTCAGGTACTGGGGATTTGTTCCGTACAAACACAAATGATAAATACAAGAACAGTATAAGTTACTCTTTTCAAACAACCACATTAAAAAAAATCCTGTCATCTGTGTTAATATTAAAATGTCTGTTGGGAAAGTGTAGTGACACGGACCCACAACAGGGGGCGTAAATGAACGGACAATGGAAGGAGTCAAATTATAACACTTTACTGTTGTGAATGACACAACCAAACACAGCAGATTACAGAATGTGCACAAGTCAATCAATAAAGGTGTCGTGTGGGCAGGCTCGACGATAGGAGACGCCTGTCTGGAAACGAACCGGAACCACACGATTTCCACTGCCACCGAACCCGAGGAATACTGGAGCCGCCAAGTCCCGAAGTCCCCAGGTGGCCACCGTCACGGCGTGTCGGATCTGGTACTGCTGGCAGAAAGCAAAGACAGTCAAGGGTGGGTGTGTGAACACCCAGTAACAATCCTGGTGGGAATTCCACCTCCACCTCTCACTCAATATGTTGCAGCGATCCCTCAGAGGAAAAAGAGTGCCGTCTTGCACAGCCTCCACAAACTAAGGACCGGTACTCCTGCAAACACTCACAATAAACAGATTTAGAAAATACTACAAAAGGCTGAGGATATTACCTCTGGTAGAAGATGCTATCTCGGCAATGTGGTGGAGGTGTCTTCCTGCTTTTATTCCAGATGTGGATTGGATGATCAGTGACAGCTGTCACGGATGATGGGTGACAGCTGTCACCACGGCTTGTTCCTAAGGCGGCAGCGCCCTCTCGTGCCTGAAGCCCGCACTTCAGGCAGGGCGCCCTCTGGTGGTGGGCCAGCAGTACCTCCTCTTCTGGCGGCCCACACAACGTCTCTTGGTTTTGTTTTATTGCCCTGCTTTATTTGTTTATTCACTCACTCATCTTCAACTGCTTACTCCAATTAAGGGTTGCGGGGGGGGGGGGGGGGGGCTGGAGCTTATCCCAGCAGTCAGAGCGTGAGGTGGAGTACACCCTGGACAGGACGCCGGTCTGTCACAGGGCCTCATATAGACAAACAAACACATTCACACCCGTGTGCACACCTACGGACAATTTAAAGTATCCAATCCAACCTAACCTTTCACTTTGTAAAAAATAACAGATTTGCCGTTAATGTCAATGAACTGTCCGGAATTAGTTTGGTTTATAAATGAAACCATGAGTGAAAAGTGCTTTGCGTTTGATGTCTCCTGCCCCACTGTCTGTGTTGTAGTATGTGGAAAGTAAATGATATTTTTTTGTTTTTATGTAGCAGCACCCCCTTCTGCTGGGGGAAAGCTGAGCTCACAGCGGTCTGACTGTTGCAAAACACGTAACAGACAGGAAATAACATGTATGATTTTAGGGTTTATAAATTTCTTTGGCCATTAAGCTTTACTCACTCTTCCAGCAAAAAAAAAATGTTAACAGACTGAAAGTTAGCGGAACTAAATTTAGCGGAAGCTCATTGGTCCACTGATGGTTTTAAACATTATCTGAAAAGCTAATCCGCTAACAAAAAAGTTAGCTTTGCTAATTAGCGGATTAGAGGAACTGTGCCCACCACTGGCTCCAGTATGGTGTATATTTATGCAGCATACTGTTTCACTGCTGGTCACATCTTCAGCGGAACAGACGCTTCAGAATTTCCACCATGTGCAACAAAATAATAGCTTCCTATCAAGGCAACCCTTAGCAAAAAGTAGTATACTTAAAGATCATTTTATTAAGTATGCTTCAGTATAAGTATAGCAAGTATACTACAGACCATGTACTGTTAGTATACTAGAAAGTACAGAAATTTAATACTTTTTCAGACTAAATTGGAACATTTCAAGTTTATAAAAGTATATTTTAAAGTTTGCAAAAGTGCACTTTAAAGTATACAAGTACACTCATCTATATACTATCAATGTACTTGGTATATCCCTCTTGTGTGCTTAAAGTATACCACAAGTGCATTTATCGATATACTGCCATTGTACTAGTTGTATACTTTGAGTCCCTATTTTGAGTTTATTATCATATACTTTAAGTATACTGTTATACACATTGGTTATTTCACTATTTTACACTTTATACTTTAATTTTGCTTGGCATATTACTTGTAGCTTACTATTTATATACTGAAAATATACTCCTTAAAGTATTCTTAAAGTTTACTCATACTGTATGTACATAAGAGTGTGATGCATTTACAAAATCACAAGACAGAATGTTGTAAACAAGTTTGATATATTTTCAAACATTTCAAAAACAAAGACTTATGAAATCAAGTCCTTCCTTTGTGGAGAAAATTAAAGGAAAAAGTGCATGTAAAATGTAAACATAATGGTCTCTCCAAGATCAAGTCCTTATTTGTAAAAAGGTAAACATAGCGTCTTCAACTGAGGTGATGGTCTAGTGGTTAAGGTGTTGGGCTTGAGTCCAGAACATCATGGGTTCAAATCCCCGCCTGACTGGAAAATCACTAAGGGCCCTTGGGCAAGGCCTTTAATCCCCTATTGCTCCCGGTGTGTAGTGAGCGCCTTGTATGGCAGCACCCTGACATCGGGGTGAATGTGAGGCATAATTGTAAAGCGCTTTGAGCATCTGATACAGATGGAAAAGCGCTATATAAATGCAGTCCATTTACCATACAGAATGACCCAGAGAGCATAAACACTTTTTACATACCTGAAAGGGGGAAATATCAATAAAGACGCTCAGACACAATGTTTCCTCTCTGGCAGCTTCATTGAGAATGAAGCATCGTGACCGCGAGCTCCCCCTCCTGGTCCCTGCAGGCATAACTAATCAATCACCATCAATCTCTCTGAAGGCTCAACAGGTGGATCCCAGATAAAATAACCTGACCTGTATATTTATGGCCATTTTAACCTTGTTTTAACCCATTTTTTAGCTCTTTCCTAGCACTTAACATTTTAACAGCTCTCACAGTTTTAATGTAATTCAAAATGAATTTTAAAATCATTAATGATGAAAGAGTCTTACATTTCAAGCATTTGTTCATAGATTAACTCCCAATTTTACTGTTTTAACTGACTGATTTTAATTGTGTATTCTAAAACTGCTTTTAATGACTGTTTTGCTGCCTCATGAAATTATCAATATCAATTATCGGTTTCTTAATAAAATTAATCTATCACAGCAACACTGTTCCCCAGACAGCTACGAGCCCGCCATGAAGAAACACACAAGTGACTCCTGTCTCTTCTTCCCTGTCAATACAGGTTAGTATAGTGTATCAAACAACCACAATTCGAGTTAAATGATTGTTAAAAACCCGTGGAGTGTATAGATGAAGTTTTAGATGTAGAAATAGTGATGTAAACAGTGTGATAAGCTTAAAGAGAAATAGCTCCGCTCTCCCCCATTAGGAAAAATGGCACAAAATGGCGGTCTGCCGATGGTTTTATTAGGCCTTGTAGTGCTCCTGTACGTTTATTTTCATTTGCGTTTGTGAGTGACGGTATTTTAGAGTTGCAGTGTGAATTAATTTGCTATGTGAATGTTCAAGCTTACTGTTTTGGGTCCAGTTAACCCCTTAACGCCTATTGTCGCATCTATGCTACAATATTTGACTCAAATATGCAACATACCAAATTGACCAGTATGCCTGTTGTCGCAAATTTGCAACATACCATTATTATTATAACATTATAACATAAAGTCATTACCAAAATACCAAAATTACTATTTATTTTTTGTGCAAAAGTGAAATTAATAATCTCAACATTATTTACCATCTACTTAAAGGCAAAAACACACACAGAACATTTTTTTATATACAGCTATATAAATTCAGGCGTTAAGGGGTTAAAAGAGCACATAAACACAATACTAGTATTGTGGTTAATGTGTACAGTATGAGTGTGTGTTTGACCGGGCAGTTACAGTGTAGTCAAGTCTATTCAACATGTTAAAAACATAAGAAAAACATGATTCAAGATGTTAAAAACATAAGAAAAACATGATTGTTTTGGTTAAAGCAGTGGAATTGTAATTGAGTACACAAGTATGTTTTCTTTATTTGTATTTTATTTCAAGCCATATTAAGAATATGAGACAGTAATTTGAGTTTGAGAATGTATAAAGTATGTTTAACAAGTAAAACAGTTTTGTGAAGAACAATAAAGTAAATTTAATTGTGAGATTCTGTTTAATAAAAGAGACAGCTATGAGCCCGCCATGAAGAAACACACAAGTGACTCCTGTCTCTTCTTCCCTGTCAATACAGGATGTTTTTATTTTCTGTGATCAGGTCACTCAACCTGAGGCCTGTAACATCACTCATAAGGATGCATTCTTTCTCCATTTATACATTACTTTTACAACAAGCCCTTAATGTTTGGTGGCAATCAGGGTTTTGTTGTTGTTTGTTGTACTTTTTGATTAATTTTGTTGAATGGCAAACCAAACAATGGAGGGATGTGAACACATAACCTTCATGGTGCAGTTAATGATAATGGTCCTCCTGACCTGCTTGTAATTGCTTCAGCTGGGCCAATATCCTGTTACTTTCAATTTGCCACTGGGAATGATGGTGTTGAAAAGAATTCCATATATATATATATATATATCCCTGCAATCTTTGTTGTATGATTAAAGACTGAAGAAACACTTACCATTATTACTGATTCTGCCCCATCCTGTGGCCCAGCACATGGTGTTGGTGTGGAAGTTGCTGGAGTTACTTGCTAGGCAGATCGGGCTGATGTGATCGGTGAAAGTGACAGGGCTGCTTAGCTGAATCAGGGCAATGTCATTGTCAAACATTGAGTTGGCCATAGAATGGTTCATAAACTTGGAGATCGTGCGACTCTGTTCATTAGGACTTTGGATATCTAGATTTACTCTGCCCATGACCACAATCCAGGAACTGATGTTTGGCCTGGACATCAAAGAGACAGATAAGTTATATCATACACTGAGCGGGCAATGATTACAGTATCATTATTTGGCAGATTTATCATTATGAGTATCGGTTTTCTTACCTTGTATTACAGTGAGCTGCAGTTAGCACCCACTGGTTGCTGATCAGAGTACCTCCACAGGAATGAAATTGCATACCATTCTGAACAAACTGTAGGCTGACCTGCCAGGGCCATGATCCAGCTGTTGCATTTTGACCACCCACAATTCTAGGGTTCAGAGGTGCCATTCCACAACCTGAAAGAAAATAATCAAATATATGTTTGTCAATAATTTTAGGTCAGATGTCCAACTGGCAACATCTTTACTAAAATTCATGAAATGTACATTCTGCTCTACAACAGAATAGAAATTTGTTGAATTTCAAAAGTAAAAAGGACATCAAAAGAGTATCTGTCTTGTCTCTACTTTATCAGTGGTAAATTGGTGATATTGTCAGACAAAAAGAACTGATAAACAGTTTGACAATTTTGACAATCCCATTTACTCCAGTAAGGATTTAGAGAATATCTCATTTTTAATTATTTATAACTGTGTTCCTGGAGAAGCAAAGCATGATATGGTTCCTCAAAAGAAAGAAAATGACCATTAACATAATTTTATAAAGTAACCCTAGAAAATACGTATGATGCACAAAGCTGATGGTATTTTGGTTAGTATTCAATTTGTTAATTTCACATTGAGAAGGAAGTACTTACCCTGAGCACTGGACTCTGTAGGAAAGAGATATAGGTATGGTTATGCACATTTTAAGCTGTGGTGGTGGTTGAATAAAGAAACAGCATTTTGACAAATAGCCCTACTTACAGTGCATCTGGAAAGTACTGTAGTGTTCAGAATAATAGTAGTGCTATGTGACTAAAAAGATTAATCCAGGTTTTGAGTATATTTCTTATTGTTACATGGGAAACAAGGTACCAGTAGATTCTTACAAATCCAACTAGACCAAGCATTCATGATATGCACACTCTTAAGGCTATGAAATTGGGCTATTAGTAAAAAAAAAAAGTAGAAAAGGGGGTGTTCACAATAATAGTAGCATCTGCTGTTGTCGCTACAAACTCAGAACTATTATGTTCAAACTGCTTTTTTAGCAATCCTGTGAATCACTAAACTAGTATTTAGTTGTATAACCACAGTTTTTCATGATTTCTTCACATCTGCGAGGCATTAATTTTGTTGGTTTGGAACCAAGATTTTGCTCGGTTACTAGTATGCTTGGGATCATTGTCTTGTTGAAACACCCATTTCAAGGGAATGTCCTCTTCAGCATAAGGCAACATGACCTCTTCAAGTATTTTGACATATCCAAACTGATCCATGATACCTGGTATGCAATATATATAGGCCCAACACCATAGTAGGAGAAACATGCCCATATCATGATGCTTGCACCACCATGCTTCACTGTCTTCACTGTGAACTGTGGCTTGAATTTAAAGTTTGGGGGTCATCTCACAAACTGTCTGTGGCCCTTGGACCCAAAAAGAACAATTTTACTCTCATCAGAGTCCACAAATATTCCTCCATTTCTCTTTAGGCCAGTTGATGTGTTCTTTGGCAAATTGTAACCTCTTCTGCACATGTCTTTTATTTAACAGAGGGACTTTGCAGGGGATTCTTGCAAATAAATTAACTTCACACAGGAGTCTTCTAACTGTCACAGCACTTACAGGTAACTCCAGACTGTCTTTGATCATCCTGGAGCTGATCAGTGGGTGAGCCTTTGCTATTCTGTTTATTCTTCTATCCATTTTGATGGTTGTTTTCCGTTTTCTTCCACGCATCTGTTTTTTGTTTTTTTTGTCCATTTTAAAGCATTGGAGATCATTGTAGATGAACAGCCTATAATTTTTTGCACGTGCGTATAAGTTTTCCCCTCTCCAATCAACTTCAGTCAGTTAGTTCATCAGTTTTGTGGAACAAACAGGTGTGAATCAGGTGTCCCCTATGTAAGGATGAAGCCAGCACCTGTTGAACATGCTTTTCTCTTTGAAAGCCTGAGGAAAATGGGACGTTCAAGACATTGTTCAGAAGAACAGCGTAGTTTGATTAAAAAGTTGATTGGAGAGGGGAAAACTTATACACAGGTGCAAAAAAATTATAGGCTGTTCATCTACAATGATCTCCAATGCTTTAAAATGGACAAAAAACCCACAGGACCGCGTGGAGAAAATGGAAAACAACCATCAAAATGGATAGAAGAATAACCAGAATGACAATGGCTCATCCACTGATCAGCTCCAGGATGATCAAAGACAGTCTGCAGTTACCCGTAAGTGCTGTGACAGTTAGAAGACGCCTGTGTGAAGCTAATTTCACCTGCTGTTCCCTGAATATGTGTCTGCTGCCATCAGGGAGGAGACTGAGAGTGCCTCAGGAACAACAGGCTGAAACTCTCCTTTGTACCAGCCTCCATCAAACTCTTAAACACAAAAGAACATTAGCACTTTACTCGCCCAAAAACTGTTTTTGTGTCATTTGTCTTTGTCAATGTCTTTTAATGCAACTCTGTAGCACTTTGCCCAAGACAAATTGCCCTTTGGGGACAATAAAGTTTATTCAATCAATCAATCAATAATTTATTTGCAAGAATCCCCCGCAAAGTCCCTCTGTTAAATAAAAGACATGTGCAGAAGAGGTTACAATTTGCCAAAGAACACATCAACTGGCCTAAAGAGAAATGGAGGAATATTTTGTGGACTGATGAGAGTAAAATTGTTCTTTTTGGGTCCAAGGGCCGCAGACAGTTTGTGAGACGACCCCCAAACTCTGAATTCAAGCCACAGTTCACAGTGAAGACAGTGAAGCATGGTGGTGCAAGCATCATGATATGGGCATGTTTCTCTTACTATGGTGCTGGGCCTATATATCGCATACCATGTATCATGTATCAGTTTGGATATGTCAAAATACTTGAAGAGGTCATGTTACCTTATGCTGAAGAGGACATGCCCTTGAAATTGGTGTTTCAACAAGACAATGACCCCAAGCACACTAGTAAACGAGCAAAATCTTGGTTCCAAACCAACAAAATTAATGCCTCGCAGATGTGAAGAAATCATGAAAAACTGTGGTTATACAACTAAATACTAGTTTAGTGATTCACAGGATTGCTAAAAAAGCAGTTTGAACATAATAGTTTTGAGTTTGTAGCGTCAACAGCAGATGCTACTATTATTGTGAACACCCCCTTTTTTTTTTTTACTTTTTTTTACTAATAGCCCAATTTCATAGCCTTAAGAGTGTGCATATCATGAATGCTTGGTCTTGTTGGATTTGTGAAAATCTGCTGAATCTACTGGTACCTTGTTTCCCATGTAACAATAAGAAATATACTCAAAACCTGGATTAATCTTTTTAGTCACATAGCACTACTATTATTCTGAACACTACTGTACAGAGCTTCACTTTTTCCACATTTTGTTATGTTACAGACTTATTCCAAAATTGAGTAAATTTCTCACAACACCCCATAATGACAACATGAAAAGTTTTTATTTTTATTTTTGCTAAATTATTAAAAATTAAACAAAGAAATCATGTGTACTTAAGTAATCACATACTTTGCTTGATAGTTTGTTATGCTTCTTTGGCAGCAATTACAGCCTCAAGTCTTCTTGAACATTGTGCCACAAGCTTGGTGTACATTGCAGCACCTCTCAGGCTCCATTAGGTTGGATGGGGAGTGTTGTTGCACAGCCATTTTCAAATCTCTCCAGAGATCTTTAATCAGATTCAGGTCTGGGCTCTGGCTGGGCCAGGACATTCACAGAGTTGTCCTAAAGCCACCCCTTTGAAATCTTGGCTGTGTACTTAGTGTTATTGTTTTGCTGAAAGATAAACCATTGCCCCAGTCTGAGGTCAAGAGCGCGCTCGAGCAAGTTTTCATCCAGGATGTCTCTCTACATTGCTGCATTCATCTTTCTCTCAATTCTGACTAGTCTCCCAGTTCCTGCCACTGAAAAACATCCCCACAGCATGATGCTGCCACCACCATGCTTCACTGTAGGGGTGGTGCCTGGTTTCCTCCAAACATGATGCCTGGCATTCACGCCAAAGCATTCAATGTTTGTCTCATCAAACCAGAGAATTTTGTTTCTCGTGGTCTGAGAGTCCTTCAGGTGTCTTTTGGCAAACTCCAGGCGAGTTGCCATGTGCCTTTGTTAAAGATTGGCTACCATGCCTGAATGGTGGATTGCTGCAGAGATGGCTGTCCTTCTGGAAGGTTCTCCTCTCTCCACACAGAAATGCTGGAGCTCTGACAGAGTGACCGTCAGGTTCTTGGTCACCTCCTTGACTAAGACCCTTCCCCCACAATAGTTCAGTTTAGTCTGGCAGCCAGCTCTAGAAAGAGTCCTGGTGGATCCGAACCCCTTCCCTTTAAGGATGATGAAGGCCACTGTGCTCATTAGGACCTTCAAAGCTGCAGAAATGTTTTCCCCTTCCCCAGATTTGTGCCTTGAGACAAGCTTGTCTCTGAGGTCTACAGACAATTCCTTTGATTTCATGCTTGGTTTGTGCTCTAACATGCACTGTCAACTGTGGAACCTTATATGTAGACAGGCACTGGACTGAGCTGAGGGGAAGCAATTTTGGACAACTGGAAAAGTATTGCAGATGTGATGAGGCAGACAGTGAGGAAGGTACTGGGTGTGACATCTGGACAGTAGAAGGAAGATAAGGAGACTTGATGATGAAGATGTCCAAGAAAGCATAAGGAAAAAGAGGATTGTGAAAAAGAATTGGAGATAGTCAGAGAGATAAAGACAGTAGACAGGAGTACAAGAAGATGTGGTGTAAGACAATAACAGAAGTGGCAAAAGATAAGGGAAAGGCATATAGCAAGCTGTACAAGAAGTTGAATAGTAAGGAAGGAGAAAAGGACTTGTACCAATTGGCCAGACCAAGGGACAGAGCTGGAAAGGATGCACAGCAGGTTCGTGTGGAAAAAGATGCAGATGGTAATGTGCTGGCAAGTGAGGAGAGTGTGTTCAGAAGGTGGAGGGAATATTTTAAGAAGCTGATGAATGAAGAAAATGAGAGAGAGGAAAGGCTAGAAGATGTGGAGAGAGTAGATCAGGAAGTAAAGGGATAAATAAGGATGGAGTAATGGCAGCTATGAAGAGAGGAAAGGCAGTTGGTCCAGATGACATTCCAGTGGAGACATGGAAATGTCTAGGAGAGATGGCAGTGGAGTTTCTAACCAGATTGTTTAATAAAATCTCCTCTGCCTGAGGAGTGGAGAGGAAGTGTGCTGGTTCCTTGTTTATGAACAAGGGTGATGTGCAGAGCTGCAGTAATTACAGAGGTATAAGGTTGGTCAGCCACAGCATGAAGATATGGGAAAGAGTAGCTGAAGTTAGGCTTAGAAAACAGGTGAAGATTGGTGAGCAGCAATATGGTTCCATGCCGAGAAGAGCCTACTGGTGCAATTTTTTGCTCTGAGAATACTGATGGAGAAGTACAGAGAAGGCCAGAAGGAGTTATATTGTGTGTTTGTGGATTTAGAGGAAGCTTATGACAGGGTTCCAAGAGAAGAATTGTGGCATTGTATGAGGAAGTCTGGAGTGGCAGATAAGTATATGAGGGTAGTGCAGGATATGTACAAGGATAGTGTGACAGCAGAGAGATGCACAGTAGGAATAACAGATTTATTCAAGGTGGAGGTGAGATTACAGCAAGTATCAGTCCTTTCTTGTTTGCAGTGGTGATGGACAGGTTGACAAATGAGATAAAATAAGACTCTCAGTGGACTATGATGTTTGCAGATGACATTGTGATCTGTAATGAGACTAAAGAGCAGGTTGAGTCTAGCCTAGAAAGGTGGAGATATTCTCTGGAGAGCAGATATGCTCTGGAGAGCAAGGGGATGAAAGTCAGTAGGAGCAAGACAGTACATGTGTGTGAATCAGAGGGAGCCCAGTGGAATAGTGCGGTTACAAGGAGTAAAAGTGGTATAGTAGTGGTAAAGTAGATGACTTTAAATACTTGGGGTCAACTGTCCAAAGTAATGGACAGTGTGGTAGAGAGGTGAAGAAGAGAGTGCAGAGTGGGTGGAGAAAGGTGGCAGGAGTCATTTGTGATCAAAGAATATATGCAAGAGCGAAGGGGAAAGTTTGCAAGACAGTAGTGAGACCAGCTATGTTGTATGGCTTAGAGAGCTGAAGATGTTGTGAGTATCTTTGGGAGTAACGAGAATGGACAGGATTAGGAATGAACATATTAGAGGGACAGCTCAGGTGAGACAGTTTGGGACAAGTCAGACAGGTGAGATTGAGATGGCTTGGACAGTGCAGAGGAGGGACCTAGGGTATATAGGGAGAACGATGCTGAGGATGGAGCCACCAGGCAGGAGAAGAGGGAGGTTAAAGAGGAGGTTTATGGATGTGGTGAGGAAGGACATGAAGGTGGGTGGTGGGACAGAGGAAGGTACAGAGGACAGGGTGAGATGGAAATGATTGATCTGCAGAAGCGACCTCTAACAGGAGCAGCCGAAAGTAGAAGAAATTAATAGTGATAATTTGTAAAAACAATGACACAAGGTGAAAATGGATTTAAACTGTCAGTGTGATGTTGTCAGAGAAATACTATCTGATGTTCTTTCCATAACTACCCAGTTAGAAAGCAGTGCATCTGCCACATTTAGGAGTTTCTAATTATCTAGCTGCCTTACTATAAAGATGAAATGACCTTGCAAACTTTTCAGTTTTACAATAGTAACGTTTTTAGTTTGAAAATGGTAATAACTGTTCTTTGAAATATCTGATTTGAGTAAATTGTAAACTTAATAATAATGAATAGCTTGGTATATAAGTTTAAGATAAAGGGAAATGTAGAATTTTACCCGGAGGGATGAGAATGAAGCATGTCAAGAACATCCAGAGCGTCCAAGGTGCCATTCTCTCGCAAAACTTTCTTCAATAAGAACAGGATGTCTTAGTCATTATATAAATGTCTTTTGGCATTTAAAGGTGCAGTGTTGGTGGGGTTAATGTGTTTCACCACACCCTGATGAAACGTCATTGTTTAATTTACACTAATTGTAGTGACAGCAACATGCCCCTCCTGCCCATGGTATGTTGTAAAGCCAAGTACATCGTGTCCCAAAAAAGTGCCATAGAAGCCATAGAAAATCTATACACTTTTGGATACTGATATCTATCATACGTCATCTTAAAGCATACGAGGGCTGTCAATAAAGTAAAGGTCCTTTTATTTTTTTCAAAAACTATATGGATTTCATTCATATGTTTTTACGTCAGACATGCTTGAACCCTCGTGCGCATGCGTGAGTTTTTCCACGCCTGTCGGTGACGTCATTCTCCTGTGAGCACTCCTTGTGGGAGGAGTCGTCCAGCCCCTCATCGGAATTCCTTTGTCTGAGAAGTTGCTGAGAGACTGGTGCTTTGTTTGATCAAAATTTTTTCTAAACCTGTGAGACACATCGAAGTGGACACGGTTCGAAAAATTAAGCTGGTTTTCAGTGAAAATTTTAACGGCTGATGAGAGATTTTGAGGTGATTCTGTCGCTTTAAGGACTTCCCACGGTGCGAGACGTCGCTCAGCGCTCTCAGGCGCCGTCGTCAGCCTGTTCAAGCTGAAAACCTCCACATTTCAGGCTCTATTGATCTAGGACGTCGTGAGAGAACAGAGAAGTTTCAGAAGAAGTCGGTTTCAGCATTTTATCCGGATATTCCACTGTTAAAGGAGATTTTTTTAATGAAAGACGTGCGGACGGATCCGCGCGTCGGGACGCAGCCGACGCGGTGCGGCGGCACAGGAAAAACACCTCCGTGTTGATAACCATTCTAAATCCAGGCGGCTTTTGATGGCTTTCAGTGGAGTGAGTATATGAGAAATTGTTTAACAGGCAGGACATGTTCCAACTTGTCCTTAAGGCTTTCAACAGAGGTGTTTTCCTGTGGCGGAGCGTCGCGGCGGCTGTGTCCCGACGCGCGGACCCGTCCGCATGTCTTTCATTAAAAAAATCTCCTTTAACAGTGGAATATCCGGATAAAATGCTGAAACCGACTTCTTCTGAAACTTCTCTGTTCTCTCACGACGTCCTGGATCAATAGAGCCTGAAATGTGGAGGTTTTCAGCTTGAACAGGCTGATGACGCTGCCTGAGAGCGCTGAGCGACGTCTCGCACCGTGGGAAGTCCTTAAAGCGACAGAATCACCTCAAAATCTCTCATCAGCCGTTAAAATTTTCACTGAAAACCAGCTTAATTTTTCGAACCGTGTCCACTTCGATGTGTCTCACAGGTTTAGAAAAAATTTTGATCAAACAACGCGCCAGTCTCTCAGCAACTTCTCAGACAAAGGAATTCCGACGAGGGGCTGGACGACTCCTCCCACAAGGAGTGCTCACAGGCGAATGACGTCACCGACAGGCGTGGAAAAACTCACGCATGCGCACGAGGGTTCAAGCATGTCTGACGTAAAAACATATGAATGAAATCCATATAGTTTTTGAAAAAAATTAAAAGGACCGTTACTTTATTGACAGCCCTTGTATCTCAGGGAATTTTATCTCTGGTGTTCACTTTGAATTTCACCTCAGTTTGTCAGAGTTTTGGCATTGACAAGATGTGCTCAATATGTGCACCACTCCTCTGGTTCTGCCAGATCTCCCTTTTTTGTTAATATAAACAGTTCTATCAGGTTGAATCTTCTATACAATCCTACATATTGTCTTTCTGTCTGGAGCTTTTCTAACTGTAAATTGAGATTGATATTGCCGTTGGGTTTGCACAGTCGATTTGTTCTCAAAGTAGAATTCCAGCAGTTTCCCTTTTTGTTCAACTGTAAGCAGCATCCTCATTGGATGAGTCTGAAACTACATCAGAAAAATTCCTCACATATATGTTGATGTCTGACAAAAAAAAAAAAAAACAGAATTCAGCTTGTGTGAAGCACCTTGAGGCAACTTTGTTGTGATTTGGTGCTATATAAAATGAAAATAAATTGAAAAAAAATCAGATTAGCCGAGTGGTCTCTGTCTATGTGTATGCGTGCGTGTTTATGGCTTCAATCACAGAGAAACTGGGGAGAGCTGACATTTGCAGTTTGGTATACTTGTGTATTTTGGGTCAATGAATGCTGTGAAAATTGAAAGCTGACAGGATTAATATTTGTGGAGAAGTTAGGGATAGTTTCTAACAACACTGAATAATGGATGTTGTGCTGCAATGCACCATGGGAGTTCAGGGTTTTGGAGTTTTAAATGTTGTTATTGTGGTTCATGTTAGTTTAAGAGTGTTGTTAGTGTTACTGATTTATTGTATTTTAATTGCTTGATGGGGTTAATAGGTTTCACCACACCCTCATTAAACTTCTTTGTGTAATTAGCACTAATTATAGTGACAGCAACATGCCCCTCCTGCTCATGGTATGAGGTGATGGTCTAGTGGTTAAGGTGTTGGGCTTGAGACCAGAAGATCCTGGGTTCAAATCCCCGCGTGACTGAAAAATCACTAAGGGCCCTTGGGCAAGGTCTTTAATCCCCTATTGCTCCCAGTGTGTAGTGAGCGCCTTGTATGGCAGTACCCTGACATCGGGGTGAATGTGAGGCATAATTGTAAAGCGCTTTGAGCGTCTGATGCAGATGGAAAAGCGCTATATAAATGCAGTCCATTTACCATTTACCATGTGACTAAAAACATTAATCCGGGATTTGAGTATATTTTTTTATTGTTACATGGGAAACAAGGTACCAGTAGATTCAGTAGATTCTCACAAATCCAACAAGACCAAGCATTCATGATATGCACACTCTGAAGGCTATGAAATTGGGCTATTAGTAAAAGAAAGTAGAAAAGGGGGTGTTCACAATAATAGTAGCATTTGCTGTTGACGCTACAAACTCAAAACTATTATGTTCAAACTGCTTTTTTAGCAATCCTGTGAATCACTAAACTAGTATTTAGTTGTACAACCACAGTTTTTCATGATTTCTTCACATCTGCGAGGCATTAATTTTGTTGGTTCGGAACCAAGATTTTGCTCGGTTACTAGTGTACTTGGGGTCATTGTCTTGTTGAAACACCCATTTCAAGGGCATGTCCTCTTCAGCATAAGGCAACATGACCTCTTCAAGTATATCCAAACTGATCCATGATACCTGGTATGCGATATATAGGCCCAACACCATAGTAGGAGAAACATGCCCATATCATGATGCTTGCACCACCATGCTTCACTGTTTTCACTGTGAACTTTGGCTTGAATTCAGAGTTTGGGGGTGGCCTCACAAACTGTCTGCGGCCCTTGGACCCAAAAAGAACAATTTTACTCTCATAAGTCCACAAAATATTCCTCCATTTGTCTTTAGGCCAGTTGATGTGTTCTTTGGCAAATTGTAACCTCTTCTGCACGTCTTTTATTTAACAGAGGGACTTTGCGGGGGATTCTTGCAAATAAATTAGCTTCACACAGGCGTCTTCTAACTGTCACAGCACTTACAGGTAACTCCAGACTGATCAAAGGGTGAGCGTTTGCCATTCTGGTTATTCTATCCATTTTGATGGTTGTTTTCCGTTTTCGTCCACGCGTCTCTGTTTTGTTTTGTTTTGGGTTTTTGTCCATTTTAAAGCATTTGAGATCATTGTAGATGAACAGCCTATACTTTTTTGCACCTGCGTATAAGTTTTCCCCTCTCCAATCAACTTTTTAATCAAACTACGCTGTTCTTCTGAACAATGTCTTGAACGTCCCATTTTCCTCAGGCTTTCAAAGAGAAAAGCATGTTCAACAGGTGCTGGCTTCATCCTTAAATAGAGGACACCTGATTCACACCTGTTTGTTCCACAAAATTGACAAACTCACTGACCGAATGCCACACTACTATTATTGTGAACACCCCCTTTTCTACTTTTTTTTTACTAATAGCCCAATTTCATAGCCTTAAGAGTGTGCATATCATGAATGCTTGGTCTTGTTGGATTTGTGAGAATCTACTGAATCTACTGGTACCTTGTTTCCCATGTAACAATAATAAATATACTCAAAACCTTAATTTTTTTAGTCACATAGCACTACTATTATTCTGAACACTACTATACAAGCGTTACTGATTCTACGCACATACAGATCAGACAGCAAAAAGGAGGTACATATATATATATATATATATATATATATATATAAAACATCATTGAGTTATAACATCATTGATGCACAGCAGAGTGAAACACTTTTCCTACAATCTGTCATTGCTTTCCTCTTATGAAGCACTTCCCTTGTGTTTTATGCTACGCATCATTTATTTTTAGCTCGCACAAGCACCATGAGTACCAGTTATGTGCACCCCTGAATATAATATATTAATAGCCATGTGCCTGGCCAATCTACCATACAGGTCTGATTGGGAAGGTTCTCCTCTTTCCACAGAGGAATACTGAACCATCGTGTTCTTGGTCACCTCCCGGCCCTTCTACCCTGATTGCTCAGTGTAGACAGGTGGCCAGCTATAGGAAGTGTCCTGTCCATCTTCATCCATACACCTGTGAAAGCAAGCATAAATAGATGTAAAGTACAAGAGAACAGCAAACAATAATCAGGAACATAAAATTAACGACTATTGGTGGGCTTGTCACTTTTTTGATCACTCTCCAGTGATTAGCAAAGCAGTTCATTGTGGTGCAGGCAGTTACTGCTGTTCATACACCATCCGGAGTCTACTGCAAATGTATAGGAGTTTGTAATTAATTACTGCTACAGTGCAGAGATGAGTGTGGGGAGGTTGTCAGTATTCAGGGATCTGTCAATGTGGGGTGTGGTGGTGGGCGGGAGTGCTGTCCAGTGGGCAACACAGGGATAGAACAGGCTTGTAGCACAATACATTAATCCACATAGATTTTTCCCTGACTTTAACTGCAGTGTGGGTGACTAGCAAGATTTGGAATGGGTCATGCCACCTCTTAGAACGCCAGTGTTTCCTGCAGAGTTTCTTGGCCAACACCCAGTTGCGAGGTCGGAATGGTTGGAATGGACAGGTTGCTGGAGCAGGTTTACAGTTGTGTATCAATCCAACATCATATTTGCTGGGGGCAGGGGGCATATTAAAAGTGAAGTGGCATCTGTGTACGTGTGTGTATAACTTTGATCACAGAAAAACTGGGGGAGAGCTGACATTTGCAGTTTGGTATGCTTGTGTATTTTGGGTCATGGATGAATGTTGCAAAAACGGAAAACTGGTTGGACTAATATTTGTGGAGAAATTAGGGATAGTAGCTAACAACACTGAACAATGGAGGTTGTGCTGCAATGCACTGTGGGAGTTTGGGGTTTTAAGATTTTAAATGTTGTGATTGTTGTTCATGTTAGTTTAACAGTGTTGTTAGTGTTATTGATTTATTGTGTTTTTTGTAGTTCAATCAAGTGGAAAGTGTAGTGCATTTGATTTCTTCCACCACTGTCTCTGTATGTGGGTGTGTAAAATTTAAAGCACCTGCTTGAGGCAGAATGCAGAAAACATAAAATGCTCTGCCTCAGTTTTCATACTTCTGCGCAGCTCACCACAATATATTAAAAGTAAAGTAGCCTTTGTACATGTGTGCATGCGTGCTTGTGTATAACTTCAGTTACGAAGCTGACATTTGCCGTTTGGTATACTTATGTATTTTGGGTCAAGGCTGAATGCCGCCAAAACGGAACATTGATAGGACCAATATTTTTGAAGAAACTATGGATATTAGCAACAACACTGAACAATGGACATTGGCAATCACACTCTAGAGTCACATGCTATTCCAGTAGGAGGCGATAAATCATCTATATATTACAAGCGATGTGGTGTCTGTGTACATGTATGCGTGCCTGCATGCGTGATTTTATTAAGTTCAATGTACGTACATAATATCATTGTAAATACATTAAAAATACATGGAAACAGTGAAAACACATATTTTCACTGTAGTCCTTTTAAAAATCAAATGAAAAATAGAATAATAACATAAAATAATAATAATAAAAATTCTGATAATAATAATAACAACAATAATAACAATAATAATAATAATAACAATAGTGTGTATATGATAGCAAGAACCTAAACAATTTATAAATACACTGAGACAGTAAAGTAAGATTAAAAAGTTACATAATTAACAGGAAATAAAAGGGTTGTTCTTCCTCAAAAAAAAAAAACTGTTGAGGTCTAAGGTTCTAAAAACATTTTGGAGTCACATGCCATTCCAACTCATCATAGAAAGTTTACAAAATTTCTTACCACCATTGAAAAATGTCAGTTACCTATTTTATAAACACTACCCAATCTAGAGCCCATGGATCCCCATGTCCAACGTGCTAGTATATATATATACTAGCACGTTGGACATGGGGATACACACACACACACGTATTTACTGCTGCAGTTTTATAACTTCCTCATGCAATGCAACGTTCACTGTAACTTGCAATTAGTGATTATAATACTCCATGTATAATTACACCTTTGGCTGATAAGTGTCATGAGGGCAATCATCAAGTGTGGGACTTTCAGCTTGACGTCTACTGTGAGTGAAGGCCTTGACTCAGTTCTTGCACAGAATGCTTTTGTCATGATCAACACAGACACACCCTTGTTTTGTATTGTAATGTTCAGAAGTAGAACATTTATTCTTCCCATAACTCAATGACTCATTCCATTTTTGTTTCTTGTGTGTTTAATTAGCATATCTCTCCATAATGACTGGAATAATGGTTTTCATCATGCAATTAAAGGGGAATTCTGAGTCTTTGAAGTCACGGCCAGCCCCTCTTCAGTACCATGTGTCTCAATACAGTGTCAGTGTGACAGTAGCGCCTGCTGGGGGTTCGGCGGGTAAGGTAAATGGCTACAAGCAGTCACGTTAAAAATGTTTTTTCATTTAATTAATAAGGTAAATATGCGCACCTTCACCTCTGCAGAGACACTCTCCATGCTGCAACACACCTAATGACATTTTCACCTGTTCAGTGGCAACTCTGAGTATTTCTGATTGCCCAATGCCATAAAATTAAATAGGCCATTCACCTTTGATACTGTTAGCATTTTAAATCAATAAAGCACTGATTATGAGTTTTGGTCCAGAGTAAAAAGATGAACCCAAAAACGTTGATCACTTAAGTAGTGCTCACTTCACTGAAAGAGGGATGTGGTCTTCACGGTGTGTTACTTCTGGCTGCTAGGTGAAACCCCCGTCAGGCTGGAAAAGCATTCATGGCCTTTGGACAAGGTCCTTAATCCCCAAATTGTTCCCGGTGTGCAGTCAGTGCTTTGCATGGCAGCATCCTGACATCGGTATGTGGGGGAATGTGAGGCATCATTGGAAAGCACTTAGAGCTGCTGATTCAAATGGAAAAGTGCTATATAAATGCAGTCCATTAACCATTTTAGTTAAATGTGTGATAAAAGTAAGGTAGAAAAAGAAAAAGCAAAATCTTCTACAAGTACTGAAACTACAAAGAAGTGAAGTATATGATGAAATAGAAACTTTATGATAATGGATGTTTTGAAGCCACTGGAGAGCCATTTAACAGAATGTTGAGTGCAATTTAGAATATATATTTAGGTTATAAACCTACACACCAAGCCAGACAAGGTGTTCCTGGACAATAGAGTGGTGCATATTTGAAGCAAAGCAGAGTGTCGATATGATAGTGAAACCCCAGACACATTGCAAAGCTGCTGTTGAGCTAGAAAACACTGAATAGAGTGCTGACAATCAGATCCATCAACATGTTGATTACAAAATGGACTGCAGAGGGATCAGATATGCTTAAATCATGATATTCGTGATTAATAACGTCAATATGATCAGTAAAAATAAATAAATTTAAAAAAATGCCTTGATCAAGCCTAAAATGACGCAGTGCATCCAGAAAGTATTCACAGCACTTCACTCATGCCTCATTTTATGATGTTACAGCCTCACTCCAAAATAGAGTAAATTCATTTTTTCCCTCAAAATTGTACTCACAACACCCCATAATGACAACATGAAAAAACTGGTAACACTTTACTTACAAATATTGTTATAATAGTGGCATAAGACTGTCATGAATGAATGATTGAATGAATGAGTTTATTCAGCACACAATTCAACAACAAAAATATTCATAAAGCAACTTTACAAAGGCCCCGCGTGGTCGAAAGGGTGAGGGCAGAAGCAAAGCTTATAAATACCCACCCCTTATACTAAAAAATAAGAAATGTACACACACAAACAAAATTTCATAAATACATATCTACGCAATCACATATACAGTGGTCCCTCGTTATAATGAGGTTCACCTTTCGCGGCCTCACAGTTTAGCTGATTTTTTTTTTTAAGTGCAATTTTGCATGCTTTTTTTTTTAACAGCACATTGTGTTCTGCGTCCTTACCAGGCAAGCCGGTCGCGGCACCGGTCGGCATCACCGCGATTGCTCTCACTGCCTCTGATGTGCTTACTGAGTCTGCAGGCTCGATAAACGCAGCAGTGGGCCACTCACACCACCCTCCTGTCTGCTTTGTGGAGCTGCGCCAAATCTGGCTTATAAAGTGTGTAGTGAAGGGTTTTACAGCCTTAAAACATCTATAATAATTGCAAAAAATAGCGCTGACTACTTCGCGGATTTCACTTATCGTGGGTTATTTTTAGAACGTAACTCCCGCAATAAACGAGGGACCACTGTATACATATATACATACATACACAGATATATACATGTATACATGTACATACATGTCAAATCTATAGACCTAAGTCTTCAACTATAGCACATAATTTTGTTATTCTTGTAATGTCTTTTAAAGTCAATCAATCAACTTTTTTCTTATATAGCGCCAAATCACAACAAACAGTTGCCCAAAGGCGCTCCATATTGCAAGGCAAGGCCATACAATAATTATGAAAAACCCCAACGGTCAAAACGACCCCCTATGAGCAAGCACTTGGCAACAGTGGGAAGGAAAAACTCCCTTTTAACAGGAAGAAACCTCCAGCAGAACCAGGCTCAGGGAGGGGCAGTCTTCTGCTGAGACTGGTTGGGGCTGAGGGAAAAAAAACAGGAAAAAGACATGCCGTGAAGGGGGGCAGAGATCGATCACTAATGATTAAATGCAGAGTGATGCATACGGAGCAAAAAGAGAAAGAAACAGTGCATCATGGGAACCCCCCCACAATCTACATCTAAAGCAGCATAACCAAGGGATGGTCCAGGGTCACCCGATCCAGCCCTAACCATAAGCCTTAGCGAAAAGGAAAGTTTTAATCCTAATCTTAAAAGTAGAGAGGGTATCTGTCTCCCTGATCTGAATTGGGAGCTGGTTCCACAGGAGAGGAGCCTGAAAGCTGAAGGCTCTGCCTCCCATTCTACTCTTACAAACCCTAGGAACTACAAGTAAGCCCGCAGTCTGAGAACGAAGCGGTCTAATGGGGTAATATGGTACTACGAGGTCCCTAAGATAAGATGGGACCTGATTATTCAAAACCTTATAAGTAAGAAGAAGAATTTTAAATTCTATTCTAGAATTAACAGGAAGCCAATGAAGAGAGGCCAACACGGGTGAGATATGCTCTCTCCTGCTAGTCCCCGTCAGTACTCTAGCTGCAGCATTCTGAACCAACTGAAGGCTTTTTAGGGAACTTTTAGGACAACCTGATAATAATGAATTACAATAGTCCAGCCTAGAGGAAATAAATGCATGAATTAGTTTTTCAGCATCACTCTGAGACAAGACCTTTCTGATTTTAGAGATATTGCGTAAATGCAAAAAGGCAGTCCTACATATTTGTTTAATATGCGCTTTGAATGACATATCCTGATCAAAAATGACTCCAAGATTTCTCACAGTATTACTAGAGATCAGGGAAATGCCATCCAGAGTAACGATCTGGTTAGACACCATGCTTCTAAGATTTGTGGGGCCAAGTACAATAACTTCAGTTTTATCTGAGTTTAAAAGCAGGAAATTAGAGGTCATCCATGTCTTTATGTCTGTAAGACAATCCTGCAGTTTAGCTAATTGGTGTGTGTCCTCTGGCTTCATGGATAGATAAAGCTGGGTATCATCTGCGTAACAATGAAAATTTAAGCAATACCGTCTAATAATACTGCCTAAGGGAAGCATGTATAAAGTGAATAAATTGGTCCTAGCACAGAACCTTGTGGAACTCCATAATTAACTTTAGTCTGTGAAGAAGATTCCCCATTTACATGAACAAACTATAATCTATTAGACAAATATGATTCAAACCACCGCAGCGCAGTGCCTTTAATACCTATGACATGCTCTAATCTCTGTAATAAAATTTTATGGTCAACAGTATCAAAAGCAGCACTGAGGTCCAACAGAACAAGCACAGAGATAAGTCCACTGTCCGAAGCCATAAGAAGATCATTTGTAACCTTCACTAATGCTGTTTCTGTACTATGATGAATTCTAAAACCTGACTGAAACTCTTCAAATAGACCATTCCTCTGCAGGTGATCAGTTAGCTGTTTTACAACTACCCTCTCAAGAATCTTTGAGAGAAAAGGAAGGTTGGAAATTGGCCTATAATTAGCTAAGATAGCTGGGTCAAGTGATGGCTTTTTAAGTAATGGATTAATTACTGCCACCTTAAAGGCCTGTGGTACACAACCAACTAACAAAGATAGATTGATCATATTTAAGATTGAAGCATTAAATAATGGTAGGACTTCCTTGAGCAGCCTGGCAGGAATGGGGTCCAATAAACATGCCGATGGTTTGGACGAAGCAACCAATGAAAATAACTCAGACAGAACAACCGGAGAGAAAGAGTCTAACCAAATACCGGCATCACTGAAAGCAGCCAAAGATAACGATACATCTTTGGGATGGTTATGAGTAATTTTTTCTCTAATAGTCAAAATTTTGTTAGCAAAGAAAGTCATGAAGTCATTACTAGTTAAAGTTAATGGAATACTCAGCTCAATAGAGCTCTGACTCTTTGTCAGCCTAGCTACAGTGCTGAAAAGAAACCTGAGGTTATTCTTATTTTCTTCAATTAGTGATGAGTAGAAAGATGTCCTAGCTTTACGGAGGGCTTTTTTATAGAGCAACAAACTCTTTTTCCAGGCTAAGTGAAGATCTTCTAAATTAGTGAGACGCCATTTCCTCTCCAACTTACGGGTTATCTGCTTTAAGCTACGAGTTTGTGAGTTATACCACGGAGTCAGACACTTCTGATTTAAAGCTCTCTTTTTCAGAGGAGCTACAGCATCCAAAGTTGTCTTCAAAGAGGATGTAAAACTATTGACGAGATACTCTAACTCCCTTACAGAGTTTAGGTAGCTACTCTGCTCTGTGTTGGTATATGACATTAGAGAACATAACGAAGGAATCATATCCTTAAACCTAGTTACAGCGCTTTCTGAAAGACTTCTAGTGTAATGAAACTTATTCCCCACTGCAGGGTAGTCCATCAGGGTAAATGTAAATGTTATTAAAAAATGATCAGACAGAAGAGAGTTTTCAGGGAATACTGTTAAGTCTTCTATTTCCATACCATAAGTCAGAACAAGATCTAAGATATGATTAAAGTGGTGGGTGGACTCATTTATTTTTTGAGCAAAGCCGATAGAGTCTAATAATAGATTAAATGCAGTGTTGAGGCTGTCATTCTCAGCATCTGTGTGGATATTAAAATCGCCCACTATAATTATCTTATCTGAGCTAAGCACTAAGTCAGACAAAAGGTCTGAAAATTCACAGAGAAACTCACAGTAACGACCAGGTGGACGATAGATAATAACAAATAAAACTGGTTTTTGGGACTTCCAATTTGGATGGACAAGACTAAGAGTCAAGCTTTCAAATGAATTAAAGCTCTGTCTAGGTTTTTGATTAATTAATAAGCTGGAATGGAAGATTGCTGCTAATCCTCCGCCACGGCCCGTGCTACAAGCATTCTGACAGTTAGTGTGACTCGGGGGTGTTGACTCATTTAAACTAACATATTCATCCTGCTGTAACCAGGTTTCTGTAAGGCAGAATAAATCAATACGTTGATCAATTATTATATCATTTACCAACAGGGACTTAGAAGAGAGAGACCTAATGTTTAATAGACCACATTTAACTGTTTTAGTCTGTGGTGCAGTTGAAGGTGCTATATTATTTTTTCTTTTTGAATTTTTATGCTTAAATAGATTTTTGCTGGTTATTGGTGGTCTGGGAGCAGGCACCGTCTCTACGGGGATGGGGCAACGAGGGGACTAACATACCAAGTACTTTAATATTGTCAGGACAGTTGTTGCAGAACATCTTTGACAGATACACACTGACTTTCAAGTGTCATAAGTGTTACATGACACAGTCATGAACTTGTCATAAACATTATTGTTGTGTGTTGGGGGGGTGTGGCTGGACGTTTTGGTGTTCTTTTCTTTTCTTTGCTCTCCAGGTGGTATGCAAACTGATTTATTGTCTGTGGAGAAGGTGCTGGCAGAAGAGTCCTTCACCCTCATCAACATGATGAGCAGCACCTGTGGATGTTGCTCACGTGCAACCTTAAAGACTTTCAGCTGAAGCAGATAATGAGATGGCGTTCTGCATTTAAGTCATGTGTGATTCAAGCAGAATTGCCGGGAACTCGACCTTGTGATGTTCGTTTGTGAGACGCTGAGGACCGCGCCTGGGTTTGACACATCGTGCCTGTGAAGGAGGAAGGGTGAGGGACACATGCTGTCAGCACACATCAGCGGTGATTAATTGTTTGACTAATTGTTAATAGTAACTTGGTATTTTGTTATGCAGTATATTTGAACTTTGGTGAGAATTGTGCAGCTCGCTTCTCACTGCTGTGGCATGCGGACTGATGATCCTCCACCTGTTGTGAGAAGCTGCTCATTTACATAAAGCTTAAATACAGACCTGAATGTGTTGCTGATAGTGTGTGCCTTTTGAAGGATATTAGTTGTAGCTGCTGACTTACCTCACCTTTTCTATCCTTCGCAGAGAGTCGGTTTGTCGTGTCCACCTGGGGGGTGTTTGGTGGTAAACGTGGGTCCAGAAGCGCCGGGCTTCGATCCTTTTGGGCGCTGGAGAGCGTGCCATCCTTCACTCCGCCAGACTGACGCAGCTTTTGTTTGTACACGTTGTTATGCACCAAAGGGTGGAAAAATAAATTGTTTTGTTATTGGAACCGCTTTCTGGTTATTTTAGCGCTGGGTTCCGTCAGACGCAGGTCCGCTCCTCAACCCGCGTCGACACATAACACATTATGTCAATGTCATAAATGTTTATGACAGCTGTCATTAAGTGTCATTCGGTTTTTGAAATGACAAGTTGATATTTTTTGGGTTGTCTTGAATACGACAGCTTGATCTTAATCAAAGCAACACAACCAGAAGTTGTCTTTGGCCTTTTTAGTCTTCAGTTGTATGCCAACTTGTCAACTTGTCATTACAAAAACCAAATGACACTTAATGACAGCAGTCATAAACATTTATGATGTTGACATAATGTTTATGAACACATTCATGACTGTCTCATATAACAGCTATGACAGTGCCATTTCACTATTATGACAATACCTTCAAGTAAAGTGTTACCAAAAAACTTTTTACTTGAAAAAAATGTATTAAAAATAAAAATCTAAAAAAAAATCACATGTACATAAGTATTCACAGCCTTTTGTTCAATACTTTGTTGATGCATCTTTGGCAGCAATTATAACTATTGTATAGTTATTTATATAGTTATTTAATAGTATAACAATTGAAATATGTGAAGGAAAAAATAAAAATGTAATAGTCAGCTGTATATATAGAGCACCAGGTTCTAGTATTGAAGCATTCACTGACTGGATGGAAGAAATGTTCTCAAAAACCAATCAAAAAGTTGTCTTCATTTGTGGTGACTTAAATATTGATCTGCTTAATCCAAACAGGCATAAAATAACAGATGAATTTATCAATACAATGTACAGCATGAGTTTATATCCAAAAATCACTAGGCCAAGTACAATTACATCCCATTGTGCCACCTTAATCGATAATATATTCACCAATGATATTGAAAACAATACAGTGAGTGCATTATTAATCAATGACATCAGTGACCACTTACCAGTTTTCATTGTTTATAATAGAAACCACTGGAGGAATCAGCCAGAGGAAAAACTCAAATACAGGTGAGAGCGGACAGAGGAAAAGATGAATACACTGAAGTATGGCTTACGGATGCAAAACTTGGAAGAGGTATATAGTGAAGGTGATGTAGATAGAGCATATGGAGCTTTTTAAAAAATATTTACATCACTATATGAAACAAATTGTCCAATAAAACAATACGGTAAAAAACAAAAATTCAAAGATCGACCATGGTTGACGAAAGGATTACAAAATGCATGTAAAAAGAAAAATACACTATATAAAGAATTCATTCCTTCAAACTAAGGACTAAGGAGGCAGAAAATAGATATAAGAAATAAATTAACTAATATTATAAGGGTATGTAGGAAGGAATACTATAGTAAGATATTATATAATAACAAAAATAATATCAAAGAAATATGGGATATATTAAATAGCATTATTAAAAATGGTACCAAACAACAGAGCTATCCTCAATATTTCATTGATAACAATATTAGACAGGAAAATATGAATGAGGTGATTAATGGTTTTAATAATTTTTTTGTAAATGTTGGACCTAACTTGGCAGAAAAAAAAATTCCTCATTCATTGTTATCTGAGGACTGGAATGATAATCTTACAGAGAGGAATCCCTGTTCAATGTTCCTCACAGCAGTGGAAGAAAAATAAATAATAGATATTGTTAACAATTGCAAATACAAAACATCTACTGATTTAAATGAAATTGACATGATAGTTGTAAAACAGGTCATTGAAGGGATTTCAGAACCATTAACATATATTTGTAATTTGTCATTTCAAACCGGTAAATTTCCCAATGAAATGAAAATAGCCAAAGTTGTACCGCTGTATAAGACTGGGGATAGACAACACTTCACAAACTATAGGCCTGTTTCTTTGCTTCCACAATTTTCCAAAATATTAGAAAAATTATTCAACAATAGATTAGATAAATTCATAAACAAACATAAATTACTTATTGACAGTCAATATGGATTTAGAGCAAATAGTTCAACATTACTGGCATTAATAGAATCAGTTGAGGAGATCACAAATGTCATAGATCATAAATTACATTCAGTTGGAATATTCATAGACCTTAAAAAAGCTTTTGACACAATCAATCATGATATATTAATCAATAAACCTGAACGGTATGGGATCAGGGGATTAGTGTTGCACTGGGTGAGAAGTTATTTGAGTAAGAAAACAGTTTGTGAAGTTGGGGGAATATACATCATCATGCTTGGACATTGCTTGTGGTGTCCCACAGGGGTCAATATTGGGTTTTATATAAATGATATTTTTAATGTGTCTAAGATATTAAAATTAGTATTATTTGCAGATGACACAAGTATTTTTTGTTCTGGGGGGATTTGCAGAAACTACTCAGGAACATCACTACAGAAATGGGAAAGCTGAAAATGTGGTTTGACAGAAACAAATTATCATTAAAATTAAGTAAAACAAAATATATGTTATTTGACAATTATAATAAAGACATACAAGTGCAGTTACAAGTACAGGGGGTGGATATTGAAAGAGTATATGAAACTAAGTTTCTTGGGGTGATAATTGATGATAAAATAAACTGGAGGTCTCATATAAAATACATACAGAGCAAACTGTCAAGAAGCATTTCAGTTCTGAACAAAGTAAAATACGTACATTCTGGACCACAACTCACTCCTCATTCTCTACTGCTCACTGATCTTACCATATTTACACTATTGTGCAGAGGTCTGGGGCAATATTATAAATGTACGACACAACCATTATTCATACTGCAGAAAAGAGCTATAAGAATAATTCATAATACTGGTTATAGAGACCACACAAATTCACTATTCTTGAAATCAAAAATTCTAAAATTTACTGCTCTGGTTCATTTTCAATCAGTACAAATCATGTATAAAGCAATAAACAATTTACTTCCTGGAAATATTAAAAAACATGTTCTTTAATAGAGTAGAGAATTATAATCTGAGGGGGAAGTTTAACTTAAAACATCAGTGGGCACGTACAACATTAAAAGGTTTTTGTATTTCTGTTTGCGGAGTGAGGATATGGAACAGACTGAGGGTGGAGCTCAAGCAATGTCCAAGCATGAACCAGTTTAAGTAGCGGTATAGGCGCATGTTTTTTCTAGGTCTAGGGAGGAGGAAGGGTGTTGAGGGTTAGGGTGTTTTGTTGATCATGTTTAGTTGTGTGCACTTTGTTTTTCTATCTTGTAAATATGTAGTATAAAATCACACGCATTGCATATGTATGTAAGTATGTGTAGGTGTATGTAGGTATGTGTATATATGTATATATGTATGTATCTACACTAGATATGTTTATGATGATGGGATTTGAGTTTGTGTTGTGTTAAATGTGTTTGTAGCATGGCCCAAGCAGAGGGTCACTCCTTAGAGTCTGGACTGCTTGAGGTTTCTTCCTCAATACATCAGAGAGAGTTTTTCCTTACCACTGTCACCTGTGTGCTTGCTCTGGGGGTTGGTAATGAGTATATATGTATGTTTGTATGTATATAAGGGGTGGGCGTTTATAAGCTTTGCTTCTGCTCACCCCCTTTTGGTCACACATATCACTGTGGAATTGTCTTGTGTATCAGTTTTTTGTTATTGTTGAGTCTGTGTGCCAAATAAATCCATTCATTCATTTATTCAATTACAGCCTCAACGTCTTCTTGAATATGATGCCACAAGACTGGTGCATGTGACAAACATGACACCTGGCATTTACACCAAAGAGTTCAATCTTTGTCTCATCAGACCAGATAATTTTGTTTCTCATGGTCTGAGAGTCCTTCACGTGCCTTTCCGAAAACTCCAGGTGGGCTGCCATGTGCCTTTTACTAAGGAGTGGCTTCCGTCTGGCCACTCTACCATACAGGCCTGGTTGGTGGATTGCTGCAGAGATGGTTGTCCTTGTGGAAGGTTCTCCTCTCTCCAGAGAGGAATGCTGGAGCTCTGACAGAGTGACCATCAGGTTGTTTGTCAGCTCCTTCTCCCTACATCGTTCAGGTTAGACAGGCAGCCAGCTCTTGGAAGACTCCTGTCCATCTTCATCCATAAAATAAGCATAAACAGATGTAAAGTACAAAAGAACAGTAAACAACACTCAAGAACATAAAATTAACTGCTGAGTGGTCCGTGGTCCAGGTGGCTCCCTGGGGAGCTGATGGAGGATGAGGTCACTGTGGAGGAAGAGGAGGCAATGAGAGGGCTGCTACAATCACTCAGCCCAGAACTACAGATGACCAGAGATGTGTGGAATGCAGAAAACAGCGAATCAAAGAACACTGCGATGGAACGCAGACAGACAGGCTCAATACGGAAATTGAGAGGCCAGGTACCAGGTTGTGAACACTGAGTCTCTGGCGCCGATGAGGTGAAGAACCAGGGCATATATGGAGGCATGTAGATTGCAAGCAGGTGTGCTCATCAGCTCCACAAGGGCTTCCACCTGGGAAAAGAGAGAGAGAGAGAGAGAAAGAGAGAGAGAGGGCAGGAACCAGGACGACACACAACAGTACCCCCCCCCCCCCAATGGCAGCCCCCAGGTGACCTACTGGGCCGATCAGGATGCTCCCTGTAGAAGTCCCGGAGGAGGGAAGGGTCCAGGATGAGGCTCCGCTTGACCCAGGAGCGCTCTTCGGACCCATAACCCTCCCAGTCCATCAGATATTGGAACCCCCGACTGCGCCGTCGAATGTTCAAGATCCTCTTGACTGTCCAGGCCGGGTGACCGTCAATGATCCGGGCAGGAGGAGGCGGCGGAGCAGGAGGACACAACGGGCTGGAACAAATGGGCTTGAGCCGGGACACGTGGAACACTGGGTGGATGTGCAGGGAATGGGGCAGACGGAGGGGGAGGTGATGGACTGCCACTGATCTTGGACTGCCACCTGTACTCCAGTGCTACGTGGGCTGCGACCACCTGAGTCCACCACAACACGGGCCAGCTTTCCACTCTGCCTCCCTCCAAGACTGTATTCACTATTTATGCAACATTTGTGCTGTGACACCTTCCTGGTCCATTAAATCCTATTGTTTTTCATTCAGTCTCCCTGCTTTGGGGTCCAACCTGGTTTTTGGGTCCGAATCGTAACAGAACACCTGTGAAAATCAATGTTAATATTTGGTACAGTAGCCTTTGTTTGCAATTACAGAGGTCAAACATTTCCTGTAGTTCTTGACCAAGTTTTCACACACTGCAGCAGGGATTTTGGTCCACTCCTCCATACAGATCTTCTCCAAATCTTTCAGGTTTGGAGTTACAGCTCCCTCCAAAGATTTTCTATTGAGTTCAAGTCTGGAGACTGGCCAGGCCACTCCAGGACCTTGAAATGCTTCTTACGGAGCCCCTCCTTAGTTGCCCTGGCTGTGTGTTTGGGGTCATTGTTATGCTGGAAGACCCAGCCATGACCCATCTTCAATGCTCTTACTGAGGGAAGGAGGTTGTTTGCCAAAATCTCGCAATACATGACCCCATCCATCCTCCCTTCAATACGGTGCAGTCGTCCTGTCCCCTTTGCAGAAGACCACCCCCAGAGTATGATGTTTCCACCCACATGCTTCACGGTTAGGATAGTTTTCTTGGGGTTGTTCTCATCCTCTAAACATGGTAAGTGGAGTTGATTCCAAAAAGCTCTATTCTGGTCTCATCTGACCACATGACCTTCTCCCATGCCTCCTCTGGATCATCCAGATGGTCACTGTTGAACTTCAAACGGGCCTGGACATGTACTGGCTTGAGCAGGGGGACCTTGCTGCCCTGCAGGATTTTAAACCATGACAGCATCATGTGTTACTAATGTAATCTTTGTGACTGTGGTTCCAGCTCTCTTCAGGTCATTGACCAGGTCCTCCTGTGTAGTTCTGAGCTTTCTCAGAATCATCCCACAAAGTGAGATCTTGCATGGAATCCCAGACTGAGGGAGATTGACAGTCATCTTGTGTTTCTTCCACTTTCTAATAAATAATCATAACAGTTGTTGTCTTCTACCAAGCTGCTTGCCTGTTGTCCTGTAGTCCATCCCAGCCTTGTGCAGGTCTACAGTTTTGTCCCTGGTGTCCTTATACAGCTCTTTGGTCTTGCTATGGTGGACAGGTTGGAGTGTGATTGATTGAGTGTGTGAACAGGTGTGTTTTTGCAGCAGTAACATACAAATAAATTATTAAAAAAATCATACATTGTGATTTCTGGATTTTTTTTTTTTTTTTTTTTTTTAGATTATGTCTCTCACAGTGGACATGCACCTAAGATGAAAATTTCAGACCCCTCCATGATTTCTAAGTGGGAGAACTTGCAAAACCGCAGGGTATATATATATATATATATATATATATATATATATATATATATATATATATATATATATATATATATATATATATATATATATATATATATATATAAAATTTATCAGATGATATATGTGAGTCATTTGTATTGCATGCAGCCCTTTGTACAGCCTGTTTTTTTTTTGGGGGGGGGGGGTATATTGTATACATAAATAAATTAGCTGAAATGAATTAACCGGACATGTTCAGTGTCTTTTTGCAAAAGTGGAAATTTGGAGTTGTTGATGTACACTCAGCTTACATTCACCTTTATGTAAACCCCTGATACACCTGTGGTCCAACTACACCACTCACATTTTATTGAAGGGGCAGGTACAAATTTACATTATGTTACATAATTGCAAGTGAAGGGACATAATTGTGTGTAAATTTATTTGTTTGATATAAATGAGTATTCTTGAGTGGTTTGGCAGTTTTTCCTCGCAATTAATATCCACAAAATAACCCAAATCAATCAAGTCTGAACATTACCCCAAACCAAAACAGCTCGTATGCCAACAAAACATTTATTAAAGCAATTGTGAACATTAATCAATAAGACATATGACGCCACCCCCCTCCCCCCAACACCCTCCCATTTACACACTCCTGGCATGATTTGGCATACTTCTAATAATCCTATCAATAGTACAAAAACATACCTGCTCCTTAAATAAATGTGAGTAGTGTTATACACTTAATAAATTTATAGTGCAAAATGTCAGAAACTAATGTGTAATGGCCATCACAATTTACCAGAGTCCAAAGCAACATCTTCAAATAACTTGGTTTGTCTGTCTAATGGGCAACACAGTGGATTAGTGGTTATCACTGTTGCCTCACAGGAAGAAAGTCATGGGATTGATTCCCACCTGTGACCTTTGTGCACAGTAAATTTTGCAGAGTAAAATATACTCTGCCAGCATAACATTTGGTCCCAGTCCAAATACAGTGAAATACACTGTATTATAGCATGAAATCAGCTCTATCATCTTGTAAAATCAGGTTTTTCAACTCCAATAAGAGTCATTCACAGCATGATAGAGTTGATTTTACACTGTCATAGAAGTGATTTGCTCTGCAAAATTTACTGTGTGTGTGGAGTTTGCATGTTCTCCCCGTGTTTGCATGGGTTCCCTCTGGGTGCTCCGGCTTCCTCCCACATCAAAAAGATATGCCGGTTAGGTGAATTGGAAACTTTATAATTGTTCAGGTCTTCCTTGTAAAAGAGATCTCGATCTCAATGGGACTTAGTGATATAATACTAAGACAATCTTCAAAGTTACAAAACATATTAAATGCAGTCTGTGATTAATGATTTGAAGTGTTGCCACAGTTATTTGAAAAGTTACTGTATTAGTTACTTTATACAATTACTTCATTAGCAGCTTCATACAGTTACATTCAGTTGCTGCCGACAAGTTTTCAACGGCAACTGTAACAGTAATCTAGCTTGGTTACTCTTAAGATTGAGTAAATCAGCAAAGTAACAAATCAATCTTAAAAATAACCAAGTTAGATTACTAGTTACCAGTGTTGCCAAAGTAACTTTGAAAAGTTACTTCTTTAGTTACTTTATACAGTTATATTTTAGTTACTTTATACAGTTACTTCATTAGCAGCTGTGGACAAATTGTTGGCAGCTGCTGAATATAATTGATAAAGTAACTCATAATCTAACTTGGTTATTTTTAAGATTTTGTACTCAGAAAAGTAACTATTAGTTACTTTGCTGATTAGTTACTTTGCTGATTGCTCAATCTTAAGTGTAAGCAAGTTAGATTACTAGTTGCCTTATTAGTTACATTACTTATTAGTTGCAAGTTTTCAGCAGATTCTAATAAAGTACTTGC